>NW_006160205.1:4508653-4531187 GCF_000334495.1 Tupaia belangeri chinensis | reverse complement strand
TGTGTCTCTCTCTGGCCAAAATAAAATAGATGAATGAATAAATAAAATTAAATAAATAAATTTTAAAAAGAATTACTTATTTAATAATTTTAATTTTATTTTCTTTTTTTTTTTTTTTAACTTGCTATAGGGCACATGTGCTCACCAGAAAGAGAAAGTGAGAAAGCAAGCTGCCAGGTTTGGGACTCAAACCATCAACATTTGGGCTTCCAGGCTTTAACCACGTATCACCTGCTATGTTCTTGGACTTGGGGTTAAAGGAAACCCCCATCAAGGTGAGTTGCTCTGCAGTCTCATTGTGCTTGCTTTTTCACACTGGAAATTCTAAGAACTCCAATGTATGGGAGTCTTATTTCAATCAAAGCTGCAGTTGTTGGCCCATAGTTTTGTAAATAGTTTGAAGTTATTCTGTAGCTAGTAACATGTAGGATTGAATCCTTCACTATGGAAGCAAGTCAAGTATTATACTTGTTTACTACAGATGACTAAGAACATAACATCGATTTCAAATGTTGAAATGATGAACCAGGCCATGGAAGGCAGCTAGCTCCCATACAACCAATAATGCAGTTCAAGTCCCACACCTGACAATTTGAAAAATACATTGTGCATGCACACGTGTGTATATCCAAAACTCCAAAATAGGGAGAAATGGAAGAGAAAGGATTTGTGACCATGCTCCATGGGGGATGCTTTCTTTCCTCCTTTTTTTTTTTTTTTTGGTACATTCAATCACTATACATCACTAAGCTTGTAAGGTGAATTTACCCAACATGATATACCCCACACCAGTCCAGCTGAAGAGGGGTTACTTTCTTGCTTTCTCCTTCTCTTTGTGTGTGCGTCTCTCTCTCTAGCAAGCAAGTACATATGCCCTCTGACAAGGTTTTTTTTAAGAATTATTTACTTAATTTTATTATTTTAAAAAATTTGCTGTAGAGAATTTGCGCTCACCAGAGAGATACAGAGACAGAAAGAGAGAAAATGAGAAAGCAAATCACCAGATCCAGTACTAGAACCATGCTTGGCCATGTGGGAGTCCAGTGCCTCAACTACCATGCCACCTGCTGGCCCCTGGCAGTCTTGAGTTTCTCTAAGGCAAAGCTAAAGAGTAAAATAATCCAAGATGGTGTGTGATGGTATATTTTCATTCATTCATTAAACAAATACTCATTAAATACTTTGCCAGTTCCTGGTAGGGGTTCAAAAATGTTACAAAACTAAAAGATACATTTTTTTTCCCCCTGAAGTAAATCTACCTCCTATAGTTTGGTACTCACACATGAAAGAAGGTTAGTGTTTGGTAAATTCAATAGCAGGAAAACCCAGAGTGATCCTGGAGGACATCTCATTGGAAAAGATATAACTTGTAAACATAGCTTCAGAAATTATAGGTTCCAGGAACCAGCAGTTAGCGTAATGGCTATGTCGCTGGACTCCCACGTAGTCGACCGCGGTTCGCGTCCCGGACCCGGTGGCTTAAAACTCAAGCCGGGCGCGTGTGCGTGCATGCCCAAGATCCCAAAAGGAGAATGGAGGAGAAGGAATTGCGGCGTGACCATCCCCCCTGGGGGGGGGTGATTTCTCGCTTTCTGTCTCTAATGTCTCTCTCTGTCTGTCTGGCGAGCACACGCGCCCTATAGCGAAACTCTCTCCAAAAAAAAAAAAAAAGAAAGAAATTATAGGTTCTGGGGGCCGGCAGGTGGTATGGTGGTTGGGGCACTGGACTCCCACTGGTTCAAGTCCCAGGCCCAGCAACTTGCTTTCTCACTTTCCCTATCTCTCTTTCTCTGTCTTTCTCTGGTCAAATTTAAAAATAATACATAAAATTAAATGATTCCTTAAAAAAAGAAGAAATTAGAGGTTCTGGCACATCCGTAGTGGCATAGCAGTAGCACCATGCTCTGAGTGCTGGAAGTCACATGGAAGATCGGGGTTCTGTTCCCACATCAACCTGTACATATAGGGTGCATGTACATGCATGCTGGTGATCCGAGCTGACTAAAATGATTGCAGGGGTGAGGGCTGTGGTGTAAGACGTGGTTGAATGTGCTTGTCTTCCTTTTTCTCATGATAAAAGACAGAAAGAAAGAATCAGGGGAGAGGAGGAAATTAAAGATGCTGTTGTAAGGAGAATTTCTTGTTTCTTCCCTTCTAATTTATTTTAATAATATTTTAAGAAGTAAAAGACAAAGTCCAGTTTTATGATCACATTATGGTACTCAAAGGTGTGTTTTATGGAGACATTCATAGAGTTCTCAGGTGGTTAAGTCGCCCACAGAGTGGATATATGGTTCCATAAAGCACGAATCTGTCTTGCCACCACGCTGATCCAGCAAACACTAGGTGGGGTTTTAGAAAATGACTCAGAATAATGAAGCAATCTGGACTCGGAGCAACCTTGCCCCTTGAACTGTGTCATCTCTGGGAAATAGTTCCCCACCAAATCTTGCAGCCGGATGAATAAAGGCTCCAAAAAAGAATGCATTATTCAGTTTCCAGATTTAGCACGTTCCTAGAATTTGAAACTCATTTTTATGGACTGTTGCCCAGGTGAGGGGAGGCTTAGCCAAACCCAGAGTGGTTATGAGCAAACTCCGCAGGGAGTCAGTGCCCACATTTGGAGTCCTTGTATCCTGAACATTCCTGATGCTTCTGTCTGAGAAATTCAGCCTGCCTGAGTGTGAGTACCCCAAGGATTTTAGACGCAGAAGAGAACTGCTGAATTAAGCTAAGTGTTGGAAGATAGTGCAGTTTTAATTATTAAGTTAGCCCTCTGCTTTAGTGAATGCACAAGCTGGCATATACTTGGGAATGTTTCTGCTTCCAAACTGACAGCATCTGCATTTTTCAGATGTTTGACCTTGATCTTGTGACCTTGCTTCTAGAACTCTGAGAGTGCTGGGAACACTCACAGCTGAGTGATGGGAGCAAATACTAGATAGACAGCAATTCCTTTTTTCTTTTTTCTCTTTTTGTCTTGTATTCTTGTTTTTTTCTTTCTTTATTTCTTTTCTTTCTTGTGTGTGTGTGTGTGTGTGTGTGTGTGTGTGTGTGTATTTTTCACTTAAATCCAGGGTAACCAGCTTTTAGACCAAATGATTTTTTCCAGTTATTCATTTTATTTTGACAGGTAGTCTTTGTATGACTACTTTTTGAATTGACATCACTAAAATTCTTACAGTCATGCAATCCACTTGCTAAAGCAAGCTAGCATTTTCTGACACTTTTCTCTACATAGCTGAGACCCTTCTCTAGAGATAGGGGTTTGCTATGTTATCCAAACTAGCCTAAAATTTTCAATCCTCCTGCCTCAGCCTCCTGAGTAGATAGAACTATAGTTATGCACCATGCCTGGCTCAAAATTGCTTTCCACATGAGGTATATTTTTTATCACCATCCAGCACCCACATACACATGAGCAAAACAAAGGTTTCGAGGGGCTAGCAATGGGCTTGGTGGTTAAGAGTGCTGGACTCCCACATGGCCGACTGCGGTTCAAGTCCCAGACCTGGCGGCCTGCTCTCTCTCTCTCGCTCTCTCTCTCTCTCTCTCGCTCTCTCTCTCTCTCTCTCGCTCTCTCTCTCTCTCTCTCGCTCTCTCTCTCTCTCTCTCTCTCCCTCTCCCCCTCTCTCTCTCTCTTTCTCACTCTATCCCTCTCTGGTCAAATTGAAATAAATAAGTGAATGAATAAATAAAGTTAAATAAAATGGTTTTTTTTTAAAAATAAAACAACCACAAAGGTTTTGAGAAACCTTACTTACCCTGCATATGATACATTATGCCAGTAGTTATAGTCTGCAGCTAATAGAGTCCTTAACCTGTCCCTGAATGACTCATGGGCTAAAAATGATTTTACATTTTTCAATGGAGGAAAAACAAATCCAAAGAAGAATAACATTTATATCGAGACATATTTACAACATGGCATGTATTGCTATAAATCTTTGCTTTTATTATCTAATTAAGTTTTTATAATAGTTTGTCTTTATCTTCTCAAAATCATCATCATAATAGCAGTGGTTATATATATATATATTATATATATATATGTATATATATATACACATATATAATATATATATATATGTTTTTTGGCATAGGGCACGTGCACTCACTGGAGAGAGAGAGACAGAGAAAGGGAAAACGAATAATCACTCCCCAGGAGAGATGGCCACACCATAATCCCTTCTCTGTCATGCTCCTTCTGGGATTTTAGGTACACAGTCACACACAGCCACCATGATTTTCTTCCTTTTTTTTCCCAAATAACTTATCTTTATTATTTTTTTAAATTTGCTATAGGGCATGTGTGGTCACCAGAGAGAGAAAGCGAGAGAACAAGCCATCAAGTCCAAGACGTGAACTATGGTGACCATGCAGGAATCCAGTGCCTCAACCACCTCACCCCCTATTGGCCCTAGTAGCTAATACTTGTTGAGTGAGTACTAACTGTGCTTATCATTTTGGTAAATATTCTGTATAATACATTTATTTCATTCTATCCACTCTACACAGTAGGGATTTCCATTTTGCAGATGAGGAAACAGAGACTTGACAGATACAAACTTGACAAGGCTATGTGACTTCCCTAGCGTCCTACCTAGAAAGCAGCGGTTGGGATCTGATCCTTGAATTCTCTGCTTCTGGACAGATGTTTTTGACTACTACTCACTATGACTGTTCCTCGCCCACAATTTGACAGATAGAATGGACTCAATGCACATGTGAAGAATGTATAAATACATGTGCGAATATGGAGATGTAATATGGTTTCTCATGGATCCTGAGTAGCGAGGGAAACACAAACTAATTAGGTGATTGCTCTGTGCTTTCAAAGCCAAGTAAAGTATGGCCAGCAGGTGTTGTAGTGGTTAAAGATGCTGGACTCCCACATGGCTGACTCTGTTCAAGTCTCAGACCTGGCAGCTTGCCTTCTCACTTTCCCTCTTTCTCTCTGTCTGTCTTTTTCTAGTCAAATTAAATAATAATCATAATAAATAAAGTTAAATAAAATAATTCCTTTAAAAAACAAGCAAAGTAAATGTCTAATTTATTAGGTGCTTACTATGTGTAAAAAACTACACAGGAATGTGTTCAGTATATTTGCTCATTTTATCCTTGTAATAATACCAGAGGTGGAGGCCATCTCTCTGACCTCTGACACATTAAGAGAGATTAAGTACCTTTGGGGCCAGGCAGGTGGCATGGTGTGTTAAGGCACTGGATTCCCACATGGCTGGCTGTGATTCAAGTCCTGGACCCGGCAGCTTGATTTCTCTCTTTTCCTTTCTCTCTCTCTGTTTCTCTCTGGTCAAATTAAAACAATAAAAATAATAATAACAAGTAAAAATAAATATTACCAAAAAAAGAGAGATTAAGTACCTTTTACCTAGGTGACATCACCAATATTCAGATCTGCCGTGACTGAGACAAGACCATGTTGTTTTTGCTTGCCAGCGCATATGTGTACTTGCCAGAGAGGGGGAGAAAGCACCCTTCAATGGAGCGTGCTCATGCCACAATCCTTTCTCTTCCATCTCTTTCCCATCAGAATTGTGGGCACATGTGCACAGGTGCATGGCATGTTTTTCAGACCTCTGCAGTCACCATATGGGATTCAACTCCCTTAACTACTTGTCTATGGAACTGCCCTTAAGATGTACATAACCAGTGTGCTATGTAGTTTCATTTATAATTTCTAATGTCATTATAATATCATCTACCCATGGTTTTGTAGGAAAAATAGGCCATGTAGCAAGGCCTTCATTAATAGCAATAATGTGCTCTGATGACATATTTCTCTATTAAAAAATGTTATAAATTCAAGGTGGAAAAAGTAGAGGAGGCACAGAAACACCTTCCAATATCCTTTGTTTCAGGATATGTTACTAAAATATTGTTATATATGTTACTAAAATATTGTTATATAATCTTGACAACGTTTTTATAAATCTAAAACTCTTCTACAGGATCAGCAGATGGCATAATGGTTATGTTGCTGAATTCTCATGTACTTGACCTTGGTTCGAGTCCTGGACCCAGTGGCTTAAAATTCATTTTGGACACATGTGCATGCATGCCCAAGATTCTGAGGGGAGAATGGAGGAGAAGAGACTGTAACATGGCCATCCCCTCAGGGGATGATTTCTTGCTTTCTCTCCCTCTGTCTCTCTGACCAGTGTAATCACCCTACAGCAAAAATCTCTCCAATAATTAATAAATAAATAAATACATACATTAAATACAAAGAAAACTATTCTATAATTTTTTAATGCCAGGGCAGGGAGAGAACTCACCTCCTAATAGGGCATGGTTACTCTTCAATACTTTCTCCTGCATACTTCCATCACTTTGGATTTGGGGCATGCATATACACACACCTAGAGTGTTTTTCAAGCCACTAAGGCAAGGATTCTAACCACAGTTGTCTATGTGGGATCTAATTCCCTTGAACACTGTGTGATCTATGGGTTCTTTTGTTTTTGTTTTTAACCTCAATAAAACCACTCTGAGGCACATTGAAAGATTCATCAGTAGGGAAATGCAAATCAAAATCACAAAGATATCTTTGGGTATACTTTCATTTTTTAAGAGATTTTTTGCTATAGGGTGCATGAGCTCACCGGAGAGACAGAGTGACACAGAGAGACAGAAAGTCCCCCTCCCAGGGGGGGATGGCCATGCTTCAATCTCTTCTCCTCCATTCTCCTCTCATATGGATGGAAATACTTTTTAAAAATTGGAAAAAAGCAAATGTTGGTGAGGATAAAAAGAAATGTAATGACTAGATGTTCTTAGGCAAGTTTTAACACCTGTCTAAATCCTACTGTCTTCAACCATAAAATCTATATGACTGGAGCTAGCAGGCAACATGGTGGTTGAGGCACTAGACTCCCACATGGCCAACCATAGTTCAAGTCCCAGATCTGGCAGCTTGCTTTCTCACTTGCCCTGTCTCTCTCACTCTCTGTCTCTCTGGTGAGCAAACATACCCTGTAGTAAATTAAAAAATAATAACAATAATAAAAATGAAATATTTTGGAGGGAGCAGCAGGTAGCATGATGGTTAAGGTGCTGGACACTCACATGGCTGACCATGGTTTGAGTCCCAGACCTGGTGGCTTGCTTTCTTACTTTCCCTCTCTCTCTCTCTCTCTCTCTCTCTTTCTCTCTCTCTTTCTATTTCTCACTCTGTGTCTCTCTTTGGTCAAATTAAAATAAATGAATGAATGAATAAATAAAAAAAATTTTTAAATGATTTTTTTAAATTAAATATTTTTTATTTAACTTTATTTATTTTAATTTGATGGAGAGTGGGGAGGGAGGGAAGAAGGGAGAGAGAGAGAGAGAGAAAGAGAGAGAGAGAGAGAGAAATAGAGATAGAAAGAGAAAGTAAGAAATTGAGAAAGCAAGCCACCAGGTCGGGTCTCGAACTGCAGTTGGCCACATGGGAATCCAGCACCTTTAACCACCATGCCACCTGCCAGTCCCAAACATTTTTTAAAAATCTGTCTAAGGGACCAGCAGGTGGTATGGTGGTTAAGGAGCTGGACTCCCACATGGTTCACCACAGCTGGAGTCTAGGACTTAGCAGCTTGCTTTCTCACTTTCCCTTTCTCTCTCTCTCTCTCTCTCTCTCTCTCTGTCTCTCTCTGGTAAAATTAAAAGTAAATAAATAGGGGCCAGCAGGTGATGTGATGGTTAAAGGACTGGATTCTCACAAAGCTGACTATGGTTTGAGTTCTGAACCCAGCAGCTTAAAAATCACAATGAATAAATGAGTGAATAAATGAATGAATGAATAAATTTTTTTTTGAGAGGCTTTTGCTATAGGGCATGTGTACTCGCCAGAAACAGGGAGACAGAGAGACAGAAAGCGAGAAATCACCTCTCCCGCCCCCCGCCATGGATGGCCATGACTCAAGCCCTTCTCTTCAATTCTCCTCTCGGGATCTTGGGCACTCACACACACACAAACCCAGCAGGAGTTTAAGAAACTGGTCCAGGACTCAAACCATAGTCGACTATATGGAAATCCAGCGATGTAGCCATTACGCCATCTACTGGTCCCTAATAAATGTTTTTTTTTTAAAGAAAAAAAAAATCTGAACAATTTTAAAGTCAATAGATAACTTTTAAAAAGAATTTGTTTATTTATTTTTTTAATTATTTATTTAATTTTATTCATTCAGTCATTTATTTTAATTTGACCAGAGAGAGAGACACACAGAGAGAGAGAGAGAGAGAGAGAGAGAGAGAGAGAAAGGGATAAAGGAAGCCTCCAGGTCCGGGACTTGAACTGTGGTTGGCCATGCGGGAGTGTCCAGCACCTTAACTACAAAAAAAAAAAAAAAAGAAAAAGAATTTGTTTAGAAAATATCTGACTGTTGTTAATTATCATGAAATATTTTTTACATATGTTGTTATTTAACCTAACCATAATAATGGTAATAAATATTGATTCATTGGGTTTTTTTTCTCTTTTGTATATGAATTGCATGTTGTTAATCTTTCTAGTGACCATCATATTAAAAGCAAAGTGATCTAGGTTGGGGAAGATGATCATCATATTTTAAGTGGCTTTTATCTCTCTGAGGAATCCTATATCCCAAGAAAAGTATTACGTGAACAGAACTTCAAATAGTTCCCAAAGAAGTATAGCAATCCACTATTACTATTATGTGGAATTATGTTGAAATTGAGACTAAATTGTTATTACTGAAAGTCATAGAATCTAAGAGTGAATAGAAAAGACTTTATTTATTTATTTAAGAATTATTTCTTTCCTTAATTTTATTTATTCTTTCATTTATTTTAATTTGACCAGATAGACACAGAGAGAGAGAGGGAAAGTGAGAAAGCAAGCCACCAGGTCTGGGACTCAAACCATGGTCAGCCATGTGCGAGTGTCCAGTGCCTTAACTACCACGCCATCTGTTGGTCCCCAAAAAGACTTTATTAAGGAAAAAGATCCCTCTGTCTCCTTCCCTTCCCCTTGAGGATAACTAAGCTGTCACCACGAATATCGAGACTGCTATTTCTTCTTCTATTTGCATATGGCGTCCTCCCAGGTTAAGTTATGGAGCAAATCTTGACACAGCTCCAGAAGAAACCATCCAGCTCCTTTAGTATCATTAGTAACTAAAAGACCAAAACGTTCAAAGAGGCAGTTGAAATTCATCTCCGGAAAGGTTCAGACACAGAACTTTCTGCTCCATACCATATATAAGTCCTCCGCCGGCATAGCTCAGCCATCGGCCCTCCTAAGTAAGAGAATGGCACTTCTAGAATCCTGCCCACTAGCTTCTACTCCTTTTCCTATCTGGTACCCCTGGGAGTTAAGAATGTTGGGAAATAGCTGTAGGCTTTGACTTCCAATTGGTCAGCCCTAATGGTAATTTCTCAATGGGACATTTTCGATCTCCGTTTTTATAGGAAAACAAAACAAAACAAAACAAAACCCTGCAGAACTCCAAAAGCTGCCAGCTGAGCAAAAGTATGTTAAAGAGCAAGGTAAGACAGATGTCCGGGACCTGAAGAGTTTAACAGAGTTCCTGACCCTACTCACACATGCTAGTCTAACCAACAACTGTAAGATAGTTTGACCAATGTTTGACCAATTGAATTAACACAATCAAACAAGCTAAAAACTTCTTTCCTATTCCGTATGCCTTGTGGGACTCCTCCAACTGGGTTAATGCCCTGTTTTTGTGTAAGTAGCCCCTATATGTCATCATTCATATTTTCATTTATTCAAAAATATTTATTGAATGCCTACTATGTGTCAAACACTTTGCTAAAGTACTAGTTCATCCTTTCATTCAATAAATATGTATAGAGCAGCTAAGACATGTCAGACATGTTTTGATCTACTGGAGGAAAAGTAGTCAACCATGTCCCAACCTCAGAGCACAAATGATAATGTAACTGATCTGTAGTTGCTGGTAGCCAGGCTGACAGCAGGTTTGGATCCTGGGTCAACCTGAAACACCAGGCATCCATGCCCAAGATCCTAACTAACTGGAGGGCTGGAAGGATGAGGTGCTCATCTCTCCCTTCTTATGTGTGTGTGCATGTGTTCTCTCTCATGAAATAAATAAATAAATGTAGTTAGGCCAGGGGGTGGCATGGTGGTTAAGGCAGCTGGATCCCATGTAGGTGACTCTGCAGTTCAAGTTCTGGACCTGGCAGCTTGAGAAACATGCCAGGGGCCTGTATGTGCCCAGAATCTCAAGGGGAGAATGTAGGAGAAAGGATTGTGGCATGGCTATCCCCCTAAGGAGTAATTTCTCACTTTTTTCTGTCTCTCTCAAGCATACAGGCCCCCAAATCTAAAACAATAGTAGTCACCTAAATGGGAAAGGGCTCTGTTCTCATGGAGCTTACATGCTAGTGGGCCAGCATACAAAGAAGAAAATAGTCTTGAAGATAAGTGCCATGGGACCACCAGGTGGCATGATGGTTATGTCACTGGACTCTCACATGGCTGGTCATGGTTCGAGTCCCAGACCCAGAAGCTTGAAACTCAAGCCGGGCATGTGTGCATGCATGCCCAAGGTCCTGGGAAGAGAATGGAGGAGAAGGGATTGCAGCATGGCCATCCCCCAGGGGACAATTTCTCGCTTTCTGTGTCTCTGTCTCTGTCTCTCCAGCAAGCACACATGCCCTATAGCAAAAATGTCTCTTAAAAAAAAAAAAAAAAAGGTAAGTACTATGGAGAGGAAAAAAAGGAATGATGATGCCCTGGGTGAAAACTACTATTCTTTGTAAGGTGGTAAGTGAAGGCCTCAGGGTTAAGTTCATAGCTAAGCAGAGCTCTGAAGGAGGTGAGAGAGAGGACCACATGGCTATCTAGGAGACAGTATTCCAGTGGAGGGAACAGCAAGGAACACAGGCCTGAGGCGGCAGTAGTGTGTGTCTGGAGTAGCATGGAAACATGCAGGTAGAAATAACATACAAATGGATTACCCTCATGGAGTATGGAGTCTGTTGGGGGAGACAGAGAGTGATCAAGTACCTCTTTAATAGATGTCTAATTCTAAAGGGACGCTGTGCCAAGAGGAAAGCACAGAGGGGGCTGGAAGATGCTGTAAAGACACCTGACCAAATCCGAGGGAACAATTTCCTTAGGAAGTGTGATTTCAATTGAAACCCAAAGAAGAGGCTGAGGTTAATCTGGTGATGAGGAATCATGCTGGGGGTATATTGGGAAGGCGTTTCCCTTATAAAGGGAAGGCCATGTGTTCAAAGGGGTGAAAGTAAGCAGTGCTAGTTCTAAGAAATAACATATCCAGGCGAGTGACTTGCAGAGAATTAGGGCAAAGGCATCCTTGTTGAGCTGGAAAAAATGAGCAAGGACCAGTCACATGGGGTCTTTTGCAGTTTCTTATTTACTTACCTGTTTAAATCAATATCTTTACAGTTCACTTTCCCTATGGGAGCAAGCAATTGGGGGTCTGGGACACTCTCTAGGTCATGATTGCATCCCCTGCACCTACCCCAGGGCAGCACACAGCAAGGGTTGCATTTATTGTCTGGCTGACTGGCTACCTACTCAAGCAATCTGACATAACCATCTGAAAGCCTCAATGGGGAAACTACAGCCAGTGTTTAGTGAGTAGTTGGTTCTGTTAATTTAGAAAAGGCCAACATGCTTGGCAGTAGTCAAGGCTCTGATTTCTATTTAAAAACCATAGATAAAAGCAGACTGTGTGGGACCAGCAGTTAGCGTAATGGCTATGTCACTGGACTCCCACGTAGTCGACCGCGGTTCGCGTCCCGGACCCGGTGGCTTAAACTCATGCCGGATGCGTGTGCGTTCATGCCCAAGATCCCGAGAGGAGAATGGAGGAGAAGGGATTGTGGTGTGGCCATCCCCCCTGGGGGGTGATTTCTCACTTCCTGTTTCTCTATTTCTCTCTGTCGGTCTGGCGAGTGCATGCGCCCTATAGCAAAAACCTCTCCAAAAAAACTAAAAGCTGACTGTGACCATAGAGAACTCTTTTCATAGAGGAGCAGAATCCAAATAGCACATCTATACCTTTGTGATATTAAGACAAGGCAGTGTTTCCATCCTAACCCGACTTTAGTCCACCTTGTGGATGGATGCTCATTTAATACTTTGTATTAAAAGGTAAAAGGGTCAGACACAAAAAAGCATTGTTCTTTTATTTTGACAACACCAGTGGCATTACCTATTACCTGTTGCTCACCTGGTGGACTGATTACCAAAGCATTTTCACTGTGAGAAAGAAAAAAAAGTGTTAATAGGACTTTGAGACAAAGTCCTGAGATTTAGCCAAGACTATCATTTTTCTTTCTTTCTTTTTTTTTTAAGAAATATTTTTGCTATAGGGGATGTGTACTCACCAGAGAGAGAGAGAGAGACGAAAAGTGAGAAATCACCACCCCAGGGGAGATGGCCACGCTACAGTCCCTTCGCTTCCATTCTCATTTCGGCATTTGGGGCACACACATACATGTGTCCAGAGTGAGTTTCAAGTTGCTGGGTCTGGGACTCCAACCAGGGTCAGCCATTTGGAAGTCCAGTCCAGTGGTTAATATGTAACCACTACTCCATCTCTCCATCTTCTGGTCCCTTTTAATTTTTTTTTTTTTAGAAGTTTTTACCAGAGGGCACATGGGCTTGTAGGAGAGCGAGAGAGACGAGACAGTTATATGAAAAGTGAGAAATCACCCCCCAGGGGGGATGGCCACACAGCAGTCTCTTTTCCATTCTCCTTCTGGGATCCGGGCATGCACGCACACGCGCCCAATAGGACTTTCAATCCGGGAGGTCCAGGACTCCAGCCAGTCGTCCATGTGGGAGTCCAGCGACGGGATCCCTACACCATCTGCTGGCCTCCAAGACTCTCATTTTGCTAAGCCTGGAGGTCAGCTTTCTGGAGACGATTCAGTACACAGCATTGGCTTTGGGGAGTAACGTAACAGGCTCACCTCCTCAGCCTCCATTTTCCACTCTCCCGCATCCCCACAGCCCTTACCGTCCACTGAGAAGCTCCTACAGTTCTGGGGAAGCGAATTCTCCCCCAGAGGGCACATCCGGGTCCCGGGCTATGCCATCGAGTGGGTGCGCGCGGATCCTAGAGTGCTCGAGGCTTGTGCTTGGAATGCCGGGATCCGGCGCCCTCCTTCTGGACAGTGCGGTGCTGGTGCAGACATGGCCGGAGACAGGCGGGACCTTTAGGCTACCAGCCGGGGACACCAGCCTGACTCACAGGAGACAAGAGCTGAGGAAACTGAAGAGAAAACCCCCTGAAGCCAGGGATAAATGCCCACTGGAAGCAAGGCCCGCTTCAGGTCTCTTCATTGCGTCAGTCAGTCCACACATTCCGGTTTTTGTTTAAATGGAGAATTTTGTAATTGGTGGTCAGATTGTCCTAGCTGGTAAAGTGATAGAAACAATTTTGTGCTCTGTGAAAGTGTAACAGTGATTATAAGGAAATCACAATGAGGAGGAGTTGTTCGAGAGCCATCATCTCTTAAGTTGGTTTTGGGTTTTGTTTTTCTTTTAAAGTTTGCTATATGGTGTGTACACTTGCGGCAGAGAGAGTGAAAGTGAGAAAGCACTGGCCACCCCCAGCCTCATCCTTTCTCCACTTTTTCAGGACTTTTGGCCACACACATGAGTGATTGGACACATGGAATCCAGCCTTCTTAACCCTATGCCACCTAGCTGGCCCAAGTTGGTTTCGTTTAAAGGTGAAAAGTCTTCCAAGAATTAATGCCTTAAATATGTTACTATATTAATGACATTTTGAGTAAGAATGCATTTGTTTTTCTTAGAATTACCCACAGTATTATAGTAAAAAGAGGATGCCCTGGGACCAGCAGGTGGCGTGGTGGTTAAGGCGCTGGACACTCCCACATGGCCGACCAGGGTTCGAGTCCTGAATCTGGTGGCTTGCTTTCTCACTTCCTTTCTTTCTCACTCTCCCCCTCTGTCTCTCTCTGGTCAAATTAAGAAATAAATGAATGAATAAATAAATAAAACAAATAATTAGTTTAAAAAAAAAAAAAGAGGATGCCCAAGACCAGCAGATGGCATAGTGGTTACATCGCTGGACTCCCACATAGTTGACTGCAGTTGGGTTCCTCATCCAACGGCTTAAAAATCACATGGGGTACATGTGTGTGCATGCCCAGAATCCCAAGAGGAGAATGGAGGAGAAGGGACTGTGGCATGGCCATTCCCCCCAGAGGGGGATTTCTTACTCTCTTTCTGTCTCTCTCTGTCCAGTGAGCGCATACACCCTATAGCAAAAATCTCTCTCTAAAAAAGCGGGAAGGGTGTCCATCATCGTCTTCTCAGTTTGGCTCCCTAGAGCCATGATTTTAACTACTGTCTCAGTTTAGTATATATTTATATATTTTCTTTCTTTCTCTTTTTTTTTTTTTTTTTTTTGAGAGATATATTTTTGCTATAAGGCATGTGCTCTCACAGGAGAGAAGGTGACAGAAAGTGGAGAAATCATCTCCCATGTCCAGGACTCCAACCGAATCCTGATTCGCCCCTTATTATATACTTTCCAAGGTAATATTTGCATAAATCATCTTTTTTTTTTTCTTTTTGGAGAGGTTTCCGCTATAGGGTGCATGAGTTCGCCAGACAGACAGCGAGAGACAGATAGACAGAAAGCGAGAAATCCCCCCCCAGGGGGGATGGTCACGCCGCAATCCCTTCTCCATTCTCCTCTTGAGATCTTGGGCACGCATGCACAGGTGCCTGGTGTGAGTTTGAAGCCACCGGGTCTGGGACGCGAACCGCAGTCAACTACATAGGAGTCCAGCGACATAGCCATTACGCTAACTGCTGGTTCCCCGTGCATAGATCATCCTTTTAACTTACACAAACGTCAGGCCATGGCCTTTTTTTTCTTTTCTTTTTTTTGCCTAGGAATATAGCTTAGAGGCCAGCAGGTATTGTAGTGATTAAGGGCTGGACTCCCACTTGGTTCACCTCGGTTTGAGTCCTGGAGCCAGCAGCTTGAAACACATGGAATACGTGTGTGCTCATGCCCAAAAACCTGAGAAGAGAATGGAGGAAAGAGGATTGTAGCATGGCCATCCTCCCTGGGGGTTCTCACTTGTCTCTAGCGAGTGCACATGCCCTATAACAAAAATCTCTTTCTAAAAAGAAAGAAAGAAAGAAAGAAAGGAAGGAAGGAAGGAAGGAAGGAAGAAAGAAAGAAAGAAAGAAAGAAAGAAAGAAAGAAAGAAAGAAAGAAAGAAAGAAAGAAAATATATCTTAGAGGTTATTCTATATCACAAAATATTTAAGCAGCCTCTTAAGTATGGAAGCACGGCTAGAAATTTTGCCTTTATTTTACAGCTACCTGCAATACCTTACTGTGAATAAGGTGAGTAAATTAGTTTGTTTAATCAGTGAAATAAAGCAATATACCTTCACAGGCATTTGAGGAAAATTAATTAAAAGTTATTAAACAGCTATGAACTATCCCATTTTGAGGTTCCATATGATCTATTTAACCAAGCGCCTACGCAGTCATTGAGACTCTGACCTTTAGCTACCTTATACAAAGCTGCACTGAATGTATATGCTGCTTTGATCGAAAGCTGTATAAAATATTCTGAGCAGCCTGTGTAAATGTAGACTGTTGAATCAAAAGTTTTAAAATCGAGATGATGAATATACAAATTAAAAAATAGCTTTTTGTTGCCTTGTTGTTGGTATGTAACCCTCTTTTCTCCTTCAAATAGGTGGATTCTTTTTTCTTTTTGATTAATACAGCCATTCATTTATCCAGTAAATACTTATTGGTCACTCACTGTGTGCCAGGGAATATTTTGGGTATAGATCTTTACTTCCAAGGCCTAGCATTACTTGCTTATCTGAGAAGCAGGTGATAGGTTCCATGAGTATCTAGCTCTGTGGATATTTAGATCCATTAGTACCGAAGGACTTTAGTTAAAGCGTATTTTCATTGGTTTCACTATAAAATCAGTCTTGGATCTATACCAGAAGGGGTCATTTCAGTGCTAGCTCCTTCAGTATCTCTAAATGAAAGAAGCAATTTAAGCCCAAGAAATAGAAAGTAGTAGTAGGTACTATTTATTGAGCCCTTCCTCTGTACAGATAGAAAGCATTCAATAGCTAAGTAGATGTTATCTCAGAAATGCCAGTGAGTCTTACAGTTGGTCCCTAAATTCATTATTGCGCTTGTTTATTTCATACACTTAAAAATATTTAATTTCCTCTTGATTTTCACCACCAAGTATGTAAGAATCAATTTTGAATCAGCATTGGAAGGTTATACTACAATTTCAATATTAAATTTCATGATATACTCCTCAAAAATATTAAAACTCTGAGTAAATAAGAAGCATTGCTAAGATAATGAGGCTGAACTCCTCCTGTGGCCCAAATGCACTATGCCTGACAAATTAGTGTGTTATTAAAATTATGAACCTGTGAGGAAATCTGTGATCACACTTATTACAATCAGCATTGGAAAGATTTGTTAGAAGCTAATTTACACTAGGCCCCATCTTCATAATTTCAGGACTTTTTTTTTTTTAACTTTCTGTTTATGTCTTTTGTCAAACTTCAAAATGAAATACTGATTGTGTGATTATTTCTTGTGTTTTCCTTCACTGAACTCTGAGTTCCATGAGATCAGTGTCTATTTGTCTATCAAATTTTTTCTCATTGCCTAACACAGGGTAGGTGTTTAGTGCAGTTTGGTGGAATTGAATTTATTTAGCCATGTGTTTCCTATTAAAATGCACTAATAATATTAGTGCATCGATCAGTGTTCAATTGCCTGAAATAGATAACCATAGTGTGTTTATAGTGGGAGTAGCTGGTACGATGAAATTAACTAAAATAATAGCATGAGAAATTAAAGAAAAATAATAAACTTGAAGTAAAAGGCCAGCCTGTGGCCTGATGGTTAAGGGAATTGGATCTCACATGCTTACTCACATGTGTGTATGCATGCCTAAAATCTTGAAAGGAGGGAGAAATGAAATAAAAAAGATTGCAGCATGATCATTCCCCGTGGAGTGGTACTTTCTCTCTCTCTCTCTGTCTCTCTCTCTCTCTCTGTCTCTTTGGTGAGCGCTCTTGTCCTCTGACAAAATTTGAAAAAGAAAAAAGAAAGAAAGAAAATGAAAACAAAGGAAAAGCACAGTTAAGAATTTATTTATTATTTGTTCTACTGGTAGAAACCCTTCCTGGAGCCAAGGACAAGTAAATAACTTGTCTAATTGGTAATTTGAGGCAGGCACCCTCACAGGCTTCTGAGGAAACACTCTAAAATGATTGTGCTCTACATCCTACCAAAGAAATGTAAGCGAGCCTATAATAAAAATGACAGTCCGATACACCCAAATGACCCCTTTCATCTCAAGACCTTGAAACACTTTGCAAATGATAATTATCTCTTACATCATCCCCTCTGAGGTAAGAATTTTTTTTTTCTCCATTTATAACTGAGCCTACATAAAATTATTTCTCCCAAAGTCCCAAGTCACAGCCGGTGCTAGAATCCTTCACCTCCTTAGATATGTGTAAGTTAGCACATAAATCACATCGTTAAACAAGAAACACTTTAAATCAGGGCAAAGTTATGTTTGGACTACCAAGAGACTAAACTCATTAGAGACTCCAGATTTCAAGTAAAAATTCCCTGCTGATTAGTGGAAATAGGAAAAGAATGGAGGAATTCCAAGACAAAAAAAAAAGAAGTTCAGTTCTACTTCATAGTTTAATGACATTTTCAATATTTGGATGGCCTAAGAGATGAATTAACTTCAAAACATATTCTGAAATGCAGGTGACCTGGAGCCAAAATAAAGAATATCTAAGCAACTATACATTCTCAGAGGAATGATAATAAAATCCTGGACTGGGAGAATGTTTCTTTTTATTACCCAAATCCATGGAAATTCACCATGGCGGATCAAACTTTTAATATCTGGTCACAACAGGACATCATTGTTAACGACACCCAGCTGTAGAGAGTGTGCGCTTAGAATTTTCATCCCTACCTTTGTGCTACTAAGAATCCTACCTTTTAGATTAATACAGCTTTTATGCATAAATAATAAGTGCAAGAAAAATTATACGAATAGAACAAAAAATCTCTCACTTACCTATTACCTAGTTTTAACAATTATTAACATTTCATCCTATTTACTTTGTTACTTGACATACAGAATAATTTTTTCTGAACTATTTGTGGTTAAGTTGCCTTCACCATGCCCCCTTACCCTTAAATGTTTCAATGTGTATTTCTTTTTCTTTTTTTTTTTTTTTATTTTGCAAAGGTTCTTGCCATAGGGTACATGTGCTCACCAGAGAGAGAGACAGAGAGAGGGAAATGAGAAATCCCCCCCCCAGGTATGATGGCCACACTTGAGTCCTTTTTCCCCCATTCTCCTCCTGGGATTTCAGGCACACACACACAGGCACCAGGCATGATTTTCAAGCCCCCAGGTCTGGGACTTGAACATGGTCAGCCATGTGGGAGTCCAGCACCTTCACCGTTTCACCACCTGCTGGCCCCAAGGTATATTTCCTAAGAACAATGATATTGTCTCACATAAACTCGCAACAGTTATCTACTTCAGATAATTAAACACTGATCAATACTTGCATTGAATCTACTGTCCCTATTCCAATTTTTCTTAATTGATCCAACAAGGACTTTTTTTTTCCAGTACAGGATTCAGGCCAAGATTCCATATTATATTTTGTGCTTATGTCTTCTTTTATTTTGATCAATTCCTTAGCTTTTCTTTATTTTTAATGTCAGTGACATTTTTGAAGTACACAAGCCCATTTTTAAAGGAGTTATGTAGAAAATGACCTGAGAGAGGGTCCAAATAGTGACATGGTTGGTTGAGGCAACTGGATTCCACATGGCCCCCAGTGCAATTTGAGTCCCTGTCTCCACAGTTCTAAAAACATGCTGGGTGTTTATGCATGTGTGTCCAAAATCACAATAGGAGAATGGAGAAGGGATTGTGGCTTAGCCATTCCCCTTCCCTCAATCCCCTCCACCAGGCGATGATTTCTCTCACTTTCTCTCTCTCTCTCTGTCTCTCACAAGTGCATGCACCCTATAGCAAATTTAAAAAACAACAATTGCTATTGTTTTCCAATTAAACAGTTTTCAGTGATAACTGAAAGGGAGAGATGAGAATTATATAGCTTTTGATTCGGTACTGTCAGTAAAGTACCTAATAAATTAACTCATATATAACGTATTAAAGTAGTGCGTGGTACGTAGTTACTGCCCAATAAATGTCCTCAAATGTGTGTGTGTTGCAGGGTGGGGCAGACATAGTAGTGCAGTAGTAAAACATGGCGCTCTGCCAAGCAATCCACATTGAAAGGCTCCTGGTTAAAATCCGGAGACCTTCCGGAGTACACTTGGCACACGTGTGTCAGTAGTCAGGACTGGCCGAAGGCTGAGGCTGCATTGTGGCATGAGGACACTGTTGGGGATGTACTCTCTCTGTCTCATTGATAAAATAAATAAATAAACTTGGGATAAAAATGTCTTTAAGGCTACGTCCCTCCACAACACCTAAATATTATGTTCCTTGTGAGTAGTGTCATGAGTCCTGTTGTCCATTTTATCCTCATCAGCTAATACAACGACTGACATTTGGTAGATGGGGCAAAGAGTGTGTTCAACGAATGACAATCACAAGGGTGGGAAGATGCTCTCAAAAATGTGTTCAGTGGCAGCCTCCTTTTTTGCTCTCTCTCTCTGCATGGGGTCCTTCTGTTTGTATTTTAGATAGGGTCTGGCTGTTTTTCAGCTCTCCTGCTTCAACCTCCCAAGTAGCTGAATTACAGGCATGCACTGCCTTACTGGGTTTTTTTGGATGGATCAAAAACTGAACCTAGACTTTCCATGTGTCCTCAGCCTGCCAAGCAGCAGTATCTAGCATATGCTACAGCAGTTCGGCCTTTTCTTTCTTTTTCTTTTCCCTCTTAATCATCCTCAGTATAGTGAAGAGACATGAAAAAATTAAACAGGTATTAAAATCCTTTATATTGGGGCCGGCAAGTGGCATGGTGGTTAAAGGTGCTGGACTCCCACATGGCCGACCACGGTTCAAGTCTCGGACCTGGTGGCTTGCTTTCTCATTTCCTATCTCTCTCTCTCTCTCTGTCTCTCTCTGGTCAAACTGGAAAATAATAATGATAATAATAATGAATAAAGTAAAATAAAATAATTCTTTAAAAAAATCCTTTATATTAAAACTGTGTTCCCAGTTGGCATCTTTGCATACTCTGCAAAGACCATTCTGTTTACTCCCCAAATGCGTAAAATCCACACATAACGTGTGTTCTGTTATCTTTTTCCTTAGGTCAGTTCAGTATAATCTTCCCCCCTTCTTTATTCATTCCTACTCCACACTTTAGGATACCAAAATCTCATTAACTTACATTTTGCTAAATTGAAATTTGTGGAGTTTTTGACACATTCTTTGTCATTGAAACATGCTAAGCCAATTTTGACAAAGTAAATACTTGTAACAGTGCAGGGTTAGTCTACGTAAGGAAATCAGTAGTGCTTTGCTTAGGCTCCATTTACATACACGTGATGGGTTGGTTATAAATAACTGTGTACTGTTTAGTTACCATTTAAGGGACACTCCCTGTGTTTTTCTTTACTTGCTCTAATCCCTACATAACTGTGTTTCAATCACAGATGGGTCATTGGTGCTCTCACAGAAGTAAGTAGCCACAATTCCTTCTCCATTCTCCTCTCAGGGTTTGGTGTACACATGCACCAAGCATGGTTTTCAAGCCACCAGATCTGAGACTTGAACCACAGTCAACTATGTGGGAATCCAGCACCTAAACCACCACACCATCTGCTGGCCTAAGTTGGGCCACAAGAGTGGGAAGAGGCTCTCAAATGGGTCTTACAGTACTAAAATCTTCCTGCTCCTGTCTGTGGCTGGTGTTGTGGCTGAAGCGCTGGATTCCCAGATAATCAACCACAGTTTGAATTCCAAATCTGGTCATTTAAAAATCATGCCGGGTTGGTGGGCGTGTATACCCCAAATCCCAAGAGAAGAATGGAAGAAAAGGGATTGCAATGTAGCCATTCCTCCTGAGGGGTGATTTCTCACTTTCTCTCTCTCCCTCTCTCTCTTTCTCTGTCTCTCTCCAGCAAGCACAGTCCTATGGGAAAAAACTTAAAAAAAAAAAAAAAGTGCATGCAACCTTGAGCTCAGATTGGCTTGGGCCTCTCATGCAACTTCCAGCCTCTCGAGCAGTGGTCCTACCTGTACACCACCATGATTGGGCCTGTGCGCTCCTTTTCAGCTGGTATTTACTGTTCATAGTATGACTAGTTTCATCTAAATTATGTGCATTGTCTCCTAAATGTCTTTGCCTTAAAAATTACAGAAAAAAGAAGCCCTAAGTCTTGTTTTGCATTTTACCAGTGTAAACAGATGACTGAATGGTATGTGATAAACACATGCATGTTTTTAATAAGTGGAGTTAAATCGTCCTAACTGGCTGGTGGACAGGCCAGGTGATTGTAGTGACCACACTGAATGTTTCCTGGCCAGTTGCTACTTGCAGGCACCAGGGGAAGCTCTTCAGTCTTACTTAATCCTCACCTCAAACTTCAGAGGCAGTTACTACCTGTTTTTGTAGATGAAGAAAATGAGGTTTAGAAAGATTAAGGATAAGCCAAAGCTTCCACAGCTAAAAATCCCTTTTTGATCTGACTCTAGAGGCTACACTCTGCTTGGAATACACCTCACTTGTGGTTGTCAGTAGGTGAATTGGAAGGGCACTAAGATGAATTCAGGATACCAGAGACTAAGGTATTGCAGTAGTCCGGGTAAGATGTGATGGTAGATGGGACTAGAATTGTTTCCCCAAAAGTTTATTTATTGAGAGAGTTAGATAAATGCCCATGGAGTGTCACATAGCTATCCAATCTGCCCCTAGCCCTCCCAGCCAGCCCTCCCAGCTAGCCATGATCACAGGTCACATATCTGGCATGTATAGTGTGTTATGCATTCCCGATATGCATAAGGGATGCAGTGTGGGACTGCAGTGTGGCCATTTCCCTTGAGGGAAATGCTGCACAACTGAGCAGTACCTGAAACCAGGCTTTTGAAGATGAAAATAGAGGCAGGTAGATGGATGTGGTCAGGTCTTGACAGTTGATTTAATTAGGACAGGAGCTTAGGATGGTGCTGGGATTAGCGCTGGGTTTTTGCCTGACGTGGTAAGGATACGGAGTAGAGAAATACCTCTGGAGGAAAAGATCCATCAAACTTCATTCATTCTGACTCTTTCTTAGAAAAAGCCAGTGATGGGACCAGCAGTTAGTGTAATGGCTATGTCACTGGACTCCCACGTAGTCGACCGTGGTTCGAGTCCCGGACCCGGTGGCTTAAACTCACGCTGGGCACGTGTGCATGCGTGCCCAAGATCCTGAGAGGAGAATGGAGGAGAAGGGATTGAGGCGTGGCCATCCCCCCTGGGGGGTGATTTCTC
>NW_006160205.1:4464286-4508435 GCF_000334495.1 Tupaia belangeri chinensis | reverse complement strand
TGTGTGTGTGTGTGTGTGTGTGTGTGTGTGTGTGCCAAAATCCCAGGAGAAGAATGGAGAAGGGATTGCAGCATGGACATCCCCTCTGGGGGCGGGGGGGGGAGGTGATTTCTTACTTTCCCTCTCTCTGTCTCTTTCTCTGTGTCTCTCTTTAGCGAGTGCACACATCCTATGGCAAAAACCTGAAAAAGAAAAGAAACAGAATTAGTGAAACAAGAATGATTAAACATTTTAAAGGAAACAGTTCCATTATTTCCAGGAAATAGAATCAGACTATTAAAATGATTGCCTGGTCTGCCCAAAATGCTTATTTAATGAAGAGTTAGAAGTGATTTGCAATTCACATATGGTTGGACCATAAATGGTGCTTCTCAAGTGTTTGAAGGTGATTAAAAGCAGTTTGTTTTCCTAAGCAGTTTAAATATTCCCTTTGGAAATCTTGTTAAACTATTCACTTCTCAAACTTTCTCTCCACCTCCCCATCCCCCGTCTTAAATGTGCTATACCCTCTTGCCAAGGAGAATGAGGAGTGTTAAAGGACCCCCACGGGGCACGATCACTTGTAATCCCCGCTTTTCCATTCTCTTGGGGTTTGGGGCTCACTCGCACAGGCATGGTTTTCAAGCTGCAAGTCTGGACTTGAACTGCGCAGTCACCCGTGTGGGATTCAGTCACTTGAACTTCCTTGCCACCAACTGGCCCACAAATACTTACTCTTTAGAAAGAAGAAAAGATAATCTTTGTTTGAGCCTCTGTCCTAATTAATGAGGTTTTTACTCAATTAGAAAATATTGACCAGCTGCATGAGCCAAGTCCTCTACGGTCAATGGAGGCACTTTTCATTGGGCACTGAATCTGCTGCCCATTCGAGCCTGAGCTGGTGCCCCCAATCACTTTAGTGACCGCTCCAGTTGGTATCTGAGTTCTGCCAAATAGACTGGTGGGGGAGGGTGGGGTTAGGAGTGGAACCTTGTAACATGCTTGAGAAACAAATCCCAGAGTGCCAAGTGACCTAAGTAGTGAGCTCTTTCCTCTAATGTTTGTGGAATACCTACTGGTGCCAGTTTTCTGCATACATTATCTTATTTTGTCCTCACAACCACAGACATGGAGTATTTCAATCTCTCCTTTTTGTGGATGACAGAGCCACGACTTCAGACCTACATATCCACTGTCTGCTGGCCACCTCTACTGGCACATTGCACAAATGGGTCCAGACAACTCATTTTGTTCCTCTCCTCCTTCATTGATTGGTGTTGTCAGCATCCATCCATTAGGAATGTAGGATCAAGTCTAGATTCAGGGCTCAAGCCCTGGCCCTGTTGGCTTAAGAAACTCAGTGGGCATACATGCATGTCCAAGATCTTGACAGGATGAGGAATTGAAAGTGGATTGCAGCATAACCAGACCCTCTTGTGTATGTGTGTGTCCATGTGTATGTGCTTGTGCATCCTAAGTGGAAGGGGGAGTTTCTTTCTTTCTCTGTCTCTCTGTCTCTCTCATATACATGTATGCATCCTCTGGCCAAAAAAAAAAAAAAAAAAGTTTCTGGGCTCTCCCACTGGAGATTCTGATTCAGAAGGTCTAATGGATGTTTGTATATTCTGTATGTCTGTCATCATACGGATTTATGTAAGTAAATGAACAAACAAAACCTCCTGTCTGATTCAGAAGGTCTAATGGATGTTTGTATATTCTATGTCTGTCATCATCCGGATTTATGTAAGTAAATGAACAAACAAAACCTCCTGCCACTATGAACTCCAAATTTCCATATAGGGGAAAGTCAGGATAGGAGTTTCTTTGGCAGAGTACCTGGTGGAGGGCTGACCTTGAAAGTGTGTTTGTGTGGCAAGCATGATGCTTTTGCGTTCATTCCATGTCACAAATATCCAAGACAGTAGCAAAATGTTTTGTTTCTAACACATTATTTGTACATTATATTAATTAATAATTGTTTTTGTGGACCTCAATCAATCACATAAAGTTACTTCTGATTTAAAGACAAAAATTTGTAATTGCTAGAGAGCACATGCATTCACCAGAAAGAGACAGAGAGAGAGGGAAAAAGCACCTCCCAATGGGTGTTCATGTGACAGTCCCTTCTCTATTTCTTCATCTTACCTGGATTTGGGAAATGCACACACACACGTGTGCTTTCCTAGCCACCAGGGCTGGGATTCAAACCACAGTAAGCCTTGTGGGATTTGGTTCCTTTAACCATGAGGCCACAGGGCAGCCCTTCTTTCTTTTTTATAATTGAGTACTATTCCATTCTATGGCTATATCACATTTTGTTTCTCCATTTGCCAGTTGATGAATATTTGTATGGTTTCTACTTCTGCTATTGCAAAGAATGTTACTATGAATATTCATAGTCAAGGTTTGTGTGGACATATGTTTTCATTTCTCTTGGGGTAGATACCTAGAAATGCAACTGCTTGGTTGTCTGGTAATTTTGTTTACTTTTGTTTATGTTTAAGAAACTATGGCCTGACATTTAAGCTAAGATCTGAAGGCTGTGGGGGAGAAGGAAGCCGATGAAAAGGGACGCAAAAATATTCTAGGCGGGGAGACACCAGTTTCTTTGTTCCATATGTGGTACCTACAAAGAAATAATTATTGTATTTTACATTTAAAAAACAGAAGAGCATTACCAAAGGAGATCTGTCCATATTTTTTTAAGAAATAATAAATACCTTTTCTTAGTTTGAATTGAAATATTCTGTGAGAAATTATTGAAAAACAGAAAAACCCACCAAACTAATTAAAAACTAGTCAAAGCAAACAAGCAAATAAAACCCAAAATTCTGGCCATGATAATCTGGTATGAGAGGAGCATATGCAAACAAAAAAGTCCACGACTGTTCCTTAGATTGGTCTTTTTCTGTGTTTCTGCAAGTTAATCATGTCACATGCATAGCATTAATATTTGCAGAGTCTGAATGTCACAGCTCTGTTTGCATTGCTTCCCAGAAGACAAATGGTGTTCAGCAAAAAGCAGGAAAATAATCATACCCAAGTCATCTTTCTCCAATATGTGTTCTCCTTTTTGTCATATTTTGTTAGTCCAGTGTGTGTTTTTCCTCTCTGTTGTGCTTTACGCTGCAAGACGGAGCAAGTATTCATGACTGCAGCATTTCAGCCAATCAGTTGAGTACACAATCGATGGTTAATCCAAGGTGACCTGCAGGTTTAAACTTTGTTTGCAAGGGCAGCCATGTTACAACCACGTGGGCAATTACAATTATAAACCATTGGCATAACATTAGGGAAATGATTTCTAAAAAGCCCCAAAGAGAGTTTTTACTTCTTAGGCTTATGACCAGAAGTTCATGGCACATTAAGTTTTCCATTTGAAAGCTAAGAGAATCCCTTGCCACAACTTCTAAAATAGATTGAAGTGATAGTGTCAGAAGTTTCTCCATGAAAAGGATTCTCCAGGGGACAGTAGGTGGCATTGTAGTTAAGGCATTAGACTACCCCATGGCAGACTATAGTTAAGAGTCCTGGACCTGATGGCTTGAAAATCACATTGGGCATATGTGCTTGAGTACCCAAAATCCTGAGAGGAGAATGGAAGAGAAGAGATTGTGGCATGGCCATTCCACCCAGAAAGTGATTTCTCACTGACTTGCTATCTCTGTCTCTCTGGAAAGTGCATGTGCCCTATGGCAAAAACCTAAAAAAAGATAAAAAGAAGCAAGTATTGTCCAAGTTTGGTGATATATATATAACTTTATCTCCCTCTTGGTGCTTTTGTTTGTTTGTTTGTTCTTTAATTATTTAATTTTATTTATCATTATTATTATTTTTTAAAAATTTGCTACAGGGCATGTGCACTCACTGGAGAGAAAGAGGGAGAGAGAAAGGAAGAAAGGGAAAATGAGAAAGCAAGCCACCAGGTCCAGGACTTGAACAATGGTTGTTCATGTGGGAGCCCAGCACCATAACAACCACACCACCTGCTGGCCTCCCTCTTGGTACTTTTTAGATTGCGTAAGAGAGCTGACATGGCTCACTCCTGTAATCACAGCTCCGAGGGAGGTTGAGGCAGGAAAGAAGATCTCAGGTCTGATGCCACCCTGGGCAATATAGTGAGACTCTATATCTGGAGGGGGGAAAAAAGAATAGGAGGTAGGAATGGGTGATATATTTACAGAGTCTGAATGCCACAGCTCTGTGTGCATTGCTTTTAGAGGTCAGTAGTGGCCATCTTTTTCTGCTTATATTTCAGCCCAAACTTTTGGAAGTGGCACCTCGTTTTTCCTTCATGAAATAATGCTACTCAGTAATGGTCTGGTTTCATTACCATGTCCCATTATTATGACCCAGATCTTCACAGCTGGAATAAGACATGTCCCTGGTCAGTGATTGGTTAAGAAATGAACCCCAGTGTCTGGTCCAGCGATGGTCATGTGACCCTCACTGTGGTTTTTGTGAAGCCTGGAACTTTGGTTGAAATGGCCAGCAAAGAAGTGCCCTCTTACCTGGGAGTTGTTAGGCTAGGAGAATTTAAGTCTATAGCTGCTAATGAACATCTCTGGCTTCAAGGTGGAGTTCTGTCAATAATAGAAGAGAATAAAGCCAACAGAGAGGAAAAGAGAAATCAAAGAATAAGGAAGACAGGTTACTGTAGCATCATCTGCTATGCTGAACTCCACACAGCCTATGGACTGTTTGACTTGGAATTAATAGTTCCCTTTGTGTGTTTGGATCAGAGAGAGTTCTGTATATGCAACTATATGTTTTGGAGATTACCCAGAGCTGTGCTTATTACTAGAAAAAAAATATGGACCTTAACTCTGAATCAACATAAGAATTCCAAGATAATCTCAGCATATAAATTTGGTTTAGGCATATTTTTGCTTTATATGTATACTGGTGCCAAACATAAAAATCTCAGCAACTTAAAACTGCAAGAATCCCTAAAGGTCGGGACCAGCAGTTAGCATAATGGCTATGTCACTGGACTCCCACGTAGTCGACCATGGTTCGAGCCCCGGACCCAGTGGCTTAAACTCACGCTGGGCGCGTGTGCATGCGTTCCCAAGATCCCAAGAGGAGAATGGAGGAGAAGGGATTGCGGCGTGGCCATCTCCCCTGGGGGGTGATTTCTCACTTTCTATCTCTCTGTCTGTCTGGCGAGCGTAAGCGCCCTATAGCAAAAACCTCTCAAAAAAAAAAAAAAAAAAAAAGAATCCCTAAAGGTGTGTGACCTAAAAAGGCAAATTATCCCACAGTCATGTGGTATAGTATAATTGAAGTGGTATGATATTGAAAGCTTCTGCTCTTTTTCACTATTTTTTAGTGAAATGGATTTCAAAATTTAAGATCATACACAAAAAGAGGGTTATAAAAATCAACAATTTTCTGGACCAGCAGATGGCATAATGGTTATGTTGCTGGACTCTCATGTAATTTGATTGCTGTTCAAGTCCTGGACCTGGTGTCTTAAAACTCACGCTGAGCGTGGGTGCGTAAGATCCCGAGAAGAGAATGGAAGAGAAGGGATTGTGGCATGACCATATCCCCTTACGGGTGATTTCTTGGTTTCTTTCTGTCTCCTTCTGTCTCTCTGGCAAGTGCCCTATAGCAAAAACCTCCTACAAACAAACAAACAAACAAACAAAACCCCAAAACTAAGAAAACCCAATTTTCAATTGTTGAGTAAGGACTATTTGTTTAAAAAGTGAAATAGAGTAAAACACATTAGAATACATCACATATAAGAGTAAGTAATATGTTAGAAGATTTTGTTTGTTGTATATAAAAATACATCTGAGGGGACATCAGAAACTTCACAGAGGGCTGCCTCAGTGATGCAGCACTAATATGTTACTCAGGAAAATCTGGATCCCACCTGGTAACCACAGTTCAAATCCCCTGTCTGAAACACACAGGGCATGCATATGGATGCCCAAGATCTGATGGGCTAAAGGACTGGAGGATGGGGATTGCAACATAAACAGACCTTGTGGAGGGTCCTCACCTCTCTCTTTCTTGTGTGTGTATGCACACACTTTATCATAAATAAATAAAATGTTTAAGTTTGTGGATAAATGGAATTAAAGTATAAGTTTATTTTGGTATTAAAATATTTGAAACTTGTGCATAGATTTTTTTCATGATATACATTTCCCAAACCTTTCCGAAGACCCCTCTTGGATGTATGCACATACTCATAGATATGAATGCAGTAAGTCCAACGTGTGCTGTGTATTTCCTACTGTGATTCACGGTTGGTTTGAATGTTTGTTTAGTACATATTTTGATTTCCTGTATGAGTATATTTTCATCTAAACAGGGGGAAAGTATATTTTTCATCATAATAAAGGATCACGTGGCATCCCAGGCAAGCTAGCCACATGGATGACAGGGCTGCTAACAAAGGCTCAGCGCCCGAGTTATGTACACGCTGTTTTCCCTGTTTGTCTTCCACATCACTGAGTTCCTGGTAACGAAAAGCGTGGTTTTGGAATGCTTTTGGGATTCTTTGGAGGATAAAAGTGCTGCATGAAATCAAGTCTCGTCTGTTTATGGATGTAAATTCCCTGTGCCCAGAGATCAGGATGTACACTGCCATCTGAATTACATTGCATCTGATTCTCATTAACTGCTTGTGATGTCCCCCCTGGATCCGGTTTCTCTGCCCTTTCTGAATTACTGTGCACACGGCTGGCTTCTGCAGATTGCTCGGGCCTGGTCATCTGCAGTGGAGTCTGCTGCTCCATTAAAACCCATGTTGCCATTTGAGTGGACTCCTTGTCAGGAGCCTTTTAGACATAAAAATTCTGTTTAATGATTAAAGAAATGCCCTGAGCTAAACGCTGCTGCTTTAGGAGTTTATTATCAAACAAATAAAGAAGAGATGAGGGTGATTTCTCAGGCCTAGAAAACTGAACAATGCATGTTTAATATCATAACTTGGATAGTGCTGTTTCCTGAATCATGTCTTCCTAAAATGCCTGTGTTGAAGCCCTAACCCCTAATGTGACTGTATTTGGAGAGAGGACTGTTAAGAGGTCATTAAGGTTATATGAAGGCAAAGGGTAGGGTCCTAATCCTGTAAGATTGGTAGCCTTAGAAGAAGAGGAAGAGAGGGGAACCAGCAGTTAGTATAATGGCTATGTCGCTGGACTCCCACATAGTCGACTGCAGTTTGCGTCCCGGACTCGGTGGCTTAAGACTCACGCCGGGCACGTGTGCGTGCATGCCCAAGATCCCAAGAGGAGAATGGAGGAGAAGGGATTGTGACGTGACCATCCCCCCTGGGGGGTGATTTATCGCTTTCTGTCTGTGTCTCTCTCTCTCTGTCTGGCGAGCGCACGTGCCCTATAGCGAAAAAACTTCTCCAAAAAAAAAAGAAGAGGAAGAGAGATCTCTCTCGTTTTCCACATGCACACCACACACACCGAGGAAGGACCACGTGAGCACACAGTAAGAAGGCAGCTGTCTGCAAGCTAGAGACTTTCACCCAAACTGTTCTGGCAGCTTGAGCTGTTTTATACTAAGCCTATGTTAATCCCGTTCTGATACCAGAAAAGTGTTGCAGACTTTTTATTAACCCAATAAATATGATATAGTGACTGCTAGTCACCAGATTTTTTTTTTTTCTATAGGGCACATGAGCTTACCAGAGAGATATAGAGAGAAAAAGTGAAAAATAAAACCATCAGATCTGGGACTTGAACTATGGTAGGCCATGTGGGGGTCCAGTGCCTTAACCACCCACCACTCCACCTACTGTCCCCAGAGCCAGATGCTCTTTTTTTTGAGAATTGTTGATTTTTATTTTATTTGTTGTTATTATTATTTTAATTTGTCCAGAGAAAGAGAGATAGAGAAAGGGAAAGGGAAAAAGCAAGCCACCAGGTCCAGGACTCAAACTGCGGTCGGCCATGTGGGAGTCGAGCACCTCAACCACTATGCCACTTGCTGGCCCCCAGAACCAGATGTTCTTAACAATGATTAACTTGTGCTGTCTTTTTTTTTTTTGGAGAGGTTTTTGCTATAGGGCGCATGCGCTCACCAGAAAGACAGAGACAGAAAGCGAGAAATCACCCCCCAGGGGGGTGGCCATGCCACAATCCCTTCTCTTCCATTCTCCTATCAGGATCTTGGGCACGCACGCACACGTGCCCGGCATGAGTTTAAGCCACCGGGTCCAGGACTCAAACCGTGGTTGGCTACATGAGAGTCCAGCAACAGCCATTACGCTAACTGCTGGTCCCAACTTGTGCAGTCTTCCTAGCAACTCTCAGTTAGGGTAGGCTAAATTATGCCAAAGTAGCAAGCAATTCCCACATTTTAGTGTTTGAGACCACAGGTGTATCTTTCTTTTTATTGCCAGAGGGTGAGAGAGAGAGGCTGAAAGAGAACGAGGGAGGAAAAACCGACCAATAGGGTATGGTTACTTCACCATCCTTTTTCCTCCTTTTCTTTACACAGGTATCTTTCTTCCTCACACTTGTGTCTTCCTTGGATCTAGTGGAGAGAAAGTAGGGGAAGGGGCTGATCTACTTGGAAGTGAGATATCCCTTCTGCTCACTTTTCATGGCTAGGGCATGACACAAGCCTGTCTGAACTTCCAGAGGATGAAAAAGTGTTATCTTTCCTAAAAAGGAAGAGAGCCAGATAGATGTGTTGAGCAGCAAAAACACTACAGCAACCATTCTATGAAGAATGCTTTTTACTATTCATATTTCACAGTTGAGAAAACAGAAATACAGAAAGTTGATGTAACTTGCCCTAGTTTATTAAACTAGTAAACAGAGTAGGGTTTAGGAAATCAAAGAACAGGACCCCAGTTAAATTTGAATTTCAGATAAACAGCAAATAATTTTAGCATAAATACAATTCATATGCTGATTTGAAACATATTTCTGCTAAAAAGTGTATTTTTGTTAATCAGATATTCAAATTTAAATAGGTATCTTGTATTTTATCTGGCAATTCTATACCAGACAATCCTTCGTGAGGATTTGAACACAGGTATTTTGGCTCCAGAGATGAATATTCTATTCAGTACCATTCTCTTGGATCTGTGACCTTCTTTTGTTTCTCTGCCAACATTAATTAAATATTTGTTCCTTAACTGTATAATTAAAGCCAAAAGCACATTTGAGAACTTCTCTGTCACGGGGTAAAAAGCATTTTGGAATATTTTCCTGCTATAGTTTCATGTAGTGTCCTGAGAGCTGGGGCGTAGGCTCTGGCTGAGTAGAAGAAAATATTGATAGAATATCTTCTATAGAAATGAATCTATTTTCAAATGGGTCTACTGATTTGTCCCCTAGTATTTCTTAGCTAATGAAAGGGGAAATGTGTGGGACAAGCAGATGGCATAATGGTTGCATCACTGGACTCCCACATAACTGACCACAGTTCAAGTCCCGGACCCGGAGATTTAAACTCACTCCGGGTGTGTGTGCATGCATGCCTAAGATCCCAAGAGATTGGAGGAGAAGGGATTGCAGTGTAGCATCCCCCCGAGGGGATAATTTCTTGCTTTCTGTCTCTTTCTCTCTCTCTCTGGAGAGCTCACATACCCTATAGCAAAAATCTTTCTCTGAAAAAAAAAAAAAAAAGGCAGGGGGAAAATGTGGGACAGGGCCTCAAAATGACAGTTAATCCCCAAAACTTTCCCCTGTGACTTAGAAATGTGGTATATTTGCCTTTTTAATTATGAAGCACTTAAGCTGGTAATAGAATTAGTTGGCATTCTCTCACCATAATAATTGAGAATTAAGGCTTGAGAAGTTGGAGCCCTACCGCAGTAGACAGTGGGCACAGAACTATGTTTGTGGGTAGGTCTGAGCTTGAGAAGAGCATGGAGTCAGTTTAAGACTTCAGATTTTTCGGATGCTTTCCCACAAGGCTGATAGTTGATATGCAAATAATTATTAACAATACTAAGTGACACATGATTAACATTTAATAAATACTCATCAATTATCTGGCCCAGAGCCTGGCATGTAGTTTAAATTAAATATTGGTGAAATCAGTGAATGTTTGATACCCTATAAGGTAAATGCCAGCATCTGTCCTATTTTGCAAATAAGGAACCTGAAGTTAGAGAGGCAAAGTGACCATCTGATTAAAATCAGGCCAACTTTTGAGGAGCTTTGTGAAGACAAGAGCTGATTTATCCGGGGATAGGTTTGAAGAGTCCCTTATTGGGACCAGCAGTTAGCATAATGGCTATGTCGCTGGACTCCCATGTAGTTGACCACGGTTCGAGTCCCGGACCCAGTGACTTAAACTCTCGCTGGGCGCGTGTGCGTGCATGCCCAAGATCCCGAGAGGAGAATGGATTGAGGCATGGCCATCCCCCCTGGGAAGTGATTTCTCGCTTTCTATCTCTCTGTCTCTCTCTGTCTGACTGGCGAGTGCACACACCCTGTAGCAAAAAAAACCTCTCCAAATAAATAAATAAATAAAGGGTCCCTTATTACTACTTCTCCTGATTTGACTCGGCCCTCTAAGGCCTTGACTCAAGCAGCTAAAACTGGTGATTCACCGCCCTTCGTAGGAATAATAACTAACAAACAATTAGGAAGAATTGATGAATAGGCCTGCACCCTCGGTTAAAAAAACAACCGAGTACAGAGAATTCCATGTGTGCTCCTAATCTCCTGCAAGAGACAAAATTTTTTTTTGCATGAGTTTCAAGTAAGATTCTTCTTATAGTTTGATGACCCCAGCAACTAGGCTACCTTTTCTAAATCTTGTCTTGCAAAGATGCAACCCCTGAGTGTTCTCTTTTCTAAAATATAGCTGCTGTATGTGAAAGCACCATAAAGCTTTGTTTTAATCTTGCTACCTGGCTGAGTTCAAAAGAACCTATCTTTACAATGAGGCCTAGACTAAAGTCAGACATGAGCTCTGGACATCTCCAGTATCCTTTTACCATATGCTTTGGTTCCAGGGCCAGAAAAAAGGACAGTAAAGGCAAGTATGAAGAAGTTATTATTATTATTTTTAGAGAGATTTTTGCTATAGGGCTTGTGCTGGAGAGACAGAGAGAGACAGAGAGACAGAAAGTGAGAAATCACCCCCCAGGGGGTATGGCCACACCACAATCCCTTCTCCTCCATTCTCCTTGGATTTGAGGCACGCACACACATGTGCCTGTATGAGTTTTAAGCCACCAAGTCTAGTGTCCGGACTGTGGTCGACTACATGGGAAACCAGCAACATAATCATTACGCCATTTGCTGGTCATACGAAAAAGTTATTTTTGGTCAAGAAACTGCTCAACTCTGATGTGTTCCTTTGGCTATTTAATACATTTGGCTAATTCCGTAGGTATGTGTCAGTAAGCTAGAAATAGATACCTCCTGGGCTTTAATAGTATAGCAGAAATTAGGCTGGTATCCACCTTGTGAGCCAGCCCACCCATACCTGTCAGGAGTGTGTTTTCACTTTCATTTCCCCTTCTTCGTATTTCCAACTCACCCTGCTATAAAGCTTTGCTGTGCCACTTTATGTATGTATCTTGGCTGAATTTTTTCTCCGAAGAGGACAAGAACTAAAGTATTCCTCTCCAAGCTAATAGGTCCTGGGTTCACATCCCAGGATCTCCCTGAGTTCACTAGGCACACAGGTGCATGCCTGTGATTCAGGCTAGCTAAAGTAGGAGTGGATGGCAGTGCGAGGGCCCTACTGGGAAATGAATAAACTTAAATAGTACCACAGAAAATTACACTCAGTATTTATTAAATTTCTGTTGAAAACACTAACCTGTATTTAGTCATTACTATAACTCAGGTTCTATTCTAAGTTCTTTATCGTGATTACATACTATAACCCTCAAGACAGCTGTGTGGACCATTCCAACACTGAGGATGGGGCCTAGCTCGGTAAAGCCACTTTGGGAGACCACTCAGCAGTATCTCCCACACTGAACTATGCACACCCACAACCGAGCAATTCTACTCCTCAGGATCACCTAGTAGAGATGAGTCCCTGTGTTCGCACATTGTAGGATGTTGGTAGCAACACAGTCAGTAATAGCCCCCGCCCCCCAGTAGGGACCATCCCAATACCTACCAGCCTTCAGTGGGTAAACAAATGATAGTATTGTGGTATACTCACATTAGGGAATGCTAAGTAGCAATGCAAATTAATCTTCTGCAACCATGTACAAAAATACAAGTGAATTTCATAAATGTAATGTTCAGTGACAAAAGTGAGACATAGGCCAGTGATATGGTGGTTAAGGCATCTGGATCCCACATGGCCGACTGTGCAGTTCAAGTTGTGGATCCATGTGTATTTGACCAAAATCCCAAAAGGAGAAAGAGGAGAAGGGATTATGGCCTGAACATTCCCCTGATAGTTTGTTTTTAATTTTCTTCTCTCTCAGTGTCTCCAGCAAGTGCACGTGCCCTCTAGCAATTTTTTTCCATAATGGGTCTCTAGAAGTCAGACACAGGCAGCATACTGTATGACTCCACTTTCATAAAACTCTCAAGACTACTGATTCTGTGGCACATTGGTTCAGTGTTGTACATGGAGAACTGGATCCTACATGGCCAACTGTGGTTCGAATACCAGCCCTGGTGACTTGGACAAAATCCTCAGACCCATGTGTATGTGTGCCCCAAATCCTATTGCGATGGGAAAATGGAGGAAAGAAGACTGTGGCATGATCAGTCCATTCTAGGGGTGCTTTTTTTCTCGCCCTCTCTGTCACACACATCCTCTGGCAATATGAAAATAAATAATTTAATACAATTTTTCTTTTTTTCTTTTGAGAGTTTTTTGCTATCGGGCACATGCGCTCACCAGAGAGACAGAGACAGAAAGTGAGAAATCATCTCCCAAGAGGTATGGCCACACCACAGTCTCTTCTCCATTCTCCTCTTGGGATTTGGGGCACACATGCACATGTGCCCGGTGTGAGTTACAAGCCACTAGGTCCAGGACTCGAACCATGGTCGACTACATGGGAGTCCAGCCATGTAACCATTATGCCGTCTACTGACCCCTAAATAAATAAAATGTAAAGACAGGTAAACATACTGTGTTAGCTCTGAGTGGTTAAGGCGCTGGATTCCCACATGGCCAACTATAGTTCAAGTCCCAGATCCAACAGATTGAAACTTAAACCAGGTGTGTATATGTGTGTGCCCAAAAACCCAACAAGAGAATGGAAGAGAAGGGACTGTGGTATGACCATCCCCACTGGGGGAGGATTTCTCACTTTCCTTCTCACAGTCTCTCCAGCAAGCACACATACCCTATGGCAAAAACCTAAAAATAAATAATTACACTCATTCTCCAGTGGTGCACCAAGGGACCTCTGATAAGCGTGACCGTTCATAGCTGTCCCCCAGCCACGCCTTTTCCAGGGACGAGTAACAATTGTATCTACTGCAGATTCTGACTTTTGACCCCTCCTGTCAACAACCGAGAATGAAGGGAAAGATATGGAGAGGGGTGAAAGCTCACCCAAGGTGTTTGTTGAGGGAAAGGCATCCATTAGGCAGCACTTTGTTTAAAAAAAAAAAGAAGAAAGAAAGAAAAGAAAACAACACACACACACACAAACCGAAAAACTGACAACGGTCTTTTAAAAGTTACCAATGAAATACAGAATCATTTAAGCAGAATAAAACAACTTCAGAAATATAAATCATGAAAGTTAAAAATTCCCTTCCTAAAGAACACCACTGTGAACTCTTCTCTTTTTTTAACTTTTTTTTTTTTTTTTTTTTTTTGCTATAAAGTACTGGCTCTTGCTGGAGACAGAGAGGAAAAGTGAAGAATTCCCCATACCCCCCCAACCCGGGGAAAAGCCACATTGCAATTCCTTCTTTTCCATTCTTTTCTTGGGATTTTTTGCGCACATGCACATGTGCCCAGTGAGTTTTTCTTTTTTTTTTTTTTAATAAAATTATTCTGCTTTGTTTATTATTATTCTCATTTTATTATTTATTCACCAGAGACAGAGAGAGAAAGTGAGAAAGCAAACGGTTGGCCATGTGAGAGTCGGACACCATAACCACCACACCACCTACTGCTCCTCCAGCATGTTTTTTAAACCACAGGGTCTGGGATGTGACTCACACAGTCAGCCCTGTGGGATTCAGCATCTTAGCCACCACACCACCTGCTAGAGCCCTGTTAACTCTTTTTTTAAAAAGTTATTTTTTCATGAGAGGGGGAGACAAACTAGGGGGGAACCCCCATGAGGATTTTTGCCCTAGCTGGGGTCATAAACATGTGTACCAGTGCTCAGTGTGTGCCAGGAGGCCCTGGGAGGCAAACCCCAGACCTTCCTGTATGGCTCCATTTGTGTTACCTCTGCACCACCATGTGTACCCAACTATCAACTCTGAAGTGTCTTGTCTTTCCTTTTTTTTTTTTTTTTTTTTTTTATAAGAGAGATTTTTTGCTATTCAGTGCAAGCTCTATAGAGATAGAGACAGAAAGCAAGAAATCACCCCCCAGAAGGAATGACAATGTTATAATCCCTTCTCTTTCATTTTCCTCTCAGGATCTTGAGCATGCACACGCACTGACATGAGTTTTACATCACCAGGTCTGGGACTTGAACTGCGATCGACTATGTGGGAGTTTAGCAACGTAACTATTACACCATCTGTTGGTCCCTCTTGTCTTCCCTTATTTTTTAAAAAAGTTTTATGATTTATCTATCCACCTGAACTAAAAATGAGTGGAAACTTACCAAAAACCAGAATTAGTTGTCTCCTAGGACAGTCCAGGATAACGGATGTCATGTGTCTAAAGCTACACTGTGTAGTAGAGAAGCCACTGAACACATGTGGCTGTTGACACATGAAACGAGGTCAGTCTAAATTGAGATGTGCTATGTAAAATACACAGAGAATTTAAAAGATTCAGGAAATAAACATATACGTATGTCAGTGTTGCTACACGGATTACATGTTAAAATGATCTTTTTTTTTTATTTTTTGGAGAGGTTTTTGCTATAGGGCGCGTGCGCTCATCAGATAGAGAGAAAGAGACAGAGAGAGATAGAAATTGGGAAATCACCCCCCAGGGCAGATGGCCATGCCACAATCCCTTCTCCTCCGTTCTCTCGGGATCTTGGGCATGCACGCACATGCGCCCGGCGTGAGTTTAAGCCACTGGATCCAGGACTCGAACAGCAGGCATCTACATGGGAGTTCAACAACATAGCCATTACGCTAACTACTGGTCCCAAAATGATACTTTTTTTGATACATTAGGTTAAATAAAAGATATTAGTGGGTGGCCCTATAGTACAGTGGTTAGCTGGGTTATGTTGGGAGCCAGATCCCAAGTGACCTACTGCAGTTTCAGTTTCAGCAGCAGACATGGGAGGTTTGAAAACACGCTGGGCATGTATCTATGCTTGCCCAAAGTCCTGACGGGGGGAGAACAAGAGTGAAAAGGATCAGGGCATGACCACATCCTGGTGGGAGGTGCTTTCTCTCTCTCTCTCTCTCTGGCAAGTGCATATGCCCCCAGCAATAACAACCACAACAACAAATTTATTAGTATTACTCTTGGGTCATGGGAAAAACCATGACTCATTTTTGCATAGGAAAACAGAAACATACGTCATGACTGATGACCCAATATGACAGAAGATGTGAAATTTTACCTGTGGCTCATATTCCATTTCCATTGGATGAGCCATTTGAGTATATTGTGGGTTCTTTACAAAAGATACTTCCAAAGGAAGAAATTGGGATTTAATTCCTTGGCATCATTATTTTTACAATTTTTTTCTTATTATAATTGTATTTTAACATAGTAAAACAATCAGAAATTCAGAAAAGCATAAATTAGCAAAAGCTCCCTCATAACCTGAATCATTTAAAAAAATAAGTATTATTATTTTTTTAAATTACTTATTTTTATTTGTTTATTATTATTCTTTAACTTGACCAGAGAGAGAGAGGGTAAGAGGGAGATGAGAAAGCAAGCTGCCAGGTCCAGGATTCAAACCATGGTCAGCCATATGGGAGTCTAGCATCTTAACCACCACACCACCTGTCGGCCCCTATTGTTATTTTTTAAAAATTTGACCAGAGAGAGAGAGAGGGAAAGTGAGAAAGTAAGTACCAGGTATGGGACTCGAACTGTAGTCAGCTATGTGGGAGTCCAGTGCCTTAACAACCACACCACCTGCTGGCCCTGAATCATCTTTTTTTTTTTCTTTTTAAATTTGACCAGAGAAGGGAAGGTGAGGCGGGAGGGAGAGAGAGAGAGAAAGCAAGCTGCCAGATCTGAGACTTGAACCACAGTCAGCCATGTGGGAATCCAGCACCTTAAGCAACACACCACCTGCTGGCCCCTATTTTTATGGGGTTTTTTTAAGATTTTTTTTTTGCTACAGGACACATGTATTTGCCAGAAAGACAGGAAGAGAGAGACAGAGAGAAGAGAGAGAAAATGAGAAATAACCCCCAGCGGGGATGGCTATGCCACAATTCTTTTTTCTCCATTCTCCTTTTGAGATTTTGGGCATGCACGCACACACACCTAGTGTGAGTTTCAAGCTGCTGGGTCCGGGACTCAAACCATAATTGTCTATGGGAGTTCAGTGCCCCAACCACAAGCCACCTGCTGGACCCCAAATAAACATTTTTTTAATTAACAATATTGCTTATATTCTTACGAACTATATACACATATATCCTATAGTCCATCTGACAGACAGTTTTTTTTTTTGCTAAATCTGTCATGTATTTCCACAATAATATGCAGATGAATATTTCACTATATAGATGTGCTTGTTTTTTTTTAAACACATTACTCCACAAATGCAAGAGACAACACACAGAGAGAGGCAACACTCCCCTACCAGGTCTCAATGCTGCCATCCACTCCCTGCTTCCGCCAGCCCCAGATCATGGACACATACATGTCTAGCATGCTCGGGGAGGTCTTTGGACATGAATCTGGAACCTTCCCACGTGGATCAGCCTTGCAAAGGCATCACGTTTTACCGCTGCCACTTTCCAGTCCCTACATGTACTTGACTGTATTTATCCACTCTCTTATTAATTTAGATTGGAGTTTCTTTTCTTTTGTATAAAAATTATCACTGCACTTGGGGCAAGCAGGCCGTATGGTGGTTAGGGCACTCGAATCTCACGTGGCCAGTTGCAGTTTGGGTCCCAAACCTGGTGGCTTGGTTTCTCACTTTCCCTTTCTTTCTCTCTGTCTCTATCTGATCAAACTAAAAAATAACAATAAAAAATTAAATAATCCTTTTTTTAAAAAAAAATTGTCACTGTACTTACATACTTACATCTTATGGTACTACTCAGTTATTTCCTTAGGTTTCATTCCAAGAAGTAGAATTCTTGGGCCAGAGTAGAGATGAAAAACTGCAGATTCATACAGTTGCTTGTTTGTTAGGTTTTTGTTTTATTCTTGACAACAAGCTCCCAGGCTTAGGAATCATTCATTTTTGATGGAATTTATCCCGCATGATTATGGGCAGGAATCATGTCTTACGGGTTTTCTTCCTCCCATACCCTTTTCAGATTTTGAATAAATTAAGGCTAAAAGATAATTTGGGTTTTTATTCTTTAGAAAAGAAGTTGGGTATCCTTAGGAAAGCATGTAACTGAAATAATCAGGGACCTCTCTACTTCCTGGTAGTAACCATCACCAAGGCACTGGATAGCCTCTGTGGGCTCCAGTGCCGCTGTCAGATTCAATCAGCTGTGAGCAGAGTGGTGGAGTCCCACATGGCTCAAGAATGCAGCCTAAGTGCAAGGATTCTTTCAGAAGGGGGATGTGGGCAAGTCAAGCACTGACACCAGCTTATCTGGCAAAGTCCCTTTAACCAGATCCATACAAAGCAAAATTAGTAATGGGCTCTCCGAATTGTTTTCACTGTAGTTGAATCTGAATACTAAACAATTTTTAGTGCAAGAGACAGCTCATTGCAAAGCAGACTGATAGTTTCAAACTCCTTGCCAAATGCTTGAGGCTTGGTATTTACTGAAGAAATGTTATTCTGTCGAATGACTTTGAAGAGATAATAGATGTCAACTAGACTAACCACTGTACTGGGATAATCAAACCACCATGGAAGATATCCAGTCATGCTACATTCTGGAAATGTGCTTTAGTCCTACCAACAGAAAACCCTGAGATTCAAAAACCACAAGATTGAGGCCAGCGGATGGTGTCATGGTTACGTCGCCGGACTTCCACGTAGTCAACTGTGGTTTAAGACCCTGACCCAGCAGCTTAAAACTTGTGCTGGGTACATGTGCATGCGTACCCAAAATTCTGCGAGGAGAAGGGAAGAGAAGGTATTGTAGCATGGCCATTCCCCCTGGGAGGTGATTTCTCACTGTTTGTCTCTGTCTCTCCAGTGAGCGCATGCACTCTATTAGCAAAACTCTCTCTAAAAGTAATAATAATAATAAAAAAAACCCCACAAGACTAATTGTGCTATAGGATACATTTTTCCACTATGGGGGAGTAAATAAAGATGTCACCTAATTGATTTCTAATAGTTCTTTTATCATTAATTCATAGACACATAGATTCTTTAAGGAATGCCTGGAAATTAGTAGGTGATCAGTGACTATAGTGAACTGAATTGGAAGAAGTATTCAATAGCATGTATCCAATCATTAAGCGAGTAGGATCAGAGAGTTTATTAGAAATATGAAACTATTCTATTGGTTCATTGGAAAAGTCATGGCATATTTTTCTATGCAAAATGCATCATGACTTTTCTGATAACCCAATATATTCTTCTCTCTTTTTTTGGAGAGGTTTTTGCTATAGGGCGCCTGCGCTCGCCAGACAGACAGAGAGACAGAGAGACAGAAAGCGAGAAGTCACCCCCCAGGGAGGATGGCCACACTGCAATCCCTTCGTCTCCATTCTCCTCTCGGGATCTTGGGCACACACGCACATGTGCCCGGTGTGAGTTTAAGTTGCTGGGTCTGGGACTCGAACCATGGTCAACTACATGGGAGTCTAGCGACATAGCCATTATGCTCACTACTAGTCCCTCTCTTCTTTTTCTTTTAAAAAATTTGCTAGAGGGCATGGGACCAGAGAGAGAGTGAGAGAAAGAGAAAAAAGAAGGAAAGGGGGCTGGAGAGAGAGAGTGAGAGAGAAAAAGAGGGAAAGTCAGAAAGCATCCCTCATGGGGACAATCACATTGCAATCCCTTCTCCTCGGGTTTTCCTTTGGGATTTGGGGCATGCATACATATGTGTCTCATGTACCTCTCAAGCCACCAGGTTCAGGACCATGTAATTGGCCTTAGGATCCAGCTACCTCAACCACCACACCACCACACCACCAGCTGGCTCACTCATCCTATATTCTAGAAACCTTTTTAGTATTAAAAATGTACACAGGGTCTTTAAAAAGCTTATGGAGGGACCAGCAGGTGCCAAAGTAGTTGAGGTGCTAGACTCCCACATGGCCAACTGTGGTTTGAGTCCCAGGCATGGTGGCTTGCTTTCTCATTTTCTCTCTCTCTCTGGTGAGTATATGTGCCCTATAGCAAATTAAAATAATAATAATAATAAATATAATTAAATAATAGCTTTTAATAAAGGCTTATGGCATAGTATAATATGAAAAAGTATGGATTTTGACATTTGTTTTGCACTAAAATAAGCTCACAGGCCAGCCCCATGGCCTAATGATGTGGCCCAATTCCACATCACTGATTGTGTGGCTGTCCCAGTCCTGGCAGCTTGAAAAACGTGCTGGGCACATGTGTGTGTGTGCCCCAGATCCCAGTTGGATGGAAAACAGGAGGAGAAGGATTGCAGTGTGACCCCGCTCCATTGGGTGGTGCTTTCTACCATTTCCTCTCTTTCTGTCTATCTTTCTTTGGTGTGAACGTATACCATCTAGCAATAAACCAACCAACAAACAAACAAACAAAACTCATACTTTAATTTTATTTTTCACAAACTTTTTTTTTTAACTTTTTACCATAGGGCAGGTGCATGCTTCTGAGAGAGAGAGAGAAAGAGAGAGAGAGAAGGAAAGTAAGATGTCTTCCCCTGGGGGAAGAGGTGGCAATGGCCACACTGCAATCTCTTCTCCTCCAATTACCTCCTGGGGTTTTGGATAGCCGTGCACAAATGCCTGGCATGATTTTCAAGCTACCAGGTCTGGGATGTAAACCATGGTTGGCCATGTGGGAGTCCAATGCCTTAACCCCCAGACCATCTGCTGGCCCCAAGAAATTGAAGTTTTGATGTTACACTACAGTGGATATTTTAATACCTGAAAATTCAATTGTTAATACTTTTATGTTTCTGGGAAAGCCATGGACTAACTCCAGTCATCTCTGGAGCAGGGACAAAAAATATGGCAAAAAGATTTGAAGATAGTAATGGGCAAAAGGAATTTGCTTCCTTCTGTCCCTTCTCAAGCCCAACAGATTTAGCCAGTTTCTTCCATGAAACCTTCATAACTGTGTAAATTGTATCCCAGCTACATACAACCTGAGACAACTTCATTGTCAGTGATCTTGTATCACTTGTCACATATCACTTAATCACTTATGAGTGGACAGACTGCTGGTCCATGGATCTGCGGAATTAATATCATTGGGGAGCTGCTAGAAATGTAGAATTTAAGCCCCATGCCAGACCTATGTACTGGGAATCTCTCTTAACTATTTCCCCAGTGCTTCATAAGCACTTTACACTTTAAGAATCCTTGATCAGAGAACTCAGGGTGTTTTGGATTATCTGCTAGACAGAGAACTCCTCCTCATTGTGGCCTCTGTATTGTGAGATGCTAAATTTTTAAAAGTTTAGCACTGGGACCAGCAGGTGGCATAATAGTTATGTCAGTAGACTCCCACGTAGTCGACTGTGGTTCGAATCTTGGACCCAGTTGCTTAAAACACTAGGTGTCTGTGAGTGTGTGAGATCCTGAGAGGAGAATGGAGGAGAAGGGACTGTGGCATGGCCATCCTTCCAGAGGGTGATTTTTCACTTTCTGTCTCTCTGTCTTTGTCTCTCCGGTGAGCATGCACACCCTGATAGCAAAAGCTCTCTCTAAAACAGAAAAAAAAAATTGAGCATCATGAAACCTGGGCTCTCTCTAGTTGTGTCATCCTAGTCAAGTCACTTTTAGGACTCCCCTTCTGCTTCCTCATAAAGTTGTTTAATCAGATAAATTGTAAAGTCTTACCTGGCTCTGACTCCTGTAATTCTAAGAAATTTTGGTTGAAACAAAAGAAAACATAAAGCTCAGTGGAAATTTAATAAACACAGTAATACCTTGATTAAAGAGCTACTGCAGCTTCACCATGTCACTGTGGAACTGAGATCGAGGGTGCGATCCATGCATCCATGTTCCTCACTCAGTCTTTTGTGTTAGCCTGAATAAAAAGTAATTTCCTGTTTAATAACAATTATCCCCTTCTGCATTGAGAAAGAAGCGTATTTGATAAGAAAAGAAGATTATTGCTAAAACAAAATGATATTTAGAGTGGCTGGGTGCCAGGAAGTTCCGAGTTGTTTGTATTGGAATATAGTGTATTCTTTATTTAGAAAGCATGGCTAAGTAGGATTGCTTTGGTATGTTAGAATTTTTTTTTTCTTTTCAGACTTTTTCTAGAGAGAGAGTGAGACAGAGAAATAGAGAAATCATCTCCCAGTGGAGGTGGCCATGCTTCAATTCCTTCTCCTCTATTCTCCTCTCAGGATTTTTGGCATGTACACATACGTGCCTAGCATTTTTTTTTCAGGCTGCTGGCTCCAGGACTCAAACTACAGAGCTGGCCATGTGGGATTTAGCATGTCAACTACCATACCCCTGCCTTTCCTTGTGTATTAGAATTCATTTTTTTAGAATTATTTTTTATTTATTTTCTTTATTATTATTTTGTAAAATGTGACCAGAAAGAGATAGAAAGAAAGAGAAAAAGCAAGCCACCACATCCAGGACTTGAACCACAGTTGGCCATGTGGGAGTCCAGTGCCTCAACCATCATACTACCTGCAGTCCCCTAGAATTTTTTTAAGAGAAAAAGAATTGAGGCCAGCTGGTGGTATGGTAAGTAAGGCACTGGATTCCACATGGCCAACTATTGGTTTGGGTCTCAGACGTGGCAGTTTGAAAAACACACCAAGAGTGTGTGCGCATGTGCCCAAAATCCCCAGGGGAGAATGGAGGAGAAGGGATTGTGATTGGCTATCCCTCCTGGAGGGTGCTTTCTTGCTTTCTCTCTCTGGTGAGCACCTGCACCCTAGAGCACAAAAATAACATAAAAGTGAAAGAGGACTGGGGGCTGAAGAGTGGCCCAGCACTAAAACATGGCGCTCTACAAGATGGATCCACCTGGAAGGTTACTGGTTCAGGCCTGCAGACTTCCCTGAGTATGCTGGCATATGCTTGTCCATAGTCTGGACTGGCTGAGGTTAAGGGTGGATTGTGATATTAAGACCCTCTTAAGGTGCTATAACTCTCTCTGTCTCTCTCACTCGTGAAATAAATAAAAACACTTTAAAAAGGAAGAAGAATTGCATTGTCATGAAATAAAATGAGTAAAACACATGTACACAGAAAACACACATATTTGACTTTTTGAATGTAAGGCATTTTGTTGGTTTGGACAATGGAGAAAACTAAGATCCAACACTTAGGAACATTTCAGGTGTTTCACTGACTGTGTGTGACATTGGCAAAGTCTCTTTCTCCTTCTATGCTTTTCTTCTCTTAAGTGATCCGATTGGGCCGTCCATCCTGCATATTAGTCACTGTTCTTCAATAGATGTTGCCTGAAACTAAGGTGAGAAGTACAAAAGAGCCTCAAGCAAGCTCAATGGGGGAAAATTGATCGATTGGTAATGTCTGCTTTGGGGTAAGAAGTGGGGAGGGGGAAATACATTCCATTTTTTTGCAAATTCCTGGGGTAGAGGCTCTCTCAGGACATTGACTTAAAAAAAGAAAAGGATTATTTTATTTAACTAACTCTCTCTCTCTCTCTCCCTCCCTCGCTCCCTCCCTCTCTCTCTCTCTCTTTTTCTCTCTTTATTTCTTTATTTTAATTTGACCAGAGTTGGTGAGGAGGTGAGGGGTGGAAAGTGAGAAAGCAAGTTGCCAGGTCTGGGACTCAAACTGTCGTTGACTATGTGGAAATCCAGTGCCCTTAACCACCATGCCACCTGCCGGCCCCAACATCGACTGTTTTAAATATTTCATCCTGAAAACATTTATTTTAGGACACAAAGATAGACTAATTTCTAGATTTACTATCGCTGTTTTAGAGCCTTTTAACAGCGTGAAATATATATGTGCTTTTCTGTTCTGATAGTAACATGCAGGACGAGCTCTGAGGAAAAGAAAAATGTGCCTGGATTTGAAAGAAATCCAGTGTGAGCTATGTGATAGGTTGAAAGTGATTTATGAAATGAGTCCTCTGTTTTGTTAGAACATAGATTGTTGTTCCATTCAGAGCACTTTATATGAAACAGATGCCCAATCTATAAATCAGGCACCCTGCAGTAAGGGAGACAGCTTTTTTGTATAAATTATTGTGGATCCAGGAAGTAAAAGTGTGGATGAACAAATTTTTTATTGGTTTCTTGGCATACAAGTCATTTTATCAATCATCTGTCTGGAGAGATCTTCCCTCCATTTCTGTTAAGGGAATCGGTGATGAGGAAAGAGTTGAAAGTTCTGTGAAATCGTTCATTGGCCTCACAGGTTTTTCCTCAGATTTAGCATGATCAGGGTTAGCTATGGGGAGCTTTCCCAGCCTTGTTGAGAAAGTGGTGCATTTAGGTTTAGTGTCAGATGTAATCTCTAAAAGGAAAGTGGATTAGAGTACTTTGGAGAGTTCAAGGAAGAAATACAATGGGTCTTCAAAAAGTTTATGGGGGGTCAGCAAGTGTAGTGCTTAAGGCATTGAACTTCTACACAGTCAACTGCAGTTTGAGTCCCAGATCTGGCAGCTTAAAATTCACACCAAGTGCATGTACATGCGTGCCCCAAATCCTTAGAGGAATGGAAGAGAAGGGATTGTGGCATGGCCATCCCCACAAGGGGGGGGGGGGATTTTTCAGTTTCTGTCTCTCCAGAGAATGCACATACCCTATAGCAAAAATCTCTCAAAAAAATGTTTATGGAAAACTTGTGTTACAGAAAAACTATAAGTAAAATTTCAATTTTTTTTGTACCAAAACAAACTCACACTTACATTTAATTTTTCTGTGAACATCTTGAAGTCCTTGCATACAGTTATAATTTTCTTTTCTTTTTCTGTTACCAAGCTCTTACTTCAGAAGTCTGTGTCAGTGGCTGGTCCCATGGTGCAGCAGTTAAGGGAGCAGTGGTTAAAGGATCCCCCATGGCCAGTAGTCATTCAACTCCAGGCTCTGTTGGCTTGAAAAACACACTAGGCTCATGTGGTATCAAAAATCCTGACAGGAGGAAAGAATTCTAGGAAGAGGATTGCAGTGTGACCAGGCCCCGTGTGAGGTGTACTCTTTGTCTCTCTCCTCTCTCTCCTCTCTCTCTCTCTCTTTCGCTCTCTCTTTCTCTGTCTTGTTCTTTGGTAAGCATACATGCCCTCTGGCAATTAGAAAAAATAATAAAAATTTCATGTCATTCCTCTGTTTTGTTTTGGTTTTGATAGAGTTGGCTAATGATCATTCTCTTGGCACTTGAAAACAGCAAGCTCATTCATTTATTCATCAGTTTAGTAAAAAAGCATGCATTTAATTCTCTAACTGAGAGTAAAACATATGGCTGGCCACCCTGGTGATAGTGCTGTTTTTATGGTGGTGTCCCTGTGTGCAAGTTTACAACCCAGCAAGGGGCCATAAACATATTCAAAATGACTGATCCTTCAAGTATAGGTTCTAACTGATTCTGGAACTCCTTCTTCGTTTTAAAATATGTTAATCGTTTTTTATAAATTTTTACAAGGTTTTTTGCCATAGGCCACATGCACTTGCCAGAGAGAGATAGTGAGAGGGAAAGTGAGAAATCACCCCCCAGGGGAATGACCACACCACAATCCCTTCTCCTCCGTTCTCCTCCAGAGATTTTGGGCACACATGCACACTAGCACATGTAGTGATTTTCATTCCTTTTTTTGAAGAGATTTTTTTCCTGTAAGACACTTGCACTTGGCAGAGAGAAAGAGAGAGAGCAAGTGAGAAATCACCCCCCAGGGGAATGACCACACCACAATCCCTTCTCCTCCATTCTCCTCTCGGAATTTTGGGCGCGCACACAAATGCGCCCGGCGTGAGTTTTAAGCTGATGAGTCTGCAACTCCAATTGTGGTTGGCTATTTGGGAGTGTAGTGACATACACCATCTGCTGGTTCCAGTATCCTACTTATTTTGTAAAAAGAGGGAAAGGATATATTTATTTATTTAGAAAAGAACTACTTATTTAATTTTTTAATTCATTTATTTTAATTTGACCACACACACACACGCACACACAGAGGGAACATGAGAAAGCAAACCTCCAGGTCCAGGACTTGAACTGTGGTCGGCCATGTGGAAGTATCCAGTGTCTTCACCACCATGCCACCTGCTAGCCCCCAGGAAGGATATATTTATAACCGTTCAAGGATAAACACCAGAAGCCCAGTCACAGTAGCACATGCTGCACACCGCTTAATTGTTTGCCAAAGCTATTTCTACAGGCTGTAGAGAACTTTATGTTCTCTCTCTCTTTTTTTTTGAAGAGGTTTTTGCTATAGGGTGCATGCGCTCACCAGAAAGACAGAGAGAGACAGAGAGATAGCGAGAAATCACCCTCCCGGAGGGATGGCCAATCCCTTCTCCTCCATTCTTCTCTCGGGATCTTGGGCACGCACGCACACGTGCCCGGCGTGAGTTTAAGCTACTAGATCCAGGACTCGAACCGCGGTCGGCTACATGGGAGTTCAGCCACATAGCCATTACGCTAACTGCTGGTCTCGAGAACTTTATACTCTTTTTCACAGCTGTGTAAGATGGTGTAGAAGTACCATGGTTTATTTACCCACTCACTCCTTGCTGTCAGTCTGCCCTCTCCTTTTTTTTTTTTTTTTTTTTTTAACTGCTGGAGGGCACGTGCACTTGCCAGAAGCAGACAGAGAGACAATTTGGGAGAAAGCACCCTCTAATGGTGCATGGTCATGCCTCAATTCCTTCTTCTCCATTCCTCCTGATTTTGGGCACACACACACACACTTACTTGGCATGTTTTTCAAGCCACCATTACTGGGATTTGAACTATGGTTAGCTATGCGAGATCTTTCTTGCTTTTTCCCTTTCCTTCTCTCCCTTTCTCTCCCTTTCCCTTTCTCTCTCTCTCTCTCTCTCTCTCTCTCTCTCGCCCTCTAAAGAGTGCACATGCCCTTTGGCAAATTAAAAAAAAATGCATCAAATGATTCCAGTCAAAAGGAAGCAAAATAACATGATTTTTTTAAAAAAAGATGAGCATATGAAGAGGAGGTGACGACAACAATGATAGCTATTGAGTGTGTGTTATATGGTAGGAGTGTGACATGTTTTATCTCATTTAGTTCTCACAACATCTTTGTAAGGTAGGGACTCATATATAACATGTTCTGCTATAATACCAGATGCTGTTACAATCCCCTTTATACAGAAAATAAAACTAAGAGTCTAACTGGTAACATACCCAAGGTTACTGAGGTACCTCAAATTTGATTCTAAGCTTCTGAATCTAGAGAAACTCGAACTGCAGTTGGTCATGTGGGAATCCAGCACCTTAACCACTACACCACATACTGGCCTATCTTATTTTTATTTTAAAGACTCTTCTTCTACAAGGGCAAGAACACCCTAGACTTTTCTTTCCCAGAGTGAGTAACAAGCATTCTGACTTCTATCACTACAGGTGGATTCTTGCCTATGTTTGAACTTCATATAAATGGTATCAAGCGGTAAAAATCATGGAGGAAAAAATAAAACCACACAAGTACTAGAAAAATACATGGCCAAATTCCTCATTTAACCCTACTGTAGGGGAAAACTGCAAAAAGGACTCAAAAATCCAGAGGCAATGGAACAGTGATAATTTGATGATCTAACATCTAATTTTTTTCATGACAGTGGGCCAGCTCCATAGCATAGCAGTGATGTGCTGCTCAAAAGAAGCTGGATTTCCCATGGTGACAGCAGTTTGAAGCCCTGGCCTGATCAGTCTGAAAAGTGCTGGTGTGTTCTTGAGTACTCAAGATCTCATGGGCTGAGGACAGGGGGAAGAGGATTGTGGTATGGCCAGCCCCTGAGGAACGTGCTCATCTTTTTCTCTCTATGGGCATGCGCATGTGCTGTCTCGTAAATAAAGAACATTTTTTTTTTAATTTAAGTGACAAAATAACCATTATGAACAAAGTCAAAACAAAACTGACAAATGACATGGTGGTTGGGGAGCAGGACTCCCACATGGCTGACCATGGTTTGAGTCCCAGACCTGGCAGCTTGCTTTCTCAGTTTCCTTTTCTCTCTCTAGTCAGACTGAAAAATGATAACAAATGAAATTAAATAAATAAATTATTATTTTTAAAAAACTGTTAAGAAAAGAAAAACAAAAAAACAACATAACTGACAAGCTGGAAGAAATATTTAAAATCTGTATTACGAACACTAATGTCTCTCATACACAGAGAACATTTTAATTGGCTTAAAAACCTAGTAAAAGGGGAGAGACACATGGACAGCCAAGTCACAGTTCATCACAAAAACACGTACAAGGGACCAGCAGTTAGCGTAATGGCTATGTCGCTGGACTCCCATGTAGTCGACCGCAGTTCGAGTCCTGGACCCGGTGGCTTAAACTCACACCGGGTGTGTGTGCATGTGTGCCCAAGATCCCAAGAGGAGAATGGAGGAGAAGGGATTGTGGCATGGGCATCCCTCCTGGGGGGTGATTTCTCACTTTCCATCTCTCTGTCTCTCTCTGTCTGTCTGGCGAACTCACACGCCCTATAGCAAAAACCTCTCCAAAAAAAACAAAAAAGAAAGAAATACGTACAAACAAATGACTCTTAAACTTACAAGATGTTTAGATTTTTTACTGATTAGATAAATGAAAATTCAACAAATGAAATATTATTTTTCACCTGCCAGGTTTGAGAAAATTACAAAGTGTGGCAAATCATTCTGTTAGCAAAACTACAGGAAAATAGGCCTGTCTTAGACAACTGGTAGGGATGCGTGCTGGTACAATTCCTATGGAAGGCAACCTGGAACTATCTAATGAAACTATATATCCACTCACATTTTGACTCAGTGATTCTCTTTCTAGGAATTTATACCGAAGGTGCATTTCCAACAATACAAAAATACACACAAGTTATTATGGTCTTGTTTGTCATTGCAAAATATTGGAAACCACCTACATGCCCACACATAGGAGAGCGATTGAATAGACAAGGGTACACTCACACAATAGAGTACTGTGCTGCCGTAACAGAAGAATGAGGAAGTTCTCGATAACCAGTACAATTTCCAATACCATGTTTTAAGTGAACAAAACAAAGAGAGTCTGTAGAATGCTACCATTAGTACAAGAAAGAAGGGAATGGGGCCAGCAAGTGGCATGGTGGTTAAGACTCTGAACTCTCACATGGTCCTAGTGGTCTGCTTTCCCACTTTCTCTCTCTTGTCAAATTATAAATAAAATTCAATTTTAAAAGATTCTTAAAAGAAATAAAAATAGATTAGAAAAAAGAAAGAAGGGAATATAAGAAAGTATACATGTGTTCGGGCCAGTAGGTGGTGTGGTGGTCAAGGTGCTGGACTCCCACATGGCTGACTACAGTTTGAGTCCCAGACCTGGCAGCTTGCTTTCTTACTTTCCCCTTCTCTGTCTCTCTCTAGAGAGCAAACACGCCCTATAGTGAATTTTTAAAAACAAAATTAAATAATTCTTTAAAAAATAGTGAAAGACATGGTGAAACTGATGAGAATTATTAAAGAAATGGCATGGAAGTGAGGTACATGTCTGAGTATAGGTCTAGATTTGTTCATATTTAACATTGTCAAATAATAAATACAAAATTGAAATCAGCCAAGATGTAGGAGGAAACCAAAGAGAATACAAACAGTAACAGATGAACCTGTGTGACAGCTGACACCTATCCTAATCATTAGGGGTATGGGTATTGATGAGCTAAAGGAACCTGTCAGGTTAAAACACAGTATTTTTACCATATGTTCCAAGATTGGAAACCTGTACACAAATATTGTATTCTATTTAAATTTCCTTATCTGGGGAGTATGGATCAGCAATTCTGAAGCTATGTTATCAGTATTCAAAGACTGAACAAGTTAGTTAGTTAATTTATTTGTTTGTTTTGTATTTATTTATTTACATTTGACCAGAGAGGGACAACGAGACAGCAAGAGGGAAAGTGAGAAAGCAAGCCATCAGGTCCAGGACTTGAACTGTGGTCATCCATGTGGGAGTCCAGCATCCCTAACCAACTTGCCATCTGCCAGCTCAAGTTAGTGAATATTTTGTGAATGAGATTATGTTTTCTTGCTGTCAGAGAAATGAGTTGCAAATAAGAAAAGGTGGGAAAATGAAATAAACCCTGTGGTATTGGATTGGAATTTGAGTTATCAATATGGTACCATGTCTATGTATGCATATATATCCACACTGATAGACAGATGTAGAAATAGGAGTATATGGGGGCCACCTGGTGGCAAGGAGGTTAAGGTGGCTGGATCTTATATAACTGACTTCATGGTTCAAGTCCTAGACCAGGGGCTTGGAAATCACACCGGGCCCATGTGTGTGCATGCCTAGGATGAGAGGAAAGGGATTGTGGTGTGGTCATCTCCCAAGAGGTTGATTTCTCTCTGTTTGTGTGTGCCTGTCTCTCTCCAAAGAGCACAGGTACCATATAGCAAATGATTAGATTGGTACAAAAGCAATTGCAGTTTGGGACCCTGAATTTTAAATAATCATAACTAGTAGTCTTAGCAGTGAACTAGTCTTTTGACTAGTAGAATGAGCAATTAACTAGTAATCTTAGCAGTTAACTAGTCTTTTAGCTAATAGTCTGTACAGTTAACTAGTAGTTTGAGCAGTTAACTAAGGAGTTAGCTGCTAACTAGTCTTTTGACTAGTAGTCTGAGAACCTACTAATCTGAGCTATTAACTAGTAGCTTGACTTGTCATGAGCCTTTAACTAGTCTTTTGACTAGAAGTGTGAGCAGTTAACTAGTAGCTGAGTAGTTGACTAGAAGTCTGAGACACTAATTCGTTTTTCTTTTCTTTTCTTTTCTTTTTTCCAGAAGTCTGAGAAACTAATTCGTTTTTTTTTTCTTTTCTTTTTTTTGTTTTTGCTATAGGATGCGTGTGCTTGCCAGAAAGACAGAGAGACAGAGACAGAAAATGAGATTCTGAATGGTATTTTGATTAGTAGTGTGAGCACTTAACTAGCAATCTGAAAAGCTAGTCTTTGATTAGTAGCATGAGTTTTTGACTAGTAGTCTGAGCAGTTAACTAGTAACTTGACTAATTGTGCACTTAACTAGTAGTTTTAGGAACTAACTAGCCTTTAACTAGTAGTGTGAGTTAACTAGTAGAGCAGTTAACTTGTAGTCTGGGAAGCTAACTAGTCTTTGTAGTCAGTACTTAACTAGTATTTTGAGCAGTTAACTAGTAGCACGAGCAGTTAACCAGTAACTTGACTAGTAGTATGAACAGTTAACTAGTAGCCTTAGAAATTAGTCTTTCACTAGTCTGAATAGTTAACTAGTTGAGCAGTTAACTAGTCTTTTAACTAGGATTTTTTTCTTTTAAAAACTGTTTTTAAAGAATTATTTATTGTCACTATTTTTTCAATTTTGACTAGAGAGAAAGAGAGAGACAGAGAGAGAGCAAGCTACCAGGTCTGGAACGCAAACCATGGTCAGCCATGTGGGAGTCCAGCGCCTTTAAACACCATGCCATCTGCCGGTCCCTATTTTTAATACTTTTGCCAGATGGCACACACTCACCAGAACTTGGAGAATGGTCACACTGCAATCCCTTCACCTCTATCTATTCCTTCTCTCAGGATTTTGGTCACACATGCTCCTGTATCTGGTCTGTTTCTGAAACTGCCAGTTTCTGAACCACCTGGTCAGCCTTATAGGATCCAGCTGCCTTAACCACCATGCCATGGGCTAGCTCCCTTGGATGCTTTCCTAAAGAGTTCTACCCAACATGCCCTGGGCCTATCTCCTACCCTGGCCACACCTGGCAGCAAGGAAGCTAAGGAAGAAATATGCCACTTGTTTATGTGCTGTCCATTTTCTTTGATTTTCTAGCCAATTTTGACTAAAAACCATGGTGTCTGGGAGCTGTCATTGCAGCACAGGCAAACAGGAGGTAAGAAGCAAACACACCCCGCTCATACTTGCATGCCCCCTTGTGAAAAATACCCAATAGCTACGAGCGCTAAACAGAGAGGTAAAATAAGGGAGGTGGAAGAAGGGGACCCAGGTTTTATGCTGCACCAGGAAGTCAGGAAGCAGCTCTTTGAATAAGTGACATTGAGCTGAATTCTAACTGAGGAGACAAAGGCAACCTTGCGGAGATCAAGTGCAATTTTACTAATCCTTTGGTGTTTAGAATTTAATCTGGGACAAGAAAGCAGAATACGCATGTTTGCCTACTCTTATAAAAGCAGCCTTCAAGATGTGGAATGGATCACCCTTATTTTCCTAAGCCCTCTCTCCCAGCTGTGATGAGGCCTTTCCACCTTCTGGCACCTTTTCTCTTGTCTTCCTCATACACAGGAAAAAAAAAAAAAAATGAGCGTGTTCCTTGACAACAATGAATGGTTCTAGTCTATGTTGTGGCTAATAACAGAAAATATCCAAAACTGGGTAATTGATAAAAAAAACAGAGAATAGCAAGCCAGCCAGTGGTGTGGTGGTTAAGGCGGCTAGATCCCACATAGCTAATTGTGTGGTTCATGTCCCAGACCTGGTGGCTTGAAAGTCATTCCAGGCATGTATGAGTTTGTGCCCAGGATTTTAAGAGGAAAATAAGGGAGAGGCGACTTCAGTATGGCAATGCCTCCTGGGGTGATTTTTCACTTTCCCTTTCCCTCTCCCTCTCTCTCTCCTATGAGCTCCCGTGCCTTGTAGCAAATTAAAGGGGGGAAAAAAAAAGAAAAAGAAAAGAAAAGGGGAAAAAAAAAGAGGCTAGTTCACACCATGGTTTGAAAGTCCAGGGTCTAGGGACTCTCTGGTGGGGATCTTGTAGAGCCATGATCGTGTCACTAGGACAAGAGCTGCGGCTATCTAAGAGACTCTGTTCTGGCCTCCTTTTACCCTAAAACCCCAGCAGGTGTCGACCATAGGGCCCCCACTCTAATAGCTTAATTACTCTCAAAGGCTACACCTTTGGACACCATGAAAGTATTTGATTTCTTCTTAATATCTTTTTTTTTTTTTGGAGAGGTGTTTGCTATAGGGTGTGTGTGCTCGCCAGAGAGACAGAGAGAGACAAAGAGACAGAAAGAAATATCACCCCACGCCACAATCCCTTCTCCTCCATTATCCTCTTGGGATCTTGAGCACACACGGACACACGCCCAGCGTGAGTTTAAGCCAACAGGTCCGGGACTCAAACCATGGTTGACTACATGGGGATTCAGTGACATAGCCATTACACTAACTGCTGGTCCCCCTCTTAATACCTTCACAACCAAATCTCAACACATGAACTTAGGGGGACCAACCATAGCAATAATGGTAAGTGATCATGGGAGGAGAGTGGGAGGAGATTTTTGTTAGCTGTTGTGCCTTTTTCATTTATTTTTTCCCATAGGGAGCATGTGCTTGCTGAAGATAGACAGGGAGAGACAGAGAGAGGGAATGTAGGAAATCATCCGCCCCCATAGGCGGGGGGTGGGGGAGGGTCATGCCGGAATCCCTTCTTCTCCATTCTCCTCTTGGGATTTGGGGCATGCATGTGCACACACCCAGAGTACTTTTCAAGCCGTCAGGCTTGGGACCCAAACTGCTGTTGGCCACATGGAAATCTAGCACCTTATCCACCACACCACCTGCTAGCCCCATTAGTTGTTGTTTTTAAGCCTGGCTAAATTCAATGCAGAAAATATATCTCAGGGAAAACAACAACAACAACAAAAACAAAACAAAACAGATGTGGGGGATTTATGAGAAAGAGAGAGGGAGAGTAATTCTAGGGGAATCCTGTTTAATTCGTAAGCTAGTCTAGTAAATACAGGTATTATTAAAGATGCTTCGTGAGAGTTTACTATTTGGGGGACCAGCAGTTAGCATAATGGCTATGTCGCTGGACTCCCACGTAGTTGACTGCGGTTCGAGTCCCGGACCCGGTGGCTTAAACTCACGGTGGGCGTGTGTACGTGCGTGCCCAGGATCCCGAGAAGAGAATGGAGGAGAAGGGATTGCAGCGTGGCCATCCCCCCTGGGGGGTGATTTCCTGCTTTCTGTCTCTCTGTCTCTCTGTGTCTGTCTGGCGAGTGCACGCGCCCTATAGCAAAAAACCTCTCAAAAATAAATAAATAAATAAAAAGAGTTTACTATTTTGGCTTCAAGAGGTTGTCTGTACCATGGAGCAAAACTGTAAGTTATATTCTAATTCACATTAAGTCTAAGAAAGGCTCTAAAGCGCCTGTGTATTTTAGGTCGGTTTTTAGGGAGAAATGTGTTTTTCACATCTAGAAACTTTGCACATCACAATAAGGGATGTAAATGTTACTGGATTTATTTTTTCTTGAGATTGCTATCAGTTCTTTCCTTCCAGTATTTTTATGCTACAGTGAGTTATCCTTTACCTAATATGTGCTACAGATATGAACTCCTTTGTGCAAGCTGAGTAAGCCTATGGCTAAAAAGTCTTGCTAAGGCCAGCCTGGGCAACATAGCAACCTAAAAAAAAAAAGAAAGAAAAAAAGGAAAGAAATTTATATAGATAGAGGTTTTATTTTCTTTATATACGTATATATAGAGACAGGTAAAGAGGGTAGAAAAATGTCAGTGAACATCGTGACTGTAATACTACCTTACATTACATTTACCAATGACTTTTTATGCTTCATATAGAAATGTTCTCCATTGCATTTCATTTTTAGGTTTCAGTGTTGTGCTGTTTTTTCCTTTTTCTTTTATAAATGAAATCCTCTGCCAGCTGGTGGCATGGTGGCTATATCCCACACGGCTGACTGTGTGGCTTGAGTGTCAGACCCGACAGCTTGAAAAACACACCAGGTACACGTGCATGTGTGCCCAGAATATCGACAGGATGGAGAAATGGAGGGGAAGGGATTGTGGTGTCGCCATCCTCCCTGGGGAGAGTTGCTTCTTCACTTTCTCTCTCTCTCTCTCTTCTCTGTCTCTGTCTGTAAAGTACACATGCCTTTTAGCAATTTTAAAAAACTTGTTTTTAATGAGAAATGTGTTGACATCACGTTGAGTAAGAATAAGGATAATATAGAATGTAAAGAATGTAAATACTAGATGGCTCCAACTTTGTATGATTCATTAAAGAAACTGGAAAACAATATAGCCAGGTATGAGCCCTGACGTGGTGGGAATATGAGTGATTTTCCTTTTTTTCTTATTTTTAAGAATTATTTTAATTAAATTTATTTATTTATTTATTTTTAAAGAATGATTTTATTTAACTTTATTTATTTATTTATTTATTTATTCGTGTGCTTATTTAAGTTTGACTGGAGAGGGACAGAATGTGTATGAGGGAGAGAGAAAGTGAGAAAGAAAGCCACCAAGTCCGGGACTCGAACTGCGGTCAGCAGTGTGGGACTCCAAAGCCTTTAAACACCACACCACCTGCCGGCCCCTTACTTAAATTTATTTACTTATTTATTTCTAATTTGACCAGAGAGAGATAGAGTGAGAGAGAGTGAGTGAGTGAGAAAGCAAACTGTTAGGTCCGGGACTCGAATTGCGGTTGGCCATGTGGGAGTCCAGTGTCTTTAACCACAATGCCACCTGCCAGCCCCTCCCAGCCCTTTTTCTTGTAGCTTGAATTATCTTTACGATGAACATATAAAGTCAGTTTTAAGAACAACAAAAACTGGCCCGGTCCCTGTGGCACAAACAGTGGTGAACTGGACTGAGGAGCTAGAAATCACTCTAGCTGCTGTTTGAATCCCCAGCCGTGTTGGCCTGAAAACATGCCATGTGTGTGCACATACATCCCAGATCCTGACAGGCTAGAAAACTAAAGGAATATGATAGGGAGGTGACTGAACTCCAGAGGGTACTTCTCTCTTTCTAGCACATGCCCTCAGATGAGTGAAAACGAGAAAGAGAGGCTTACTGGTAGCCTAGTGGCTAAGGGCACAGGATTTCACATGGCTGACTGCTTGGAAAGCATGCCGGTCACTTGTGAATGTGCTCCAAATCCCAACAGGGTGGAGAAAGGGATTGCAGTATGACCACGCCCCATTGAAGGGTCTGTTCTTGCTTGGTCTTGTCTGTCTCTGTCTCTCTGGCAAGTGCATGCACACTCTGGGATTAAAAAAGGAAAGAAAGGGGACTAGCAGTTGGCGTAATGGCTGCTGCTGGACTCTTATGTAGTCGACTGCGGTTCAAGCCCTAGATTCGGTGGCTTAAACTCACACTGGCCACATGTGCGGTGGCTTAAACTCACTCCGGCCACATGTGCGTGTGTGCCCAAGATCCTGAGAGGAGAATGGAGGACAAGGGATGGTGGCATGGCCATCCCCCCTGGGGGGTGATTTCTCACTTTCTGTCTCTCTGTCTGTCTCTCTTTCTGGCGAGCACACATGCCCTATAGCAAAAACATCTCCAGAAAAAGAAAAAAAAAAAGATGAAAGAAAGAATACAAGCCTATTCTTCAGTGAGGAGGCAATGCATGAGAAAGAAAGAGCATCTGTTTAGGAACGGAATAGATTCCAGTTACCATATGTAGCTGAAGCTCTCAGAGCTGCAGTGCTTCCATCTATTGTATAAGCCCAGGGAGAGAAATAAGTGGTTTTTCAAAAGCTGTGCCTTTTCCAATAATATAATGGTGGAGAGTTAAAATGAAAGTTGCTAGAATCAGGATGAGATGTTAGAGGACTCTGAGAACAAGCAAAGTCACCAGCTGCCTAGATGAGATGGTCAAAGTGGAGCCCTGATGAGGGTCACACGCAGCAACCCACAATCAGCACACCCTTGCCTGTTTCCAGACTGCTCCTGGAACCTCGCACCCCTTGTTCTGTAAGATTAGAATGAAAACGCTTACCAATACAGGTCTTGGGAAGACACAAGGATGTACCGACACATTGCAGCTACTCCATTAAAATTATATTCTATGAGGCCAGCAGGTGGTATGGAGGTTAAGGCAGCTGGATCTCTAATGGTGGACTTTTCAGTTTGAGCCCCAGACCCAGAGGTCTGAGAATTATGCTGTGTGTGTGTGTGTGTATGAGTGCATGCCCAGGATCTGGAGAGGAGAATGAAGGAGAAGAGATTTGCAGCATGGTTATCACCCCTGGGGGTGATTGCTCTCTCTCTGTCTCTCTGTATCTCGCTTTTCTATAGGGCACACATGCCCTATAGCAAAAAAATATGTATTTTTTTTTTGTTTTTGTAGAGATTTTTGTCACAAAGCAAAACAAAAAAATATATATATTCTAGCATCAGCAGATAGAGTGGCGGTTAAGATTCTGAATCACACACGGTCTACTGCACAGTTCCAGTCCTGGATCCAGCTGCCTGAAAATCACACCAGGCACACGTGAGCATGTGTGTGTGTGTGTGTGTGTGCCCCAGATCCTGAGAAAACAATGGAGACGGGATTGTGGAGTGGCCATCCCTCATAGGGAGTGCTTTCTTACTTTCTTTCTCTGTCTCTCTCCAGCAAGTGTACGTACTCCATAGCAAAATAAGTAACTAAAAATAAAAAATTAATAAAAATAGCAGGGACCAGCAGTTAGCATAATGGCTATGTCACTGGACTCCCATGTAGTCGACCATGGTTCGAGTCCTGGACCCGGTGGGTTAAACTCAATCCGGGCAATGTGTGCATGCATGCCCAAGATCCCGAGAGGAGAAAGGAGGAGGGGAGATTGTGGCGTGGCCATCCCCCTTGGGGGGTGATTTCTCGCTTTCTGTCTCTGTCTCTGTCTTTCTGGCAAGCGCAGGCGCCCTATAGCGAAAACCTCTCCAAAATAAATAAATAAATAAATACATAAATAAATAAACAAACCTCACATCTTCAAGTCTTCCAAACACCAACGTAATTTAAAAAAAAAAAAAAGAAAGAAAGAAAAATATTATATTCTAGGGCCTGGTGGGGATATAGTGGTAATACAGTGATCTACATACAAGGGTGGACTCACATGTGAAGGTCCATGGTTTGTGCTGCAGAGGCTCCGTGTGCACACTGGCTGCATGCCTGTGTACCTGTGACCTGGGGTCTCAAAGCTGGGGTGGATTATGGCATGAAGACCCTGCTGGGGGTATCTCTTTTTTTCTTTCTCTGTGTGTTTCTTTCTCTCTCCTGCTCATAGAAGAAACAAATACAGAAACTTAAAAAAATTATATTCCAGGGTCGACAGGTGGCATGGTGGTTAAGGTGCTGGCAGACCATGATTCAAGTCCCAGATGTGGCAGCTTGCTTTCTCTCTCTCTTTTTCTTTCTGGTTAAATTAAAAATTGATAATAATAATAATAAAATAAATGAATAAAAAAATATATGTTTTTTGGTTTTGTAGAGATTTTTGTTATAGGCACTTGTGCTCACTGAATAGACAGAGAGAAAAGCAAGAGTTCACCCCCTGGGGATGATGGCCATGCCACGATCCCTTTTCCTCCATTCTCCTCTTAGGATTTTGGGCACACACACATACACAGGCGCCTGGTGTGAGTTTCAAGCCTCCAGGTTTGGGATTCAAACCATGGTCAACCATGTGGGAATCCATCAACATTTCTTACGCTATCTACTGGCCCCTAAAATAAATACTTAAAAAAAAATTATATTCTACTATTCACTGTTAACCACAACTGAAGGGAAAGAAGGGCTAGAATGTCAAAATCACCATTTGTGCTGAGACTGCAATGTTAGCTATGGAGCAGACTATTCCAGCTGACTTCCCTCCAGCTGGAAAACAAAACAGGGGTAACTAGCTTGGCTTGTCTCTTTATCTCTTTCCATTTAAACACAGATATCCTGTTGTGATAACCTTTGACACTTTATTACATGGTCACGGTAAATAATAACTGTCCCTATTTTGTCATGTCAGTCCTGGCTAAACTGTCCCATTAATTATGGAACATAAAAGTTGAAGTTTTTGTGAATAGAAGGAAATGACATTTAAATTCCTTTGCTGTGTTTGCTAAATTTATTTGAGGGCTTGAGTGGTTTAAATGGCTAAGAGAGAACCATTGGTCTGTTGCTTTGTGCCAACATCTGCCCCTTCATCAAGATTAAGAACCAGTCAATCTAGACCAGTGACCAAATGTTAAGAGACTAGTAGAGTTTCACTGGAAATCTGAGTATGAGTCACCATGAAATTAAGAAATCAACTTTCAAACACCTCAAGCTACCATGATTACTTAGAAAATCCATCTTGAGTTACCTCTTTTAGTGTATAAAATGTCAATTTTGAGGGCATGGTGGTTAAGATGCTGGACTCCCACATGCTTGTCCACAGTTTGAGTCCTGGACCTGGCAGCTTGTTTTCTTACTTTTTCTCTCTCTGTTTCTCTCTAGTGAGTGTGTGTGCCCTATAGCAAATTAAATTATAATAAAAATGAAATAATTCTTTTAAAAAAGATCACTTGTTACTGAGGCAGTGTTTAAAAACTTGCAAAGGAATGAGTTAAAATCACTAAAAATCATTATGTACAACACTTTGATAAAAAAAACTTTTGGAAATTTACCAGAAATTTCTGTTTTGATCAGGACACTTAAAAATTTCATCATTTTTCATCTTTGATAGTCATCAGTCTTTGTCAGTATTTCTTAAGGAAAAGTCTGTCTTGATATAATTCAAATTTTACTGAAAGTTATTTTAATTTTGCTTTTCTATTATCACACTTTTTAACTATTTTTTTTGAGAGAGATTTTTTGCTATAGGCCACATGCACTTGCTGGAGAGACAAAAAGAGACAGAGAGACAGAAAGCAAGAAATCACCCCAGTGGAATGGCTATGCTATAGTCCTTTTTCCTCCATTCTTTTCTCATGATTTTGGGCACACACGCACACACGCCCAACATGCATGTTAAGCTGCTGGGTCCAAGTCTCGAACACAGTTGACTATGTGGGAGTCCAGTGACCTAACCATTATGCCATCTGCTGGTCCCGTAACTCAGTTTTAATTTCAGAATTATTTTATCTTTGTTTCAAGTTAATTTTCCATTTGCTCTTCTTGAAACTTAGCTTCGGTAAAATGTAAATAAACATTGAAATATGCCAGATCATAGGATCCTAAAATGTTTGCATGAAAGGAGCCTAAAGTTCATCTATTCCATCTTTCCTATTAGACAATTTGTATACAGTCATTAACGTATTAACATTAGTATTTTTAAAATTCATTATGTATTTAACTTTATTAATTATTATTCATTTTTAATTTGCTATAAGACACATGTTCTCACCAGAGTGGTAGGGGTGGCGGAGGAGAGAGAGAAAGTGAGAATGCAAGCTGCTAAGTCCAAGACTTGAAACACGGTTGACCTATGGGAGTCTTAATCACCATGCCACCTACTGGCCCAACATTAGTAATTTTTAAAAGAAGTATTTTATTTAACTTTATTATTATTATCATTATTATTTTTTAGTTTTTTAAGAGAGAGACAGAGAGAGAGAGAGAGGAAGTGAGAAAGCAAGCCACCAGGTTCGAGACTTGAACTGTGGTCGCCCATGTGGGAATACAGTGCATTTAACCACCACGCCACTTGCCGGCCCCTGCATTAGTAATTTTTAACATGAACAATTATTCTTTTTATCTGATTGACTTTGTATTATAAATCTGCTATTAAAAAAATAGAGGCAGGCCAACTCATGGTGTGGTACTTAAGACAGCTGGATCCCAAATGACTAACTAGTCGGTTTGTCTCAGACCCAGTGTCTTGAAAAACACACTGGGTGCATGTGCGTCTATGCCCCAAATCCCAACAGGACAGACAAATGGAGGAAGAGGAGAAGGGATTACAGGATGACCATGCCCTGTGGTAGGGGTAACCTTCCCTCTCCCTGTCTATTTCTCTGTCTCTCTCTCTAGTAGGCATACATGCACTCTGGTGGTTGGGAGGGGGGAAGGCTTTTAGTTTCATGTATCAGTTGTTGATTATGTTTCCAAAATAATTACTTGTTATTCAAAAAAATGGATACTCCCTGAACCTTGAGACTCATGATAGTGAAATTTAATTTATATATTCTCTCACCCAAGCTCTATCTTTCTAGCTTCCAATTTTCCTGTTCTGCTTTGGCTGGGATATTTCCCTTGGCTTTATATCAGAGAGTACTGTGTTTCTCAAATCCTTGGTGTCATTCACAGTATGCATTAAATTGCATACAAAGCTATTCTTTTCTTTTTTTATGAGAGGTTTTTGCTATAGGGTGCATGTGCTCATCAAAAAGAGAAAGACAGAGAGACAGAAAGTGAGAAATCACCCCCCAAGTGAGAGTGACACACCACAGTCCTTTCTCCATCCTCCTCTTAGGATTTTGGACACACATACACATGTACGCAGCGTGAGTTTTAAGCTACCGGGTCTGGGACTCAAACCACTGTTGACTACGTGGGAGTCCAGCAATGTAACCATTACACCATCTGCTGGTCTCATAAAGCTGTTCTTTTTCAGGACTTGTTCAGACCCTCTGATTCCATCAGGAAGAAAGCTTCAGTGAGGTGGAAGTGTGGCTTGTGGCTTTCTTGTCTCTCTCCTGCTTGCTGCTCTCCCTTTTCTAACAAAGAGAGAACTTTAGAGTCCTGTCCTCGATAGTGTATGATCTTGTGTTTTCATTGTGCTTACTTAATGGTTATTTTTATTTATGAAAAATAATTCTGATTTGCATTTACAGTAGTACCATAATACTTCTTTAAAAATAAATTTTGGTTAACAATCAGGTGAGATAAAACAAGGTATTAAAGGTAATAGCTATGAGTTAGAAAGTGCAAAAATCATGACTCTTAGCTAGCTTAAATTTGGGAATGTGGAAGAGATTTGGAAATGAAAATCCATGACTATACTCTGGCCAGTCATTATCTTAGCCCAGTTTCTGCTGCTATAATAAATACGACAACTTGGTAACTCATCTTTTAAAAAAGAGCTGCTTAGGGCCAGCCTATGGCATGGTGGTTAAGGTGGCTAGATCCCACTTGGTCGACTGCAAGGTTCAATTCCCAGACAGGGCAGTTTGAAACACACTCTGTTTGTGTGTGTGTGTGTGTGTGTGTGTGTTTGTGTGTGTGTGCTTAAAAAAAAGGAGAAATGGAGGAGAAGGGATTTCAACATGACCATCCCTGAGTGGTCCTTTCTCACTTTCCCTCCTTCTCTGTCTCTTTCTCTGTCTCTCTTCACCAAGTGATTGTGTCCTCTAGCAAATTAAAGGGTGGGGGATGTTTATTTGGCTCATGGTTCTGGAATTTGGGAAGTCCAAGATCAAGGGGTCATATCTGGTGAGGCCTTCTTGTTGCTTCATCCTATGGTAAAAAGTTGAAGGCAAGAGCGTGCACAAGACAGAGAGAACGGAGGCTAGCCTAGCTTATCCTTTTATTAGGAGCCCTCTCCTGCAATAACTACCCACTCCCATAACAACTAACCCACTCCTGCAACAGCTGATCTTCTCCTGCAATAACTAATCCACTCCCTCAGTGACTAACCCACTCCTGCAATAATAACCCACTCCTGAAATGATTAACCAACTCCTGTGATAACTAACCCACTCCTGCAATAACTAATCTACTCCTGCAATGACTAACTTACTCCTGCAATAACTACATCAATACATAAAAAACAGTTCTTCTTAATTACTTCTCTTTTGAGAGAGAGATTTTTGCTGTGGGGTGTGTGCACTCACTGGAGAAACACAGAGAGATAGAGAACAGAAATAAGAAATCACTCCCAGGAGAAATGGCCATGCCACAGTCCCTTCTCCTCCAGTCTCCTCTCGGAATTTTAGGCATGCATACACATACACCCAGCATGAGTTGTAAGTCATCGGGTCTGGGACTCAAACCACAGTCGACTATGTGGGAATCCAGCAACATAACCATTATGTCATCTGCTCGTCCCCTGCCTAATTACTTCTTAATGGCTGTATCTCTCAATAATGGTCACACTGGCAGTTAAATTCCAACAGGATTTTTGGCAGAGACATTCAAACCGTAGTAGATATGTCATAGTTCAGTGGCCCTGGGTAACTTACCTATATGAACTTTTCCATAAACTGAGGAGACTTCCTCTACCTCATTGATGTGGTCTGAATGTGTCCCCCTAAAATCATACATTGAAACTTTATGACCAATGTGTTAGTTTTAAGAGGTGAGTCCTTTATAGATGACTAAGTCATGAGGGGCAGAGCGCTCATGAACAGGATTAGTGATCTTATCAGAGTGCAGGGACATGTTCATACCCTTGCTCTTCCACCTCTTTTGCCATGTGAGACCACCACAGGAAAATGCCATTTCTGGAACAGATCCTCATCAGACACCAAATCTACTGGCACTGTGCTCTTGGACTTCCTAGACTACAGAATTGTGAAAAATAAATGCTATTTATAAATCCCCCTATCTGTGGTATTTTGTTATAGCAGCAGGGGACTAAGGCACTCATCAAATCATTATGACAGGAAATAAGACGTGCATGTGACTATAAGCTCCTTGAGGTCACAGGTATGTCTAACTTTTTTTTCTTTGTTTCTTTTTTTTTTTTTTTTTTCCTGTAAGGTGCCCGCACTCATAGGAAAGAGACAGCAAGAAAAAAGTTAAAAATCATCCCCTAGGGGGTGGCTATGCACAATTCCTTCTCCTTCATTCTCTTCTCAGGATTTTTGGGCATGCATACACAAGTACCCAGTGTGTTTTCCAAATCCTGGGACCATGGAGTCAGCCCTCTGGGATCCAGCTGCCTTAACTACCATGTCACAGCTGGCCCCTAACTTTTTATCCCCTAGTTCCTAATATAGTTCCTAGCACCTAGGACTCATTAAGAGCTCATTATCTTCTTTCTTTGTGCTGTGCTAATTAATATGGCCACCTTCTTTCTCTATAAAAGCCAGAGGGCACCTGCACCTGCCAGTGAGATACAGGGGATGATCATGGTGCAATTCTTTTTCCTCCACTGCTTCATCCCGTCAGGATTTGAGAGCACACACACACCCAGTTTGTTTTCTCAAGATGCTGGGCTGCAGTTAGAACTGTGGTCACCATATGGAATCTGGCTCTCTATCTATGCATAGTGTGCTATGGGGCCACCCACATGTTAACATTTTCCATGGCCTTATTAAAGAGAGTATTGCATATGAAATACATATAAAAACACACACAAGTATTAAATGTAAAACACACACAAATATTTAAAGTATTTCATTTTTCCCTATGATGATCAAAGCTATGTTTATTCAATGTATACATTATGAAGTATAAAAATACATAATGAATCAAGAAGAAAAAAAAATCACCCCCAAATCCTACCTCTTCCATACAAATTACACTCCAGACAACCACTCATAATTTGACAAACTTCTATTTTTTTCTATGATTTATGTCATGAAAAAAGTATGCACTTGAGATTCTACTATATACACACAATTTTGCCACTTGTTTTTCACTTAACATTAACTCACAATTTTTTAAAAACTTTGCTTTTAATTTGACCAGAGAGGGACAGAGAGAGAGAATGTGAGAAAGCAAGCCCCCAGGTCTGGGACTCGAATCAGTCGGGCACATGGGAGTCCAGCACCCTTAATCACCACGCCACCTGCCAGCCCCAGTAACTCACAATTTTTTAAATTTGGCTTCCGAAATCTCTCATTCAGCATGATTTTTAGTATTCGACCTACACTGGGGCCTCCTTTCCAGGCCATCTGCAGGATCTGCCAACAGTCAATCCTTTGGTAGAACATTTCCACGTGACCAGTCAGCTCAGTCAGTGGCTGGGAGGATGACTACGCAACAGGGTGGAGTGGGGTGGAAGGTGGGCAGGGATGTT
>NW_006160205.1:4452918-4464261 GCF_000334495.1 Tupaia belangeri chinensis | reverse complement strand
AAGAGAGGGAGATAAAGGAGGTGGATTAGAACAGTGGCATGGGAGAAAGAGAGTCACTTTCACATACTCACAGATAGGGAGGCCCTGAGTAAGGGAGCTGGTTGCCTCGGGAAAACTTTAACTTGCCCATTAATCTCGTGCTCCCTCTGCTGGCTTGCTGGGCGACTCCACTGTGCGATCAATGTGAGTGGCATCCACGTCGCCTGTGATGTACAGAAAACCACCCTTTGTAAGGTTTTTATGAGATCGAAGTTTACATCAACATTGGTAGGCTGCTTATTTAGCCAATATCCCCATCTTGTCTTTCTTTTTTTTTTTTTTTTTTTTTTTTGTCCCAAGGAATGAAATTCTAAAGGTCTCAGCTTTTTAAGAGACTTAAGGAGTCTCCTGCCAGATCATGTGTGATCCTATTGGTTGTTTCTCTTAACTGATGTTTTCTTCTGTATTTTTCTGGCGATTTCTTCTTTTTCACCGCTGCACCACCCCCCCACCCCTTGCTGGTACTATTCGTGAATAAAAAAGTAATGGTGAAATCCTGCCTTTGCTTTGCAAAGCTGGAGCTCTGTTAGTGCCACTAATTATGCAGCCTCTTATTTCTCCATTTGTGCTTAATTCAAAGCTGTAAAAAGCTTTTCAAAATAGGTGTATGCCCTACTAGACAGTTGTGATAAAACAATGCCTCCAATAAAGAGAAAGCAAGACACATTTACCATTTCCTTTTCCATAATTTATAGTGATTTAGCTCCCCCCATCAGGAGATAAGAATTTCTTTGGGAACAATTTTCTTTTAATAGCACCATCTGAAGCAGCAAACATTTCTTTTGCAGTCATTAGAGCTCTTAGCCAGCACAACAGTGACTGAAGATTGAATTAGGATTTAGAGGGAGGCTGCCTGCATCGCATAAATAAACAATGAGAGCCTGGGCCATTTCATTACAGAACTTAAATAAGCAGTACAGTTGGTTGGCTGCGGCGTTACACACGCATAACCTATTTAAAAGACGGCATTATAGGGTCAGAAGCATTAATGGACTCACAGTGCCGTTCATTTGCTCTGCTTGAGATGCTACTTTTACACTGAGCACCAAGGCAGTGGCTCAATCAGATTACTTCCGGCAGTAATGCAGATGGATGAGAAGACAAGGGAATTGAGGAATGATGAGAGGACAAATAGTAAATTAGCTTAAGGATTTATGGCCACAAGCTTAACCTAATAGGTGTTATTTGCCATTGATCCTCTTCAAGGAGTTGCAAGTAACAAAAACAAAAACCAAGCCAAAAAAACCCCCAAACAAATCAAGTTCACTTAAACACACACACAAAGATCATTAGTTTCTTAGCTTATTGGTTCCTGTAACTGAGAAGTTCAGAGCTTCAGGCATGGCTAGTTCTAGATGCTCAAGTAGGGTTTTCAGGTCTATCTGTACCACATGGCTGTGAAGCTGGTCCAAGTGTTTTTAATTCTTCTGGCTATATACTGTGAGTGAAATGGCTAGGTTAAGATCAGCCCCATGGACTGCTGGTTAAGAGAGCCAAACCTCACATGGCTGACCATAAGGTTTGAACCGCAGCCCTCGTGGCATAAAAAACACACTGGACATTTGTGCCTCAAATCCCAACAGCATGGAAAAATGGAAGAGAAGGGATTATGGCATGACCATGCCCCATTTAGGGGTACTTTTGGGACCAGCAGTTAGCGTAATGGCTATGTCACTGGACTCCCACGTAGTCAACCGCGGTTCGTGTCCCGAATCCGGTGACTTAAAACTCACGCCGGGCGTGTGTGCATGTGTGCCCAAGATCCTGAGAGGAGAATGGAGGAGAAGGGATTGCAGCGTGGCTATCCCCCCTGGGAGGTGATTTCTCGCTTTCTGTCTCTGTCTCTCTCTGTCTGTCTGGTGAATGCATGTACCCTACAGCAAAAAAAAAAAAAAGAAAACCAAAAACAAACAAACAAACAAACAAACAAAACCCTCCCCATTTAGGGGTACTTTTTCCTTTTTCCTGTCTCTGTCTCACTGGTAAATGTATGTATCCTCTGACAAATTTTTTTAACAATAATAATTGCCAGGTCATGTGATGATTCTGTTTAACTTCACAAATCTTTATCCAGCAACTACAGTCTTCCTTGTAATGTTCTAAGTGCTGATAACACAATTTGAATCAAAGAGATAAGTTCCCTGCTCTCCCAGGGCTTATATTCTAATATCAAAGAGAAAGTAACATATGACCAGGGTTGGTACCTCATTCGCAGTAGAAAATGAGAATGTAGGTTCTTGGGTTTTTTTTGTTTGTTTTTTAAAGTAGTAATAGTAATAGTAGGGGCCAGCAGGCGGTGTAGTGGTTAAAGTGCTGAATTCCCACATGGTTGACTGGTTTGAGTCCCAGACCCAGAAGCTTGAAATTTCATGCTAGGTACATGTATGTGCATTCCCAAAATCCTGAAAGGAGAATGGAGGAGAAGCGATTGCAGTGTGGCCATCCTCCTTGGGGAGAGAATTCCCCACTTTGCCTCTCTCTGTCTCTCCTGCAAGCAGACACATCCTCTCTAAAAATATAAAGTATTAAGAGTGTTAAGATGAGAACAGCAGATCATTAAGCCAAGTGGAGGCTCTTAGAAGCACAGAACCCCAGGAGACTACCCACTTGTCCTGGGGGAAGCCTCAAACTTGAGAGGGCTTGCCCATAATGTTAACTGATGCAAAAGCACACACCCAGAGTCCCAGCAGGAGAAGACAAGAGTTTATTACGTTGAGGGAGACAAGGTCACACCAATGGCCAGGTGGAGAATAGTCGTGCTGCCATGAGGGTAGGGTTGGGTTTTGTGTGATAAAACAAAGCATTCATAGGTCAATTAAAGACCCTTGCAGACTCCCTGTCACTAAGACAGGTCTGGTTTGTAGCTACATTGCTTGAAGATTACAGTAAAGGTCGGCTTATTGATGAACCAGAATCAGATTTAGTGGCCCTCATCCAGTGATGTTAACGTGGGAGGGGTGCGTGTACCTCTAGAATGGCCCCAGCCATAGGCCAATTCCATGAGGTCATTGGCATAAGATGTTCAGGAGGCCCAGTTGTACCAAAAGCCAGGTATCAGGGAGATAGAGAAGAGGGTGCGGGGAGGAGAGCTCAGCATATGGAGCCTACTCTCAACACGTCAGTCACCAACCCAAGTGATGCTGATGACAGGAAAATAAACACAATAATTTCAGATGTTAAATGACTAAGTTACCCAAAATGGGGTAATGGAAGAAAGAACAAGTGAGAGTGGGCGAACTGCTTTTGATCATTGGTAACACTTCTCTGAGAAGGTCCTATTCAAGCTAAGATCTAGGGACAAAGTACCAAACAGAGGGGAGAGACTGAGCAAAGCGCTGAGTATGAATGCGCTTGGTGTGTTTATGGACCCGAGACAAGGCCACTGTGGCTGCAGCTTGGTTATCTTTAACTTGTATCTAGGTATGATTCTAACACCATATTCTTTGAAGAAGGTACCCAAGTTTTTACATATCATCTTCTCTCTCTCTCTTTTAGGTTTTTGCCATAGGACATGTGTGCTTGTTGGAGAGGGTAGAGAAAGGGAAAGTGAGAAATCCCCTCTTAGAGGGGTGGCCAAATCACCATCCATTATCCTCCATTCTCTCAAGATTCTGGGCATGTACCCACACGTGCCCAGGGTGATTTTCAAGCATTCAGGTCCTGGACTTGAACTGTGGTTGGCTATAAGGGAATCCAGCGCCTTAACTAACACCATGCCATCTGCCAGACTCCCTCCCCAAATTTTTCTTTTGAGAGAAGTGGGTGGAGAGGAAGAGAGATTGGTACCCTTGACAGGGTCTCACCACATCACACTCCTACCTGGACGTCCCAGCCAGCGAGGAGCATGGGCACATACAGGCATGCCTGGAGTGTTCAGATTGACCTGGAATCCAATCCAGGCTTCCCATGTGGCTCAGTATCATGCAGTGGTGCCCTACTGGCTGTGACACTGCAGGGAGGCCTACATTTCTAAGTAATAAAACTTTGTGTCTGGGGCTGGCCAGGTAGCATAGTGGTTGTGGTGGTTGGATCCTGCATGGTCAACTATGAGGTTCAAGTCTCAGACCCAGTGGCTTGAGAAACATGCCAGTGTGTGTGCATGTGTGCTGAAAATACTGAAGGGAGAATAGAGAAGGGATTGTGGATTGTCCATCTTCCCTGAGGGATACTTTCTTACTTTTCTTTCTAGTGGGTACATACACTCTATACAAAAAAATTTTTTTCAAAAGAATTTTTTAACTTTTTAAATTCATTCATTTATTTTAATTTGACAGACAGGCAGACACACATACACACACACACACACACAAAGTGAGAAAGCAAGCCAACAGGTCTGGGACTTGAACTGTGGTAGTCAGCTATGTAGGAGTGCCCAGCGCCTTAACCACCCTGCCACCTGCTGGTCCCTACTCTATAGAAAGTTTAAATTAAAAAAAAAAAAAATTGTGCTTGCTCTTTGGAAAGAAGCCAGTGAAAGTTTGTCTTGGTAACATAAAATTCTAAGCTCATGGTTCTCAATGAGCATAACAGGGCACACCAGTGTTTCCCAAGCATTTTTCAGGTGGGCCCCAGAGTTTGGCTAACATGTACAACTGATTCTGCTCCAAGACCTACCATACACATACAACACACAGTATGTCAGAATGCAGAGCGGAGGCCCAGCTGGATGTGTTGTGTGGAATACATTTGAAGCTAGTAAATGAGAAGAAACATACCATCATGTCAGCCCACAGTGTCAAAAACCATCTCCTGGGATATAGGAAGAATGTGGACATCTGAGAGTAGAGTTCTGGAAATACAGGAGGCTGAACTGAGGCCAAGATAATGAGATGACTATCGTGCACAGTCTCACAGACACCGCCAGACATTGTTAAACTGGGGTGGACATTGCATTGCCGTCATTACCGAGTGGTTTGATGTCTTTTCATCTCTTTAAGCGTGACTTTAAAAGCTCTAGTAATCATAAAGTTTTGGGAACTGGAAGAATGTGGAGAACATGACCGCAGACGACATTTACAAGAACTGTATCAGTGAAGTGTCAGACATCTGGCTGACCGAGTAGTTCTCTTTGCAGCAGGGGAAGGCCAAGCCAGAGAAGTAGGGTTTCTATCCAGGCTAAGGCATTTTCAGAGCATGAGGGCGTGGTGGGTGAGACAGAGAGCTGGTGCATGTCAGAAGAAATCCCTTAGGAATCACTATAAAATCAGTGGTTTATAAAAGGGAATTAATGGGGCTGGAGATTGTCTATTAGCAAAGGAAAAAAGTCTTTATTTTTCATATCTTTTCCAAGCAGTGTTCAGTATTATGATCATTATGAGATTATGAGAGAGTATCACAATTATGAGAGTAATTCTGAATGTCTAAGAGAGGAACAATGAATATTATCTGAAAGAAGAAAGTCAAGTTGCCAGATCACATGAACGATTGAATGGGCAGCAGCTATGTTTCAAAAATGTCCCTCAGAAATTCATGTGTTGGAAGTGGATTATACTGACTGTACTATAACAGAGTTAAGTGAAAAATTCCTTCTTAGTGTCCCAGGGTTAGGCCTACGAGGCTGTGATCCGTTCATAGTGACTGCATCATGGAGGTAACAGTCTCATGAATAGATTAAGGATGTCTGGCTAAGACCAATGAGTTCCAACTCTCATGAGAAGGGATTCGTTCTCAGGAGAGCTGGCTGTTATAAAAGAGAGATCAGTAGCGCTCTCTGCGCATACTGCCATTTCCTTTGCTTCTCTTGGCCTAGAACTTTGGACTTTCCAGCCACCAGCACTGTGAGTTTGTAAATAAACTTAACACGGGCTTTAAAGTGTCACGTAGGACGGGCTCGGTGATACAGCAAAACCAGGCTGCTCAAGCTAGACTGGATCCATAGGAAAGAGCGCGGGTTTGGTCACCAAGAGACCTCTACTCTCAGTGTGTGTGCCCATGATCCTGGCTAGCTGGGGTGGGAGGAGTGGGGTTCACATCCTGAGACCTCATGGAGACTCTGTCTCTCTTGTTTGCTCTTGTGGGGGTGGGGGGAACTTTTAAAAAAGAAAAAAAATGAAGCCTTGGACCAGCAGGTGGTGTGGTGGTGAAGGCACTGGATTCCCACATGGCCGACTGTAGTTTGAATCCTAGGCCTGGTGGCTTGAAAATTGCAACAAATAAATAGATAAATAAATAAATGTTAAATAAATACAGCATCACGGAACCTGGCTCTGGGCTACCCTGCTAGGCTCATCATGAATCATGAACCTCCCCTGTCCGACTCCCTGCCCTTCTAGTGATTCATCAGGTTCACCTTTCTCCCTCCTGCATGGAAGGGCTTACATGTCATCCTCTCCTTCCACCTGGGTTGCTCCCCTCCTCACCTAGCCCATCCGGTGGGGGAGTCTGTCTCACTATCCTGATCAGATCCGATCCTCTCTAGCCCCGTCTCTTCTTGTATAATTAGCATTGTAACATTTGTTTATGCGATTAAGTAATATCTGTCTCCTCAAATAGACAGTGAGTTGTGTTTTTGTTTTGTTTTTTAAATTTGCTGTTGAGCGTGTGTGCTCACCAGAGAAAGAGAAAAAAGCATCCCCCCAGGCAGGGATGGCCACACTGCAATCCCCCCTCCTCCATTCTCCTCTCGGGATATTGGGCACAAGGGCATGGTGTGTCTTTCAAGTCACCAGGTCTGGAATGCAAACTGCGCAGATGGCCATATAGGGTCCAGTCGCCTTAACCACTAGGCCACTGGCTAGCCTCGCAGTGAGTTTCTTAAGGACAGAGACTTCCTCTTCTCTTTTTGGCTCACTTTTATTTTTTCCTAATTTTGTTAAATAAACAAGTGCAGTGCTAAACATATGTTTGTTAAGCAAGTGAAAGAGTGAATGGACAGATGGAGGTGAGGAGTTACTGGGTACATAACAGGGCCTCTACCTATCTTAGAGAAGCCAAGAGACTATTTCTGGCTTTTGCTTATCCTTGTCTTCTTATCGCCTAGCCCAATGCTTGAGATACGGTGATCTAAGCCAGTGCTTCTAACACGTGAGTGGTTGTGCCAATCACTCGGGACTTGTTACAGTGCAGCTTCTGGTTCAGGAGATCTGGACAGGAGCCTGAGAGTCTGCATTTCTAACAGCTCCCAGTCGATGCTGAGGATGCAGGCCAAGAACCATACTTCAAATAGCAAGACTCTAAGTAAAATAATGCAATTGCAGGAGGACACTGGCTTAGAGCGGAACATCAAGGTGTTTTTTGTTGCATGTAACAAAAAACCCAGATCAAACTGGCTTACTTATAAATAAAGATGAGGGGCCAGGGACCAGCAGGTGGCATAATGGTTATATCGTTGAACTCCTATGTTGTCAACCATGGTTTGAATCCGGGACCTGGTGGCTTAAAACTCATGTCAGGTGTGTGTGTGCATGCCCAAAATCCTGAGAGGAGACTGGAGAAGGGATTGTGGCGTGGCCATCCCCCCAGGGGGTGATTTCTTGCTTTTTGTCTCTCCGTCACTCTCTGTCTTGCTGGCAAGTGCACATATTCTATAGCAAAAATCTCTCTTAAAAAAAAAAAAGGAGGGGCCAGGAGGCCAGTAGGTGACATGGTGGTTAAGGGTGCTGGACTCCCACATGGCCGACCACAGTTTGAGTCCCAGACCTGGCAGCTTGCTTTCTCACTTTCCCTCTCTCTTTCTCTCACTCTGTACTTCTATAGTCAAATTAAAAGGAAGAAAGGAAGAAAGGAAGGAAGGAAGGAAGGAAGGAAGGAAGGAAGGAAGGAAGGAAGGAAGGAAGGAAGGAAGAAAGAAAGAAAGAAAGAAAGAAAGAAAGAAAGAAAGAAAGAAAGAAAGAAAGAAAGAAAGAAAAGAAAAAAAACGGAGGGGCCAGACAGTGGTGCAGCAGCAAAACACTATGCTTTATGAGGCTGACTCATATGGGAAGGCTCTGAGTTGACATGCCAGAAACTTTCTTGAGGATACCAGGCATGCATGTACCCCTAATCCAGGGCTGACTGGGGCTAGGAGTATATCATGGCATTAAGACCCTGTTGGGGATGTTGTTTTTCTGTCCCTCTCTTCTGTCCCTCTTGTTCATAAAAAAGATAAATAAGTTTAACTAACTTCAAAAGAGCCTGTTCATGTTGTCCTACTTGAGTGACTGGTCCTGATGTACCTGATTTGTAGATGGTCAAATAATGTATGTGGACTTCTGCCTCCACTCTACTCAGAGTAGAGATTTTCAACTCTGACATATTACAATTACCTGGAAAACTTTAAACTTTAACAAATAAAAATAAAGGTGATTCATTTTATCATGTAACTAAAGTGGCCTGTGACAGAGTGGAATTCAGGCACAATTTGATCAAGGCTCTTGTTCTATTTCTCTGTGATTCTCCTGTCACTATCCTCCTCTGAGTTCCCTTTTCATTTCTTGGTTTATTTCCTTAACGATGGAAAAATAACTGCAGCAGCATTTTCTGTTGTCACATCTCCATATGGTATCATCCAGTGGAAAAGAGGTCATTTATTCCCCCAGCTATGAAGAAAAGTTCTATTCTTAAAAATAGAATTTCTTTCTTTCATGAGAGAGACAGAGAGAAAATAGGTACCTGCAACAGGGTCTTCACGTTATGATTACCCCAACCTCAGGCAGCCAGCGTTGTGGGCATGCACACTCACGTGCTCTGTGTGTACGAGGACATCTCAGGACACAAACCTGTGGCCTTCCCATGTAACCTTAGCATCGTGGAGTTTTGTGCTATCACTGTCCACCATGGCTGACTGAGAAAAGTTTGATTCTTAACTCTGATTTTACCAACTTGGGTTATATGTGGGTGGGATGGAATTTAAACTTTATTTGACTGAAAGTGTCCATTTGTTAACTTCAGGGTAGTTCACACTGTCCTGTCTGGGTGACTGATCCTGATGCACCCGGTACATGGATGCTCAAATAACCCCATCTCTGTGACTTGAGTGCACATCTATGAGGTGAAAAATGTATTTGTGAACCCTTGTCTTCAAGTACCTATCTAGAGCAGAGGTCCTCAACTCTGACACATTAGAATTACCTTGGAAGGGGCCAGCAGGTGGCATGGTGGTGAAGGCACTGGACTCCCACATGGCCAACCATGCTTTGAGTCCCAGACCAGGCAGCTAGCTTTCTCACGTACCCTCTCTCTGTCTCTTTCTCTCTCTCTCTCTGATGAGTGCACATGTTCTGTAGCAAATTAAAATAATAATAATAACAAAGTTAAATAAATTATTCTTTTTTAAAAAATAATGATTACCTGGGAAACTTAAAACTACAGAAGCCTGCATTTTTCCTCCTAGATCAAATGAGAGTTTCCTGTGGTAGGGTGCACTAATCAAGGTTTAAAAGATCCTAGAGTGAGTCTCATGAGTACCTAAGCTGGGAACTACTTCCTCATAGTAATGCTTCTCAGTAGGGAAGAGAATTTTGTCCTGCAGAGGACATTTGTCAATGCTTAGAGTCACTTTCGGTTGTCACAACTGAAGTGGGGTTACTACTGATATCTAGTGAGATGGTGCTAAACATCCTGTAATGCGCAGGACAACCTCTCCTCCCCCGCACAGAGCCTCAGGGTCTAAATGGACACAGCATCAAGGCTGAGATCCCTTGACCCAGAGGATGATGTTAGAATCAATTATTTATTTGCAATATGTCCTTTTTTTAGAATTATTTATGTCTTTCTTACTTAAGTGAGAGAGACAGAGGCAGACAGACCAACAGACCTCCAACAGAGTCATGATGTCACGATCCACTCTAAGCCCCAGCCAGCATGAGATCATGGGCACGTGTGCACCTAATGTGCTCAGGGAGGTCTCCGGACACAATCCAGAACCTTCCCAGATAGATCAGCCTAGCAGAGCATTGCATTACCATGGTGCCACTGTCTGGCCCCAATCCGCAGTACATTCTGGAACACTGATGGGAATGGCTGGCATAGAATAGTGGTTTGAAAGGTTCACTGTAATTAAAAATTAACATGGGATGGACTAGCAGGTTGCATGGGGTTGGTGTGCTGGAGAACCACATGTGGTTCCTGGACCCAGTGGCTGAAAACCACAACAAATAAACAAATATATAATTTTGTTTTTGAGAGGTTTTTGCTATAGAGCTTATGTGCTCGCCAGAAAGACAGAAACAGACAGAGAGATAGAAAGCAAGAAATCACCCCCCAGGGGGGATGGCCATGCTGCAATTCCTTCTCCTCCATTCTCCTCTCGGGATCTTGGGAACGCATGCACATGCGCCCAGTGTGAGTCTAAGCCACTGGGTCCAGGACTCGAACCACGGTCGACTACATGGGAGTCCAGTGACATAGCCATTACATTAACTGCTGGTCCCCATAATTTTTTTTTAAAGAACTAACAGGGTTACCCCTGCCCCATAGGGCACATGTGCTCACCAGAGACTGAGAGAGGGAAAGTGAGAAATCACCCCTGAGGGGATGGCCACACCATAGTCCCTTCTCCAGTTTCCTCTCAGGATTTTGGGCATACATACTCACACTTCTGGCATGATTTTCAAGCCACTGGGTCTAGGACTCAAACCACAGTTGGCCAGGTGGGAGGCCAGTGCCTTAACCACAATGCCACCTGCTGGCCCCATGGGTGGTTTTTTAAAAATGAAGGTTCTGGAGTCTTAAGCACTGTGATATTGATTCATCTGCCTGAACTTGGGCCCAGTCATCTGGAGGTTTATTCTCTGATAAAGTTGCTTCTTTTTTTCTTTCTTTTTATTATTTTTTAATTTTGTAATTGCCAGAGGCCATATGCACTCACCAGAAAGACAATGGGGGGCAGAAATCACCCCTCAATGGAGTGTTGTTGTGCCACAATCCCCTCTCCTCCATTCCTCTCTCCTGTCCAGATTTTGAACGCATGAGCACACAGGTGCCCAGCATGTCGTTCACACTACCAGGGCTGGAACTGGAAGCTCTGTCAGCTGAGTGAGATCCATTCCCCTTTACCCCTCAGCCAGAGTGCTGAACCTGAAGGAGTTTCTGATGCAGGTGGGCCACAGACCTGGCTTTGAGGGACACAGCCACAGAATGTGCAGGCTTACATTGAGTGTTATGTTTTCAGGCGTGCACCTCAGCAAGGTCCAGAAATAGCCTCAGGAAAGGCAACATTTTGAGCCAGGAATGCAAGTCTCCTGGTGGAATTTGGGCACCAACAGTATGCAGAGAGCTATTTTGGGCAGGTGAGGCCCTGGCAGCCCCTCTCATTGCTTCTTGCTGGGCTGGGTCTGGTAAAGCCGAATGGAAAGGCCAGCTAGCTCAGGACCCAATCTTCCTCTG
>NW_006160205.1:4448824-4452887 GCF_000334495.1 Tupaia belangeri chinensis | reverse complement strand
AGAGTGACTAAAGATAGGGTTACTGCCTTAAAGCACCCAGGGAGCTGGGGGGCGGTTATTGACATTTGTTTCTGCAGCTCTGCAGAGGTTATTTCTGTCCTCTGTCAGGAATGTGAGAATAGCAGGGAGGAAAATGAGGCCTCCCCAGATCTTACCCTTTCCCTCTCTCCCTAGGTTAGCCGAGTCCTTTCCCATCACGGTGAACTTGATGAGCTTGGCTGAGCCTAGTCTGAGCCTCTCAGGACTGTGACCAGGTTGCGTATTTTCTATCAGCAGTGCCTGAATGCGAAAGCCACTTCCCAGAGCCTAGCTGCCTGGGAGATTTGGGTAAGGGACTGTAGGTTTTGCAAACTTCAGCCATCTTCCCTGGCTCCCCAGGAGACCCAGGCCTCTATCAGCTACCACACTCAGCCCTACCGAGGCCTGCACAACCACAGCCTCAGCAGAGAGAGCCACCAAAGTGCCTCTCCCCGTGGCTGTGTGCATCGTTTTGGCAGAGTTTACCCTAAAAATAGCACAGTCAAATCCCTCCTGGATGCCTTCTGCCTCAAGTTTTTGCAGTGTTGCACAGGGTGGATGCTTCTTGTACACTCACTGTCGCACGAAGAGGTGACATTTTGTGGGAAAAGAAACATGGAAAACCCCGGATTTGGGAGATACAAGACAGCCATAATGGTTCTGGCTCACCCTTGATCAACTTTGTTTTACCCCCATGAGGCCTGGTTTTACAAAATTGCCTAAAAGATGGGTGTATTTTCTTTTCTTTCTTTTTTTTTTTTAAGAATTATTTAATTTATTATTATATTATTTAAATTTGACTGAAGAGAGACAGAGACAGAAAGTGAGAAGGTGAGTTGCCAGGTCCAAGATTCGAACTGCAGTTGGCCATGTGACAGTCAAGTGCTTTTACCACTACACCACCTGCCGGCCCTGGGCATATTTCCTAAGACCAATCTCTTGAAATCAGTCTGAGAGCCAAATCAGATAAAACATGTATCAACTCTTTGGTAGAGAATAATAGTGTCCCCTATTCTGAGCAGACTATGTTCTTTATTTTAAAAACATTGCCAGAGGGCATGTGCACCCACCAGAGGGAGACAGAAAGAGGGGAGGAGAAGAAAGTGCCCCAATGGGGTGTGGTAACGTTGCAAACCCTTCTGTGTTTGTTCATCCTGTTAGAATTTGGAGCACACATGTATATGCATCCAGCATCTATTTCTTAAGAAGTTTTTGCTATAGGGCACGTGTGCTCGCCAGAGAGACACAGAGATACAGAAAGTGAGAAATCACCCCCCAGGGGAATGGCCATGCTGCAATCCCTTCTCTTCCATTCTCCTCTCGGGATCTTGGGCATGCACACACACACACCCAGCGTGAATTTAAGCCACTGGGTCCGGGACTTGAACTGCAGCTGACTACATGGGAGTTCAGTGACACAGCCATTACACTAACTGCTGGTCCCACCATTCACATCTTCTTCAAGGCACCAGAGCCTGGACTTGAACCATAGTTAGCCATGTGGGATTCAACTTCCCCAACCACCAGGCTACAGAGCCAGCTCTGTATTCTTACCATCAATTTTGATTTATGTGTCTATATTTAATCCATCACCATTCCTCATACATTCTAAGCAGTCCATGATGCAAAGTCAAATTCACCAATTCTCCTCTTGTCTTAATCTGATTAATAGCTGTCTCTCCTGCAAGAATTCCACAATGGCAGGGATGGCGTCTACTTCTTGTACACCTGCCTGCCTCTACATTCTAGCCCAGTATACAGCCCAATAAGAATGTGTTGAGTAACTGAACAAGTGAATGAATAAAAAAATGCTTTCAACTCAATGAAGGTTTTAAGGTTGCCTCAGATACTAGAGTTTTGTGTTAGGAATGATTTGTCTGCAAAAAATAGAAACTCAATCAAGCTAACATGAATTGAAAGGAATGTTTGGGTGTAGGGTCAGGTCATGAGGGACTAAGGGAAGAAGTGACAAATCAGTGTGACAAATCAGCAAGTTCACTTGTACAGACACTCTCTCCCTCCCTCTCTTCTTCCCTCTTTTCCTCTCCTTTCCTACTTCCTTTCTGCAGTTAGTTTTCATCTCATTAGCTGCATACAGGCTCTTTCTGCCTTGATCATACTTGAGACCAGACCTCCCCAGCCTCCAAGTTTTATCACAACTTTTACTTATTAACCGGAGTTTCTGAGTCCCAAACTCAAATCTTAGAGAAATGATGAATGTCATAGCATAGGGGAGGGGTAAACCCCAGGTCCAATTAGGTGATGTCAGGAAGGTGAGATATTTCTTTGATCCACTTTCAGAAGCGGGGGCTCCGAGGGAGTGCATGGATAGGTATCGTCAGAACTGAGAAATGTTCTCCTGTAGAGGGCTGTGCAATGCAGGCACTGTGCAGAGCACTGAGAACCTTTCCTTTTCTCCAGAAATAGTCCCTAGATGCCTACTGTGTACTGGCTACTGCTCAGGAGCCGGGGATACAGCAGAACAAGGAAGACAGATGAGGACCCTGCCCTCCTGGAACCCTCATTCTACAATGCAAGCAGCTCTACGTGAGTAAGGTAACTCAGAGAGTGCTAAGTGGAGAGAAAGGGGCAATAGGATGCAGGGTTATGGTGCAAGAGGTAGAAGGTTGATTTTGTTGTTGTTAAAGGTGACCAGGAATCAGATGATTTTTTTTTTCAAAATTATTTCTTGAGTAAGTGAGAGAGAGAGAGAGAAACCCATTAATAGGGCTTCAATGCCACAATCCACCCCAAACCCCAGCCAGCTCCAGATCATGGGTAAACATGTGCCCAGCATACTTAGGGGGTTTCCAGACTTGAACCAGGAACTTCCTCTTGCAGAATTGCCCCAAAGTGTCATATTTTACTGCTGTGCCACTGTCTAGCTCCTATTCATGGTGGTTTTTTTTTTTTTTAGTTTATTGTATTTCTTTTATGAGAAAGAGAGGGAGAGATAGAAAGAGAGAGAGGTGCCTTTGAGAAGATCTTGCTATGATGCAGCCCTCCCCCCAGCCTCCCAGCCAGCCAGGATCATGGGTGTACACAGACACACCCGGCATGTTCAGATCAACTCAGGATCCAGACCTAGGCCTTTCCCAGTACTGTGCAGTGGCACCCTACCACCTGCACCACCACAACTGGGCCACAGGAAGATTAATTTTGATAATTTTTCTTTCAAACTAGCCAATGCACTAAGGTGCCAAGATCTGTTTGTTCTGCTCATAAAGAATGGGGGTAAGAACAGAGTCCAGATGTTTTCTGTAGCTCTCTTTATGCTCCTCATGTTGTGGGAGACAGCAAGTGAGAGAGAGAAAGCGTAAAAGCACCCCCCATGGGGGAGACCATACCACATTCCCTTCTGCTCCATTCTCCTCTCAGGATTTCTGGGCACTTATACCTGGGGAAGGAGCATCACCAGTCTGCGGTTCCTTGTGGCACAACCAGACCTCAGCTAATCCATTCCACTACACTCACCAAGGACTGCAGTATAGTTAAACACATCAGAAAGGCCGCCTTATCCCCAGATACTTCCCACCTACTTGCTGATGCATGAAATTCCACCATGGAGTGGCCATCTTGTCTGAGTGTGTTCATATTTCGCTCTCACCCTATGTTCATGGGGCAACCTCGGGGACCAGCCTTGCCTCAAAACAAAGAACAAATTTTTCAACCTCAGTGAGTATCAGTCCGTACTGGTTTGATAGAAAAGTTGCAAATAATAATAATAATCTGCACTGACATGAAATCAGAGGTTTTTTATTATTCTTTTCTGGATTTGAAGAAGACATGTGAATGGTATCAGGACTGCATATGGCATGTATTAAGCAGAAAATTCAATGGAACTAATAACCATGAAGTAGTTATTTAATTGTTTAATACTTTTTAATATAAAAGCAGTTTTATCCCAGTTGTGCTCTTACTTCTTAAAAAAAAATTTTTTCTTTCTTTCTTTTTTTTTGAGAGGTTTTTGTTATAGGGCATGTGCGCTCACCAGGAAGACAGAGAGAAACAGAGAGAAAGCGAGAAATCACCCCCGGGGGAATGG
>NW_006160205.1:4433482-4448718 GCF_000334495.1 Tupaia belangeri chinensis | reverse complement strand
GCCTACAGGGGAGTCCAGTGATGTAGCCATTAGGCCATCGGCTGGTTCCCCAAATTTTTTATCTTTTTATGGCCAGACGGCACATGTACCACCAGAGAGCGAGAACTCACCAATGGGGTGTGTTCATGCCACAATCCTTTCTTCTCAGTTTCTCCATCCGTCCAGGACCACAGGTACATACGCACATGTACCTGCTGAGTTTTTCAAGTCAGCAGGGCCAAGATTCAAACTATGGTTCACCATGTAGAATCCAGCTTTCTATGCTCAGCACTTAAACACTGCACTACAGGGCTGGCCCAATACTTTTTCTAAGAAAACAATTACTTATTTTATCATTATTATTTTTTAAGAGAGATTTTTGCTATAGGGAAGAGACAAACACAGAGACAGAAAGTGAGAAATCACCCCCAGGAGGGATGGCCATGCCACAGTCTCTTCTCCTCCATTCTCCTCTTGGGGTTTTGGGCACATATGCACAAACACCCAGGATCATTATTATTATTTTTTAATTTGCTACAGGGTATGTTCACTCACGAGAGAGAGAGAGAGAGAGAAATCAAGCTTCCAGGTCCGGGACTCGGAACTGCAGTCAGCCATATGGGAGTCCAGCTCCCCAACCACCACTCCCCCTGCTGGCCCCCAATACTTATTTTGATGAAAGTCGCCTGTGTACCAGAGATAGAGGTCTGAGTTATCTGGACAGAGCATTATTATTTTGCTGTAGGGCTTGTGTGTTCACCAGAGACAGACAGAGACAGAAAGAGAGAGAGAAAGTAAGAAATCACCCCCGATTTCTGATTTCCATTTTCCTCTAGGGACTTTGGGTACACATGCATATACACCTGGCATGTTTCCCAAGCCACTGGGTCTAGGACTCACACAGTGCTGTGGGCCGTGTGGGATCCAACTGCTTTAACCACTGCGCCGATGGTTGACCTGAAAATAAGGATTTATTTGTTTGTGGAGAGACAGGAGGAGAAGGTAGAGATGAAGACAACAGAGAGTTTTGTCAATCCACCTTGTCTCATGAGTTGGTCTTAAGTCTCATAGAGAACAGCAGATATAGTTAAGAGCCCAAGAAGTTCCTTAAAACACATAATACTGGCAAACTCCCCTACCTCACTCCAGCATCAGAAGCAGCAGTTGCTGCCTTCTCAGCAGTACCTGCTCCTGGTGACCCCCGAGGATGTCCGGGCCGAGGGCAGGCATGAGAAGTAGGAGACGGTGGGGGAACTAATCTAAGAGGCCAAGTGTCACAGCAGCGCCCCTCACAGGAGGAGGAAACCCTGAGGATAGGCCCAGGAGTAATGGAGTCCAAAGAGGAACAAGTGTTAAAAAATCTCGATGAGGAAAATGGCAACAAGGAAGATGAATGAAAAAATGAAAAAATGAAAACGAGGCAGATGCTAATAAAGGAGAGCAGGTGGCCCTCCCTTTGGAAACTGGCGAGCACTGTGCACCTAGAGGAAATCGTAGGTGGTTCCGCGTTAGCAGCCCGTCCTACAGTGTAGATGGGATTCCTTACAGAGGCTGAGAGTGCCTCAGGCGAGGATGAGGAAAGAGAATATGGAGAGGTGTGGGGAGGAGGTGAGACATCTGATGGAAAAGCTGAGGGAAGAGCAGTTGAGTCATAGTCTGTGGGCAGTTAGCATTGACCCCTCCCCTCCCCACCAGGACCATCTTGACGTGTTTTGCCTTATGCCCTGAATCCTCCTGTCTTCCCTTCGTAAGGAGACCCTGCTTCCTAAACTAACATATTCCAGATGTGCCTTTGTTATAAGTCTTTTGGTGTTACTTGTTTCTTATGGGTCTCCCATTACCAGTTTCTAATTGAACATTATGTTTTTGATCCAGTTTGTAAGTCTGTCAGCAGAGGGATTTTATCTCTTGCATGAAAAGATGTTCATTATAAATTGTGAAGTTAATAAAGCAATTTTAAAAATAAAACAAATTCCAGTAGTACCTTGTACACCAAGTGGATAGTTTGGGACCTCACTGATTGGGTTCAACAGCCTAGGGAACTGTCTCCCATACTGATGTTTGAATGTGGGCAGCATGGAGGAGGAGGGGTGCCGAGGAACATCGGCATAGCAATGGCAGGGCTACCAAATGCTCACAGATGCAACTGGAAAGTTTAGAGTCTGGGAACCCTCCGTAGATAGCTGGACTGTGACTTCCATGAGGAGGCCAAGATGCAAGAACCACAGGGAGGCTCAAGTCCTGCCATAGGAGGTAAGAGGCAGCATGTTTGGGAGTGAACTTTTGACCTACAGGCTGGCGAATGCATGGAGGTCACGTACATACGCCTCACCTCAAAGGCTCTATGCAAGCCAGAGTCTTTTATTTTGATTTCCCCTTCCAGCGAACTCTAAGCCTGACCATTTAAAGTATTTTGGGCCCTAATGAAAAAAAGGGAAGATATAAGTATCCATGATCTTTCAAATCCTCATTTTGCTACCAAGCCTGGTGTTTCTCATTACGGCTTTGCAGACTGGTAGAAAATAGATTTTGTGCTGTGTAAATTATTTGGAATTTCTGTCTCTGGCGGAGAAGCCAAGCTGATTCTTCAAGGATGTTTTATGCCAGTCCATTAGCACAGACTCCTTACTGATGAGCCAATAAGGCGTCCCCTGCCACAGCCTTGTAATGAAATCTCCTAATTCATAATTAATATTCAGGTAAAGCACCACCACATTAATCTGATTTCCCTCCCATGGTAATTGGTGTTTAATTTCTATTTTATTAGCCAGGATTGGTAAATCTTAGGAGATGCTGGTTCCAGGCATTTGTTTGAAAAGGCTGCTGTGTTCCTCAGTGTCCATAAGTTAATGATATCTTTCAGCAAACAGGGAAGCTTAAAATATTGGGTCATCAGGAAAGTCACAATGCATTTTTGCATAGAAAAACAAACAAAAGTACATCATGATTTTCCAGACGACCTAATTTCTTAACTGTCAGTGTGTGTGTGTTGTTGTTTTTAAGTTCTTGCCATATTGCGTGTGTACTCAAGGAGAGAGACAGAGAGAGACAGCGAGAGGGAGACTGAGAAATTACCCACCTGGGTGGATGGCCACGCTGCAATCCCTTCACCTCCATCCTCCTCTTGGGATTTTGGGCACACACGCACATATACCTGGTATGAGCTTCAAGCTACCTGGACTCGAACCACTGTCAGTCACGTGGAAGTCCAGTGCTTTAACCACTGCATTAGCTGCTGGCCCTGAGGCAGAGATCTTTCATGAAGCCCCTTAATAGATGATGAAACTGAGGCTTGAGAAGGGTTGTAAGGGACAAAGAATTGGGTCTTGACCTTGAGTCTCTCAACTCAAAGAAAGTCCAATGCTACCTTTATAAAATATTAATCATCAAACTTGTAAGGTTGTTTTATTGAACTGATTTTTCAAATCGGTTCTGTCCCCCATTTCTCTACCACTCCAAAGAATTAGTGGGAAAAATGCTGTTTCAGAAGCCCATGCTTGGAGGCAAAATACCATCAGGATGATTAATCAGTTTAGTTCAAATAAAATAAAGTTCTGCTCAAGAAAAACAGGTTTACAAATCAGACACAAGTGTGTAAGGGGATGTATGTATTCCCAGTACACCTGGTCTCGCCTCCCCTCTGATATAGCAAATGAATTATTTTATGCACATAATAATCTGTGACAAAACACAAATTGACATATCAGGTTAATACACTATTATGAAAATCAATAGTAATTAAAGGAAACACTTAGCTGACAAAGTTGACAGAACAGAATGTATTCAAGGGCTCATAATTGTCTTTTCTCTCCTAATTGTTCCCACTGGCTGTAACAGTTTCTTTCTTCCTTTTTTTTTTTTTTTATTTAAGCTTATTTATTTATTTACCCCATGAGTGAGAAAGAGAGAGATAAGCATTCCCAACAATGTCTCCATGCTGTGATCCACCCTCAGGCTCAGCCATTCCATCTCATGGGTCCATGTGTACATCCCTGGTGTGTATAAGGAGGCCTTGGGGTGCAAACCCAGTACCTTCCAAGTGGATTCAGCATCACAGAGCATTATGCCACTGCTCTCCCACTCTGTCCCCTGGCATAGCTTTCTTTTGCATAGAAAAACAAACAAAAGTACATCATGATTTTCCAGACGACCTAATTTCTTAACTGTCAGTGTGTGTGTGTTGTTGTTTTTAAGTTCTTGCCATATTGCGTGTGTACTCAAGGAGAGAGACAGAGAGAGACAGCGAGAGGGAGACTGAGAAATTACCCACCTGGGTGGATGGCCACGCTGCAATCCCTTCACCTCCATCCTCCTCTTGGGATTTTGGGCACACACGCACATATACCTGGTATGAGCTTCAAGCTACCTGGACTCGAACCACTGTCAGTCACGTGGAAGTCCAGTGCTTTAACCACTGCATTAGCTGCTGGCCCTGAGGCAGAGATCTTTCATGAAGCCCCTTAATAGATGATGAAACTGAGGCTTGAGAAGGGTTGTAAGTGACAAAGAATTGGGTCTTGACCTTGAGTCTCTCAACTCAAAGAAAGTCCAATGCTACCTTTATAAAATATTAATCATCAAACTTGTAAGGTTGTTTTATTGAACTGATTTTTCAAATCGGTTCTGTCCCCCATTTCTCTACCACTCCAAAGAATTAGTGGGAAAAATGCTGTTTCAGAAGCCCATGCTTGGAGGCAAAATACCATCAGGATGATTAATCAGTTTAGTTCAAATAAAATAAAGTTCTGCTCAAGAAAAACAGGTTTACAAATCAGACACAAGTGTGTAAGGGGATGTATGTATTCCCAGTACACCTGGTCTCGCCTCCCCTCTGATATAGCAAATGAATTATTTTATGCACATAATAATCTGTGACAAAACACAAATTGACATATCAGGTTAATACACTATTATGAAAATCAATAGTAATTAAAGGAAACACTTAGCTGACAAAGTTGACAGAACAGAATGTATTCAAGGGCTCATAATTGTCTTTTCTCTCCTAATTGTTCCCACTGGCTGTAACAGTTTCTTTCTTCCTTTTTTTTTTTTTTTATTTAAGCTTATTTATTTATTTACCCCATGAGTGAGAAAGAGAGAGATAAGCATTCCCAACAATGTCTCCATGCTGTGATCCACCCTCAGGCTCAGCCATTCCATCTCATGGGTCCATGTGTACATCCCTGGTGTGTATAAGGAGGCCTTGGGGTGCAAACCCAGTACCTTCCAAGTGGATTCAGCATCACAGAGCATTATGCCACTGCTCTCCCACTCTGTCCCCTGGCATAGCTTTCAGTGGCTTGTCATTCAAATATCCAATAAGTCAATCTAGTTTGGGTAATGACTGGGTGATTTCAATGACTAAAAGGATAGGTTAGGATTATCATTATATTTTTTTTTAGAGAAAGATTTTTTGTCATAGGGCATGTGCGCTTACCAGTGAGACAGAGAGAGAAAGAGAAACAGAAAGCGAGAAATCACTCCCCAGGGGGAAAGGCCATGCCACAATCCCTTCTCTTCCATTCTCCTCTTAGGATTTTGGGCACGCATGTACATGCGCCCAGCATGAGTTTTAAGCTACCAGGTCCAGGACTCAAACCGCAGTTGACTACCTGACAGTCTAGTGACACAACCATTATGCCATCTGATGGTCCCAGGATTCTATTTTAAAAAAGAACTTCTCAGGGTTGGTACGTGGTGTGGTGGTTAAGGTGGTAGACTCCCACATGGCTGACCATGGTTCAAGTCCCAGATCTGGCAACTTACCTTCTCAGTTTCCTTCTGTCTATCTCTGTCTCTCTCTGGTGAGCACACCTATGGCAAATTAAAATAATAATAATAAATTAAAAATTTTAAAAATAATAACTTCTCAGGTGGCCTTCTAATGCAGGGGTAAGGGCTGTGCATCAGGAACCAAATCCCACATGGTTCACCATGGTTCACATCATGACTCCTGAGACTTGAAAAACATGCCAGTATGTGTGCATGTCTAAAATCTCGATGGTAGAGAAATGAAGAAGAGAAGGTTGCAGTGTGATTGCGCCCTATTGCAGGTGGGCTTTCTCTTTCTCTCTCTCTCTGGCAAGTGTATACACTCTCAGGTACTAAAAAGAAAAAAAGAAAAAGAACTTTTCTAGTTTTGGAGGTATTCCTTTAAACTGTCAGTTTACTCCGTTGTTGATGTTTGCCTGGAAATGGTGACCAACTGCTTTCCTATGGAAGCAACATAAACATACTTGAGTTACAGCAGGAGGTAATAAGGCTAGATATTTGATGTTTTCCTCATGGTGGATTGCTCAATGTTTTAAAATATAATATTTTTCAAAAACTTGCTATAGGGTGTATGTGTTTGCCAGAGAGAGAGAGAGAGGGATAGTGAGAATGCCCACCCCCAATTCCCCACCCCTGGTGATGGCCATGCCGCAATCCCTTTCCCTCCATTCTCCTCTTGAAATTTCGGGCACAAATGCCCAGCGTGTTTTCCAAGCCACTGGGTCCAAGACTTGAACCATGCTGTTGGCCACGTGGGATCCAGCCACCTTAAACACCACACCATAATCTGGCTTGGGTTGATAAATTATCTACAAAATCTTCTTCCTCCCACCCCTCCCCCCAGTCTTCTCCCCACTGCACTACTGACCCTGAATCACATGAGAAATGTGATACAGAAATGGCGAGCCACAAAACCAAGGGAAATAGTACAAAACCCACCAGAAAGTTTTCTTTGGTTACACTACTAATGATTTTAGGATCAAGTGTGGGAAATGTTTGAAATCTGACTGTCTGAGTCTGGTTAGGTGTGGATATTTTTATTACGAGTGCACTTATCCACCAGACAGTGGCATGGTGGTTAAGGTAGCTGGATCCCATGTAGCTGACTGGCATTGCAAGTCTTGAACTGGCAGCTATAAAATACACTGGGCATGTGTGTGTGTCCAAAAACTTGAGAGGAGAATGGAGGAGAAGGGATGTGGCATGGCCATCTCCCCTGCGGGGTGCTTTCTTACTTTCTCTCTCTGGTAAGTGTATGTGCCTTGTAATAAATATTTTTAAATAAAAAAGAGTAAATTTAAGTGAATTAGAGACATGAAAGAATTTTAAGCCAGAGGTTAAGAATCAGATTTATGTTCATCTAATACCTAAGGCCACAGTTGGTGAATGAATGCACAACAGGAGCTCTGCATAAGCTGTTGTTGGCTGTTCACCTTCCACACAGGGACATGGGTGGTGGAGGTGATGAGGATAACATTCCTTGATGTGGAGGTGACATTCAGAAAGCTCTTTCCCATGGATGTTCTTTAATCCTCATAAATTAACGTCATTCATAGCTAAGAATACTAAGGCTCAGGTGGAAGAACTTGCTTCACGAGGGTCATAAAGCTAGCCAGGGCCCGGCTTGGGTTGGAATTCTGTCCTTTCACCTATTCTTTCTGGATCTTTCTAGGAAACCAGCCTTCTTCTGAGTGGGTAAGCTGCATTTTCTAGCTTGTCGTTCAAGAAGCCCTGCAACCCATATTTCTTTGTAGTGTCCTCCATATCCTTGTTAAATAGCTTCCTCTTTTAAGGGGAACAAAGCTGTCATCTGAGAGGCATTTACAGCCGTAATTAAGCCACCATTTGGTGAACTAGAGTGAGAATACCCCAGCGACTTAAAAGACGAACCAGATTCCATATGTCACAGTCTGTCAGGGGCCAGCATTTGACAGAAAACAATCTGATAGAATCTTTCTGTTGTCATTTCAAAAAGAGATAGGCTCATTGCAGGGAACAGCTTGGGAACACTAATGTATTTGTCTCATTGTTAGGTTCAACCACTTTCATGTGCTGTCTTCACAGCTCCCCCCTGCACCCAACCCTGTCCTTCATCATAACCTTTCCCCAAAGGGCCACAGTCACTCTGAATGCCATTAGCAAGATCACATAGCTTTCTTTTCTTCTTTACTGTCTGTCCTCTGTGGTCCCCATGACTGTTTTGCCTAAGATTTAGACCAAAAAATCTATCTAATTATGTTCTTTTAACTTCAACACATGAGAAAGAAACAAGAGGAGACTCTAGAAGTTATCTCAGGGCTTGGCAGACAGAGGTGAGATTTTTACAGTGTTCTCCTCTCTACCCTTCATTTGTCTTTATGGTTCTATCACACACTTTTTTATTTTTTAAAGAGAGTTTTTTTTTTTTTTTCCTATAGGGCACATACGCTCACTGGAGAGAGAGACAGAGAGAAAGAAAACGAGAAATCACCCCTCAGGTGGATGGCCATGTTGCAATCCCTTCTCGCCCATTCTCCTCTCAGGATTTTGGACACACATGCACACGAGCCTGGCGTGAGTTTTAAACTGCCGGGTTCGGGACTTGAACTGCAATTGATTACCCAGGCAGCCAGTGACCTAACCATTACCGTGTCTGCCGGTCCCTCTTATCTCATACTCTCGATACACCCATTATCTCTAAGGCTTCTCCACCTCAGCCAAAGTCGACTGAACTGCACACTAATTAATTTATGCTAAAAGTTAGTATCCTCATAATCATTTGTTTTGACCACTGGCTCTCAACCAAGGCTAATCTTGTCCCCCAGGAGAATTAGAAAATGTATGGAGACACTTCATTTGTTATATCTTTGGGGAAGAGATGTCAGTGATGTCAGGAGCAGAGGCCAAGGACGCTGCTAAACATGCCACAGTACACAGGACAGCCCCACAGTGAAGCATTATCTGACCCCAAATGTCAGTAGTGTTGCAGCTGGAAACTGATTGAGACAACTAATATATAAGACTTTATTTTATCCTAGGCCTTATTGTGGAGATAAGGGACTTTGTGATAAACAAGACTTTTGCTCTCTGAAAATGAACTGTCTAGAGGAGGTATAGATCATCTAGAATTTTTTCAGCTCCAAGTTACAAGATACCCACAGAATGTCTTTTTTTTCTTTTTTTTTTAAGAGAGTTTTTTTTTGCTTTAGGGTGCGTGTGCTCACCAGAAAGACAGAGAGAAAGAAAGCCAGAAATCACCGTCCAGGAGAATGGCCACACCACAATACCCTCTTCCTGTTTCTTCTCAGGATTTTGGGTATGCACACACATGCACCTGGCATGAGTTTCAAGCTGCCGGGTCCAGGACTCAACCACATGGGAGTCCAGTGCCTTAACCACTACACCACCTGCTGGCCCCACCCCTATAATGTCTTAAAGATATTATTGACTTTATCTCACAATTAAATCTGAAATAAGTTGTTTCAGAATTACCTAATTGAGGGAACAAGCAGGTGGCATGTTAGTTAAGGTGCTGGACACTCCCACATGGCTGACCATGGTTCGAGTCTTGGACATGGTGGCTTGCTTTCCCACTTTCTGTCTGGCTCTGGCCAAATTAAAATAAATGAATGAATAAATAAAATTAAATAAATAATTCTTTTTTTAAATATTAAAAAAAAGAGAGAGAGAGAACTACCTAATTGGACAATTCAGCAAAGTCAGGTGTTTGGACGGGCTTTCCCAGAATATTTTTGACTTGCTCTTCATGGTTGCAAACTAGCTGCCATAGGTCCATTCTCATTAGACAACCCTCAAGGCAGGATGGAGTAAAGGCATAAGAGATCTTGTCTGATGCATCCATTTTTTTTTTCTTATGAGGAAGAAAAGTCCTTTCCAGGAGCTCCCCAATGCCCAGGAGCCTTCCTTTTGTATCCTTTGTGCCATAAATGGAACCTATAATCATTCTTTTTTTTGGGAGAGGTTTTCACTATAGGGCACATGCGCTCGCCAGACAGACAGAGAGAGACAGAGAGACAGAAAGCGAGAAATCACCCCCCCCCAGGGGGGATGGCCACGTCGCAATCCCTTCTCCTCCATTCTCCTTTCGGGATCTTGGGCATGCACACACACGCATCTGGCGTGAGTTTTAAGCCATCGAGTCCGGGACACGAACCGCGGTCGACTACGTGGGAGTTCAGCGACATAGCCATTACACTAACTGCTGGTCCCTGAATATATAATCATTCTTAAACCTTTTAGGGAAAAGTTGGCATCAGGGACTTGAACTGGAAGGCCATGCCACAATCCCTTCTCCTCCATTCTCTTGAGGTTTTGGGCACGCATGCACACACATGTGCCTGGTGTGTTTTAGGCTGTTGGATCTGAGACTCAAACCACAGTTGACTACATGGGAGTCCAGCGATGTAACCATTACACCATTTGCTAGACCCAAACAGTGCTTTCTAATAACTGCACAGAATTAGAGTTGTGTGAGCAGTGGTGATAATGGTGGTAACTAGGTTTGCTGAGGAAGGGTGCATAGTGAAAGGCAATTCTAATACAGTGGAACAAGTGCTCTGATAGGGATGCATAGAAGAGGCCACAGCAGCCAGCCTCCAAGATGGCCCCCACTGATCCAGGCCTGTACCAACCATGCCCTTGTTGCAAGTTGGTGTGTTGATACACAGAAGTGACAGTATGTCATCATCATGAGACTAGGTCATCAAAGACTTTTCAACTTCTACTTCAGTCTCTTGGATTGTCCCATCTAGAGGAAGCTAGGTGCCATGTTGTAAGGACATAGAAGTAGCCCATGGAGAAGTCCATATAGTGAGGAACTGAGGCTTTGCACCCACAACCAGCACCAGTTTGCCAGCCACAGGCAGGAGTCACCTCAGAAGCAGATTCTCCAGCCCAGTCCTGCCTTCTTCTGGCTGCAGCACAGGCTGATAGCATAACAGCAACTTCATGAGACACCCTGAGCCTGAGCCTGAACCTCTTCAGCTAAGCTGCTTCTGACTCCCTAAGCCAGAGGAACTGTGAGATAATACATATATATTAAGTCCATAAGCTTTGGAGTAATTTGTTTGCAGCCAGAGATAGCTAATACAGAAACTTCTAAGAGGACTGGGAATGCCTTGGTCTCCAGAGGGTCAGAGTGGCATTTTCATGTTAGCGAGCTAATGAGGGGTTTATTTGTGTGTGTGTGTGTGTGTGTGTGTGTGCACACGCACAGCAGATTAGATTCTGGAAACCTGGGATACTACTTTAGTTTATCTGCAAATTTGGAGCAAACTAAGTCACTTCTTTGGATGGCATCAGCAAATCCTATGAAGGAGAGGTTGAAGAATTGTCTAAAAAGCAAGAAAATTGTCAAGACTAAAAGAATAACATATATGTTGCAACAGAAGATTTGTTTATGTTTTCTCTGAGGTAGTATAACCCCCCTCCCCCATCAATCTTAGAAGCAAAAGCCTGAAAAACTGAGAGTGCCTGGAGAGGTTGTTAAAGAGCCCCAAGTATACAACATTAGGAAAAGCGATTCTTCATGGAGTGCTGGTTCAGGACCAAGGACAGTAGCCTATATAACTGCTATTGCCCACCCCCGCCACCCCACTCCCAGAAAACTTTGTTTTAATATGCATTTTCCAGCATCCACTCTCTGATATACAAAGTTAGAGAAGTTGTGGTCCAGTCTGCAGAAGCACACATTGGTAGACACTGCTACAGGCACACGAGAGACCTGGGTTTGCTTGCTGGTCCACCTGAAAGCTAGAAGCAGTGGTGTGTCCCTTTAATCGCAGTTACTCCCGATGCTGAGGCAGGAAAATTGTGAGCTTGCAGTCAGCTCCTGTCTGAAAGTGCTGGGCATGGTGGTGCATAACTGTGGTCCCAGCTACCAGGGAGGCTTAGGCAGGAGAGTTGCAACTTAGTGAGACCCTGCCTGGAAAAAAAAAAAAATAGAGGCACCAAATCATTTGATATTTAAAACTCAGCTCTAATGTTCTATAAATTCATGATTCCAGTTATTTGCACTGCTCTCAAACTCCTGTCAAACACCTCAGTTTCTGCCAATGTAGAAGGTCACTCCTGTCTTTCTGGTGGACATAGCGTTGAAAGTGATTTACTGAACTCACACAATTTCCCAGGAAAAGAGGACAAGCGAAGGGTGCTAATTTATTTCTCTTTATTTGGTTCATATTCACTGCTGTGTGCTGTCATTTGCCAAACCCTGCAGGGGATAAAGAAAGGGAAGTCACAGATTTTTTTCTCCTTCAGAAAATTTGCAGTCTAGAAGGGGAACTGCAAGGACTCACATAACTCTCCTTATTGCACTTCTCTTTCCTCCCTTACATATATACCGCACTTGTCCCCTAAATTAGGATGACTCTCAGAGAAGCATCTTGTAACTGACATTTTTCCTTTGATGTGAGTTATTTCATTGTGTAACTGTTCATTTTAAACCTCACCTACCTTGCAAAATAGGAGGCTTAATTTTCTTAATTTGGGGCCACCATTTAAAGACATTTTTTTAGGGGCCAGACAGTGGCATAACAGTGGCTCAATTGAAGCCACTTAAGAAGGTCCTTGGTTTGCATCCCAGAGCCTTCCTGTGTGTACTGGACACCTGTGCCTGTGCTCAGAGCTGGCAGAGGCTGGAGGTGGAGCATGGCGTTGAGATTGCTGTTTGGGATGCATATCTGTCTTTGTTTCACCCTCACTCTGTTTCTCTTCTCTCATGGAAGAAATGAATACATAAACTTTAGAAAAAGAAAGACATTGGGGCTGACAGGTAGCATGGTGGTTTTGGTGCTGGACTCCCACATGACCAATAGTGGTTCAAGTCCTAGACCTGGTGGCTTACTTTCTCACTTTCCCTCTCTTTCTCTGTTTGTCTGTCTCTCTGGTAAAAATAAAATTATTAATAATAATAATAAATAAAATTTAATTAAATAATTTTAAAAATTAAAAAAATGACACTTTAAAAATTTGATCAAGTTAATGTTTCTCTCTCTCTCTCTCTTTCTCTTTTTTTCTTTTTCAAGATTTTTGCCATAGGGCAAGTGAGCTCACCAGAGAGAGAGAAAAAGAGAAAGTGAGGAATCATTCCCCCAGGGGAATGGCCGTGCCACAATCCTTTTTTCTCCATTATCCTCTTGGGATTTGGGGGCATGCACACATACCCACCCAGCATATTTTTAAGGTACCAGATGTGGGAGTTGAACCATAGAACCACATGGGATCCAGTACCTTAACCATTACACCACCTGCTGGCCTCAAGTTAATGTTTCTTTATCTGCAAGTGGGGGGTATCAATTTTGGCACTGACCATGTGTAGCTTTTGTCAGCTTAGCACTCCTCCTTCCACTGCTGAACTAGTACATCCAACCTTAAGTCCACGTAGCTCGGGATGGACTGTCAATCATGTCTGCTTTCTGGCATGGCCACAGACTTGAGCCTGTTAATGGTGGTACTGATGGTAAGTGTTCCATTGTTCACAGAGAGTAGCTCAAGGGAAAGCACATGGCTAAGGAAGGCCAGAGGACTCTTTCCACATGACCTATCATGTGGAAAGATAGATCTGGACTAACATATATATTGGAACCAAAGACTCAGTTCTATTTTCTGTGCATTATTATACAGTTTACACTTCATCTTTTCCATTTCATCTGGAATTGCAATCTATAAGGATGATGTAAGCTTTAGCATCTGTAGGAAGTCATCTATAATAGGAGAAAATGACATTAACATGTTTTTAAAAAAATGAATCTTGGGCCAGTGGATGGCATGGTGGTTAAGGCAGCTGGATCCCACATGGCTGAATGAGTGGTTTGAGTCCTGGACCTGTTGGCTTTCTGGGTGTATGTGTGTGCATGCCCCAAATCCTGAGAGGGGAATGGTGGAGAGGGGATTGCAGCATGTCTTTCCCCCCCCTGGAAGGTGCTTTCTCACTTTCCCTCTCTTTTTCTCCAGCAAATGCAAGTGCCCTATAGCAAAAAGTTATTGAAAAAAAAAATAGATGGGGCCAGCAGGTGGCATGGTGGTTAAGGTGCTGGACATTCATACATGACTGGCAATGGTTCAAGTCCTGGACCTCGTGGCTTGATTTTTCTCTCTATCTCTCTCTGTCTCTCATTCTCTCTCTTTGTCTCTCTATTTCTCTCTCTCTCTCTCTGTATCTTTATGGTCAAATTTCAAAATAAATGAATGAATAAATAAATAATTCTTTAAAAAAAAGAGAGGGAGAATAAAGACAGAATGAGCGAGAAGAATGAGAGGCAGAGGCAGAGGGAGAGTGGAGAGGTAGTTTGGCCTCTGGAACTAGCCATGCCTGACTATAGCCCACTTTTGACAAGCCAGTGAATTCCCTTTTGAGTTTATGCATGTATAAGACATGCTTCTTTCACCTATACCCAAAAAGAAACCTAACTTTCTATGCACTGATTATAAAAGTTACTATGAGACCTAAGTAAAATGAGATTTTTGAAAGCTCTTTGTTAAACCCTATGCAAAAGTTACTGTAATATCCTCTGGGAGTTAACCCTTTAATGTCTCCACCTGTCTGTAAGTGCTTAATACATGTTACCCATCAAATTCTTTCCTGCAGCTTTGATGCCCTGAGGATGAGGAAAACTTTCAATTTCCCTCTTTTTGATATTAAGCTAATAAGTTTCATCTATTAGGTCATCGGGGAAGTCATGACACATTTTTGCATAGGAAAAAACTTAGAAAAATATGTCATGACTTTCCAGATCACCTAATATTACATTTCTCAATAAACTAAATAATAACTTGAAAGATCTGTGTTCTTTCAATACAGGTTAAAAACATTTAGCTACACAAAGTTAAGTGCAACCAGCTTTTTGCATTACTTTATAATGAAAACCTTAAGGGGATCACGGCTCTGCTGATGTTTTGCTTAAATGGCAATGAAATGGCTGCCATTTGGGGTGATAGAAAACTCCACCATCCACCTCCCTTGATTTCATCTGCACTAAGAAGAATGCATGACAGCGACATTCCTAAAATTCTGAGGCAGGACAAAAACTTCCACAGATGTTTTCTCAAATTAGTTTCTCTCTTCTTTTTGGCTCTGTAGAAAGCCTTGCCATTCTAAAGTATTTTTAGGAGGTCCTTTAGGAAACTTGACTTATAGTTAGAGCTATAATTACTCTTATTTTTCCCCCCAAACTTAAAACATGTCTGCTAGAAACATGGGACTTTGCCCTTTCTCTAAAAGTAGGCACGTGTTTGGAATATAATTTAGAGATGTTGAGGATTTCATTCTTTAAGTGAAAGCAGAGGCCGAGGCAGAGTCTAAACATTGGCACACAGAAGCTTCCAGCCCCAAGGAGCCATTTAAGCATAGCAATTCATAAAAGTGGATCTATAGCTCCATAGATCTCTCTGATAAGGTATTTAATAATTGAAAAAATGTTGGTCCTTTCTTGATTTTTTTTTTCCTTTACTGGAGGGCACACACACTTGCCAAAGAAAGACAGAAG
>NW_006160205.1:4423247-4433470 GCF_000334495.1 Tupaia belangeri chinensis | reverse complement strand
AGGAAGCACTCTCCGTGGGGGTTGGTCACACTGCGATCCCTTCTCCATACTTCCCTGCTTTCAGGATTTGGGGGCTTGCATGCACAAGTGCCTGGCATGTTTTCATAAGCTGCCAGATCTGGGACTCAAACTGCACAGTTGGTCATTGGACTAAAGCTCCCTTAAACACCAAGCTGTGGGCTGGCCCAAACACAATACTGGTTTTAAACCTCAGGTGTGATCGAGGCATTTCACATGTCAGTGCTGCAGGTGTTTGAGATTTCAGGTTCTGGAGTCGGATGGATTTCTGTTTAAATTCAGGTCCAATCACTTTGTGTCACTATGTGTGAGAAACTAATCCTTACCAGACCTCAGTTTCAGCATCCCATAGTATCCCATTCCAACCTACAAGACTGTGGTGAGGAGTATGCGACACTACGTGCCAAGCACTGTTCTAACTACTTTACATAAAAACATATACTCAATTTTTACTATAACCCCAATAAGAATGAGTGAGGTATGGTGCTTGAAAAACCACTGCTGTTTTACAGATTGAGAAACCAAAGCACTGAGAAGTTCAATAACTGGATAGGACACACAGCTATGAAATAGCCCTGCAGGATTCAGACTGCACATACGCAGTCCCACAGACACACACAGCACACACAGCCTGCGTGGAACAAACATGTAATCAATGCTATGAGAGTTTCATTGAAAACATGACTTCATGTTAGAATAGTTGGCAGCAGAGCTCCTCCCAATGTATCCCAGATCCTGAGGATATTATGAGTACTTCATTTGTGTGAACCAGAATGTCGAATGTGTGTGAACCAAGCATGGACTACAACATTTCTGTAAGAAAGTTCTCTAGGTCCTTGGTGACAGTGACACATGCAGTCCAAACCGTGATGTTTAGCATTTAAGGACTGAAGCAGAGGAGTCCTTACATCTGGTTTTGTGGCATAATTTTGGTTATGATCCTGGCGGCTTGTTCTAGCCAGGTCCTCCAGCTGTCCCTTGAAGTTCTTTGGTCTCTTCAGTATCCTTTTAATATTCCCTCTCTCACCTTGTTTTTGTTTTGTGAAACATGTTCTATTGCTTGCAAATAAGAGCCTTGGGATTTCCATTCCATCTGCTCATCAAATATTTATAGAGCAGCTGCTAGGTGCCAGCCACTGGAGATCCAGCAGAGCCACAGAAACCGTCCCTGCTCTCGTGGAGCAGATGTGGAAATAGCACTACTCTTTCTCCACCCCCTTCCTGGAGGTTGTCGTTTCTGCTGGTTCAATGTCCCCAGCTCCTTCAGCCTTTCCTAGCAACCTGGTCTTATCTCATCACTCCCTGGGCCCCCATCTTTGATGCTCTGTAGGTTGATGGGATATTTGTGAGTGATTTCATATAGTAAGTGCTAGAAACTTGATCAAACTGGTTGAAGTAATTTTTAAAAATCGGGAGGGGTATGCAGCAGGTAGCATGGAGGTTAAGGCAGTTGGATCTCATAGGGCAAACTTCATGGTTTGAGTCCTGGACCTAGCAGCTTGAAAATCATGCTGGACACATGTATGTGCTTAGAATTCAGAGAGGAGAATAAGGGAGAAGGGATTGTGGCTTGGCCATCCCTTTTTTGGGAGTGATTTCTAACTTTCCTCTCTCTGGTGAGTGCACACTCCCCACAACAAACTAAAAGAAAAAAATGTATATATATATATATTAGTTTGCTGTATATATATTTCATATTTTAAATAACTGAAAATTTTTTTCTCTATTTCAGTGTGCTGGAGCTGCCAAAGCAAAATACTATGGAATGAGGGGATTAACTAACAGAAACTTACTGATGCACAGTTCTGGAACCTAGAATTCTGAGATCAAGGTAGGACTGGTTCCTCCTGAGGCTATGAGAGAGAACCTGTTTCCTCTCTCCTTCTAGCCTCTGGGAATTTGCCTATAATCCTTGGAGAGTAGAAGCACCCCTTCCATCTCTGCTTCAGGTTCACATGTTCTTCCTGTGTGCATGGCTTTCTGTCCAAATTTCCTTTTATGAGGATATTTGTTTTGTTTTGTTTTTAAAGAGGTTTTTGCCTTACTTTGTGTGTGCTCGCTGGAGAGAGGAAGAAACAGAGACAGTGAGAGGGAAAGTAAGAAATCAACCCCTAGGGTGGAATGGCCACACTGCAATCCTCTCTCCTCCATTCTCCTCCCAGGATCTTGGGCATGCACACACACATACCTGGTGTGGTTTTTCAAGCCACTGGTCCTGGTCCTGGATGCAAACCTCAGTCAGCCATGTGGAAGCCCAGCGACGTAACCACTATGTCATCTGCTGACTGAGGACATTAGTTTTAATGGAATAGGAGCCTATCTTAATGACCTTATCTTAACTGATTACATCTACAATGACCCTATTTCCAAATAAGGCCATATTCTGTGGTATAGGAGGGTGGTACTTCAACATGTAAATTCAGTGGTTGTGGAGGGGGTGCATAATTCCATCCCAGCAGGCTCCAACAGTGTCATCTATAGTCTACTTCTTTTTTTTTTTGGAAAGGTTTTTCTTATAGGGTGCGTGTGCTCACCAGAAAGACAGAAAGCTAGAAATCACCCCCCCCCAGGGGGGATGGCCACACCACAACCCCTTCTCCTCCATTCTCCTCTCGGGATCTTGAGTACACCGGCACACGTGCCCTGCTTTAGTTTAAGTCTGGGACTCGAACCGTGGATGACTACATGGGAATCCAGCGACATAGCCATTATACCAACTACTGGCCCCTCTATCCACTTCTTGATTCTACTCTTTGTGTTTACTTCATCCTTGTGCAGGCTTTCTTCAAATTTGGATGAAGATGGCTATTAGCATCTCCACAATTAGACAGAAGCACCCTCTGTCCATTTGTGTGTGTATGTGTTGGGCGGGGGGTGGGGGGAATCCCAGGACTGTCTGTGGATGGCCTGACATAAATCACATACCTATCCCCAAACAATGCCAGGCCTGGGTCACATGCATTCCCCTGGAGCAGGGCTGTGGGTCAGCTCTACCTGAGCAATGCGGACCCAGAGAAACAGCAGAGCACTGTTTGTTACTGGCAGAGGGTGCAGAAAGCTTGCCTAAGTGAACAATAGCTGACCACTACCATCAGCAATGCTGTGCTGCTAGCTTTGCACCATTGAGGTTCATAGGCCCAGGGTTGATGTTTAAGCTTCTCGGGCTTCCCTGCTCTCCACCTACTTGAATTTACATAATCTGTACAATACTTCCTTGCAGATGTGATTTTCTTTTTTTTTTTAATGAGAGAGAGTGTGCACACGAGAGCAGAAGGAAAAGGGAGAAGAAGGTGTTTTTGACAGGGTCACACTCTTGAGATCCTCTGTGTTACCTTCCCAGTTAGTGAGGATTACAGGTGTGAGCTACCACATCTGGCCTATCTAGGTAGGTCTGAGCAGAACCTAAGCCTCCCATGTAGTCCTAGTCTGTGCACTGGTGTCCTGCCACTTACACCACCAGAGTGGGGCCAGATGCGAAGTTTTATAACTCTCTTTGACAATATATTTAAGCTCCCTTTTCCTTCTGAATACCATTTGATCCAAATAAGGACCATTTCTATTAAAACAAACAAACAAACAAACAAAAAACCCAGAATTCCTTTTTGTTCTGATGAAGGAATGAGCTTCACTGGGTTTTGATTTGTATTCCCCATGCTAACCTGGTATCTGCTACCTGGCATTTGATAAGAATAACACAAAAGCTTAAGAAAGGCCTTGGTGGACTGTGCTTGCTTTAACGATTACATAGTAGAAAAAGAAATAAGAATTACATAGCAGGAAATAGGATGCTCCTGTTCAACAGGAGATTTCTTTAATTCTTCTGTGACAGATACTTCCCGACTGATGGATGTCTCTCTCCAGAAATTCAGGATCTCCCCACGCTCCTCAGCAGAGATAAACGGTAGCTCAGGAAGTTGTAACTAAGATTACAGAGGCCAGAACAACCATATCCCCCATGTTAGCAGTTATATCCATATTTCCATTTAGAACCAAACTTTTTAGAAGCTACTTACTCATGTGGCAAGACTCTTGTAAAAAAAAAAAAAGAGAGAGAGAGAGAGACACTACACCTTGAGCACTGATGAATATTTATCATTATTTCTACATGAACACCAAAATGAGATGATGTTGTCAGGCTTATGAAAATGCATAAGAAGTCACAAAACACTGCTGTGCAGACGATGCCACTTAAAGCTTTAAAGACGTACTTAGTACAGGTTGTCTACCTGGAAGCACACTTCCATCAATTCAGAAACGTGAGGGGAATTGTAGGCAAGGTTTGTGGTCAGTGACGCCCAGCTGGTACACTGAACATAATGGTGGTTCGTACATCTGACTTTTGGAATCATACTGTATTGTCAGGGATTAGTCCAGATTCTCCAGAGAAACAAAACCAGGAAGATGGGTGCAGGGATAGATACAGACACACACAGATAGAAATATAGAAAAAGATTTATTAAGGAAATGTCTCACCCGATAATGGAAGCAGAAGTCCAAAGAGCTGCAGGGTGTGTTGGTAAGGTGGAGACTCAGGAGAGTCTCAGTCAATGGCATAAGGTCTAGTCCAAAGGCCAGTAAGCTTGAGAGTCAAGGAGAGCTGCTGTTTCAGCTCAAGTTCAAAGGCAGGGAAAACACTAATGTAGTATCAAAGGAAATCCCCATCACTTGTGGGGGGGGGGCTACTCTTTTGGTCTGTACAGACTGACTGCACAGGCTTACCCACATTAGGGAAGACAATCTGCTTTACTCAGTCTACCAACTGAAATGTCAATTCCATCTAAAAATACTCATAGAAATATTCAGAGTATTGTCTGGTCAAATATCTGGGTACTCCATGTATGGCCCTGTCAGATTGATAGAAAAATTTGATACACACACACACACACACACACACACACACACTTAATTTTGATCCTAACTTGCACTTTACTCTCTGGGCAGATAAGCAAACTGCTCCTCAAATCATTCTCATCTATTATTGCCCAGGCTGGTCTTGAACTTGTGATCCTCCCGCCTCAGCCGCTGAAGTAGCTGGGACCACAGGTGTGCACCCTGACCCTCAGCTTTGGGCAATATTTTTAATCTTGAAACAGATACTCGACTAAGTTGCAAAATGAGTGTTTCATTGTGTATTTACTTAGTCTGTGGTAGGAGAATAAGTTACACTGTACGTAATTGTCCTGAAAACTCAACGTACGCATAAATACAGTATGGAGTTCTTTAAGAAAAAAAACTAGCGCAAATACTCTGGTGTCTTCTGTTGAATCTGAGAAAATGCTGAGATGTTATATAAGCATAAAGAACGAGGCATGATGAACGCTTTTACAGCCAGGAGGGAGACAACACGGAGGGCGTTTGTGGATGGTGGCATCCTTTACAAGTGACAGTCCCGTTTCCTGTAATATGCTTCTCTAATATAAATTCAGTGGATAGCTTGGAGCCTTGTAAATCAAAAATACATTTGAACCTTATTGATTAAATAAAAAAATCAAATCAGTCTTCTCCTGAAACCTATTTGCAGTTACAGGATATTACCTGAAATTTGAGACTCTTGAAAAAAAAAAAAAAAAAAAAAAAAAAAAAAAAAAAAAAAAAAAAAAAAAAAAAAAAAAAAATGCCAGCCAAAAACACGGTGTTAGAGTTGAGAAGGTCTCAGATTTTTGTATTTACTTGACGCAGAGTTTCAAACTGTAACATCAAATTATACCTCACCAGTAAAATAAATAATGGCACTATTTGTGGACAGACATCACAGGACACCTTATATTGTTTTCTTCTCCCGAGATACTTCTTATGATTTCATAGGATCTGATGAGAGGGCTTCAGTTTTGGTTGCCTTGATTGGGTGTAGGGATGAAGGGGGAAGAGGCTCAGAAATCCACACCCCTTCCCAAAAAGCATGAAAGAAAAGAGGCATCTGGTCTCTCTCCCAGATAATTGAGCCTATTATCCTGATGATAAATGTCCTGCTTAGGTCTCTTCCTAGCTCTGTAATTGTGTAATTCCAAGAACAAAGTCTCCCTGTAGCAACCAAGGCAATTAGGTTAGGATCACATCACACCTAGGCAAAAGGAGATCATGGCTGGAATCAACCAGGTGATAACTATCATCTTCTTCCCTCTGGCATTGGAAGGCTGGCCCACTTAATCAACAGAAAGGTCCTCTGTATTGAGTGAATGGATGGTGACGGGGTTCACTGAGAGGGGAAGGAAAGACACTGGCTGCCACCGTGAAGTCTGCTGGTGTGTTATCTGCCTTGCAGAATTTTCAAAGTGCTGAGAGAGTTGGACTCCATACAGAAGATTGTCACCTAGGTTTAGGCAATCAGAGTGATGATGACAAGTTACAAGAAGGCTCTGAACAAAGAAGTTATTCCAGAGACCCACTGGATAAACTGCCTCTTGCACATGAAGAGAATCACAGCAGATGGTAGATGAAACCTTCTCATCCCTTGAAGAGTAAAAGCTTGTATTTTAGACATGGGGTGAGAGTCAACAGCTCATGCTGTATTTACTGAGCACCTACTATGTGCTGGAGTTTTAGAACTAGACGTGGCTCATTTCCCTTAACTGTATTCCAGTACAGGCCAACAAGGGAGATATTGCTGACTTCTTCACAGCACTGAGCAGCTGTTCTTTCATTACACTTTCGGGAAAGAAAGTGGCAAGATAACCATCCTTCCTTCCCAGAACTGATTCTGTTTGTTTCGGTGCTGTAAGTGATGGGTAACTTCAAAACTGGTGCCTGTTTGGAATTTTCTGAGACAGCCTAAGAGAACTGGAAGCCGTGCTTTCCCATCACCTGTTAAATGTGAGAAAACAGGGCAGGCCTATTTTGTGTAGTCAAATCAGATCCATTTGAATGGAATACAGAGGCCTGCCACCAGCTGTTGTCCAGGCTCTGTGGCCCCTGTGTGAGGCCAGGATTCAGGCCCACAGTTCTGGGTAAGCCCAGGGCCACCCTGGATGACCAAGAGTGTATGCACTGTGCATCTCTCTTGTTCTCCTTCAGTGCCTCTCCTGATGCCGCTGAAGCTCATGGAAGCTATAGCCCCAAAGTCAGAAGCTAATGTCCTGGGTCAACTTCAGCCCATCAACGAGAGCTTAAGATGAATATTCCATCCTCCCTTCCTTAGACAGATGATCCTGGGCAGTGTTGTGTGAGCTTTGGAAGAGGCCTTAGAAGAATTAAGCCCCTGTTGCTCGTGCCCAGTGAGTTTCAGAAATGCACATTTATATTGGCTAACTCAGCCCACTTATCTCTCACTCTTGCTTCTTGAATTTCTCCAGACAGACTAAGTGTACCTGAGTCCTTTCCTGGCAGTCCTAAAATAAGACATGAAGGGACTGCCTTTTCCTGATAACATTCTGTAAAGTGTTATTAGGATTATAGAGATGTCTCTGTTACTTTGACTTGTTAAAGTTATAAAATTCTTTTCCTGCTAATTAAACTAAGAGATGTAAATTTTTTTTTTAATTAAATATTTCTGGGCCAGATCCCATGGTTTAGTGGTTAAGGGAGTCAGATCCCACATGGCCAACCATGCACTTTGAATCTCAGCCCTGGTGGCTTGAAAAATATACTGAGGGTCAGCAGGTGGTATGGTGGTTAAAGTGCTGGACTACTACATGGTCAACCACAGTTTGAGTATTGGACCTAGAGGCTTGTTTTCTTACTTTCCCTCTCTCTCTCTGTTCAAATTAAAAAATAATTAAAATGGAACCAGCAGATGGCGTAATGGTTACATTGCTGGACTCCCATGTAATCAACCACAGTTCAAGTCCTGAACCTAGTAGCTTGAAACTTATGCCAGATGTGTGTGCATGTGTGCCCAAGAGGAGGATGGAGGAGAAGGGATTGTAGCACGAGCATCCCCGTGGGGTATGATTTCTTACTTTCTTTCTCTCTCCGTCTCTCCTACAAGTGCACGTGCCCTATAGCAAAAATTTCTCTCTAAAAACATTAAAAATAATAAATAAAATTAAATAAATAATTCTTTAAAAAAGAAAAATATACTGAGTACATATGTATGCATACCCCAAATCCTGACAGGATAGAGAAATGGAGAACAGAATGTGATGTGACCACCACCTTGCTCTCCCTCTCTCTGTCTCTCTTTGGTGAGTGTACGCACCCTCTGGCACTTAAAAACAATGAAGTATTTCGAAAATGCCAGTAAGTTATGCAGAAGCCTTTAAGAAAACAGAATGCAGAATGAAAAGTTAGGTTGAAAAATGACAGTAAAATATTTATATAATTATTTAAAAATATAGACAGCAACATCTTACGTTATTGATGGCTACATATTTTTGTGGACAAAGGATATGTCCCAGATTCCTGATAGTGGCTGATCTGGGAATTCAGACGGGAAAATCAAGTTTGCAAGAGAGAGAATTTCAATTTCATCTGTGATTTTTGTTGTATATTTTAAGGAAAAGAATTGAAGGACAGTTGACAGCAGGCCCAACACGGTGGCACAGTTGGTGGGAAAATCAACTACATTGCTTTAAGACACCTGGCCAAGGCAGGTTCGGGTTAAATGCACTGGGTGTGAGAACATGTCCAGGACTCTGGCGAGCTGGAGGGCTGTGGGTAGGGGATCATGGTATGATGAGGTCCTATGGGGGTACCTCTCTCTCTCTCTCTTTCTCTCTGTTGTGTGCCTTTACATACTATCATGAATAAAATATACAAAACTTAAGGGCCAGCTGGTGATGTGATTAAGGTGGCTGGATCCCACATGGCTGACAACATGGTTCAAGTGTCAGATTTGGTGTTGAGTAACATGCTGGGCATCTGTGCATGACTGCTCAAAATCTGGAAAGGAAGGAAAGTTGAAGAAGGATTGTGGTGTGGCCATGCCCATGGGGTGATTTCTTGTTTCCCTGTCTCTTTCTGGTGAGCACCTGTACCCTATGGCAAGATAAAATAAAAATAAAGGAAGAAAATGATGAAAAAAAGAAAATGAAAAAGAGTTACAATTAGCTAATTTTGGTGAAATGTATACACATATTTGTTTCTTTTTCTCTATTATGTGTTTTAAATTTTCTCCAAGTTTAAAGTTAAAGCAATTTAAAATTTTTTTAAATATAGTTCAGCAAATTTCAACCTGTGGAAAAATTTAAGATGGGCTATAAACTCAACCCCAAACAATAGCCAATATTGGCGATTTGACATACATGTTCTCTAGGTGTTTTTTTCCCCTGACTTAGTGTTTGGTGACAAAATGTAATTATTAGCTATGTCTTCCAAAGCTCAGAACTTTTATTATTGACTAGGGCAACTGGGGAGACAGCCTTGGTAACAGAGCAGTTTAAAGAATATATCTGTTTTTCAAGAAAATGTGAGATTAGCACTGTGAAAGTACATATGGGATGTGACTATATTCACAGTCATATAGACAAGGTTCTCAAAGTCAAGAATATTCATTCTTATTCCAGATGGTCATACCTAAACCCAAATTGTTGTTGAGAATAAATCAAGTTTAACCACATTTTCTATCTTCCATCCATAAAAACTAGAACATATGGGGCCAGCAGGTGGCATGCTGGACTCTCACATGCCCAACCACAGTTCGAGTCCCAGACCTGGTGGCTTGCTTTCTCACTTTCTCTCTCTCTCTCTCTCTTCTCTCTCTCTCTCTCTCTCTCTCCCTTTCTGGTTAAGAGATTAAAAATAACTTTAAGAAAAATAATTCTTTAAAAAAAACACTATAGCATACTAGCTTTATTCCATCTTCCATAAGAATTTATGGTTCCTGGACTATTCCTTTTTCTTTTTATGATTACAAATAGCTTCATCAGATTTGCAAGCAAAAGCCACAGTTTGGGACCTTGTGCATGGTTGTAACTTGGTATTATTCAGTATTATTGTTATTGATATACGTGCTGGAGACAAGAGAACATTTTGATAAATACTCAGGGATGTGCCAGATCAATGCATATTTAGAGTATCTATTTGCACAAAGCAATGATGTGAACATATGGCTCGCAAGTTCTGAAGTCTGATACTGTTGGATAGACTGATACTGGTAATTTATCATGTACAGCTAGGAGTAGAGGGATGAAATGCAAAACCCTTTAATGGCTTCTGGCATCCAGGCAACAAACCCCTCTAGCGTTTCTGTCTCTGCCCTCAGAGTGATCAGCATCTCTGTGAAGTAGGATTCAAAAATGGAGTCAACATAAAACTTTCCCTCTGGGTTT
>NW_006160205.1:4410739-4423216 GCF_000334495.1 Tupaia belangeri chinensis | reverse complement strand
GTGGGGTGGGGTGTGGGGGGCTTAGTTATGAACAGACCTAAATAGAAAACACTACAGGAATTAAACCACAATTTCTTTTCCTCTGAGGCTTTTTAAAAAGGACCCGCAATTTTCATGCTGCAAACGTCTCTCTTTGTCTCCTTCTACCCTAAACACGAACACATGGAAACCAGGAATAATAGTTTTCAGTGGTCTAGGAGTAGAGAGGAAAAAAGCATGCTGCAAAGCAATGGAAGTGATCATGAAATTCATAACTCCTTCAGACCCACGAGCGCCAGAAACTGTAAACAAGAATGCCTGTGAAGAGACGTAGAAACAGATCTTTTCAGTTTTTCACAATGCTCCTAAGCAGAAGAGAACGAGCAGGGATGTTTTGACCATTCTGCACAAAACCCCACTTTATTTCCTTGTGGCAGAATTGCTCAGCATTATGAGAGAGCAGTTACCTGGGCAGGGCTCAGCTGAAAATTTTGCTTCAATTCTTGATTTGATTATGTTTTTTTCAGATTTTTTTAAATCATAGGGTGTGTGCCCTTGCCATAGAGAGACAGAGAAAGAGGGAAGTGAGAATTCAGCCCCCAGGGAGGATGGGCACGCTGCAAACCCATTGCTTCCATTCTCCTCTTGGGATTTTAGGCACACACACACACACCCACACACACACACACACACACGCCTAGCATGTTTTTCAGGCCACTGGGTCCAAGATTCAAACCATAGCATTGGCCATGTGGGATTCAGCACCTTAACCTCCATGCCACTACTGGTCAGACTTGATGGAATTTAAAAACATCCATGGGGGTAAAATGTAGACAAACTAATTTTTGGAGTATTCATCTACTGTGTGTGTGTTATGAATTGAAGTCTACCCCACCACTAAGACTCATAGGTTGAAGCCCTAAACCCTAGTGTGACTGTATTTGGAGACAAAGCCTTTAGGGAGGTACAGTCAGCCTTCTATATCTTCAGGCTCCCCATCTGTGGATTCCACCAACCATGGATCTATTTGGAAAATAATAATAATAATAACACAAATTTTAAAAATAGTATAACAACTATTTACATAGTATTTATATTGTATTAGCTATATAAGTCATCTAGAGGTGATTAAAACACAGGGCATATGCTTAGATTATACACAAATGTTACACTACTGCATTTTATATAAGCAACTTGAGCAGCTGTGGATTTTGGTATCCTTGGGGGTTTCTGTAACCAATGCCCCTGGGACACTAAGGTTAACTTAAGGTTAAATGGGGTTGTAAGTATGGGGCTCTAAGCCAAAAGAACTGGTACCTTCCTTTTCTTTCTTTCTTTCTTTCTTTTTTTTAAGAGGTTTTTACCATAGGGCACATGCGCTTGCTGGAGAGAGAGACAGACAGACACAGTTGAGAGGGAAAATGGGAAATCACCCCCCACACCCCCAGGGACATGGCCATGTTACAGTCACCTCTCCTCCATTCTCCTCTTGGGATCTTGGGCACACATGCACATGCACCTGGTTTGGTTTTAAGCCACCGGGTCTGGGACTCGAACCACAGTAACCCATGTCCAGTGACATAACCATTCTTCCACCTGCTGGCCCTAAGAACTGGTATCTTTATAAGAGACATCAGGAGTATGTGGTCACAGAGAAAAGGTCATGTGAGCACACGGCAAGAAGGTGGCTATCTGCAAGCCAAGAGGGCTCTCATAGAACCCTACCCTGCTGGCACCTTGATCTGAACTACTGGGCTCAAGAGGTTAGGAGAAAACAAATTTCTGTTGTTTAAGCCACTCAGTCTGTGGTATTCTGTGGTATACAGCAACGGCAGTCTTAGTAAATTCATGCAGTATCTTTTAACACTGGGAGCAGCTTTTACTTGATCACATAAGTTAAAAGAGGTAGATACATAGGAAAGCCTTGGAGGGACCAGAGAGATTCAAAGACTTGGCTGCTAGACTCAGGCAGGCCTGGTTCAAATCCCAGTTGATCATTACTAGCTGGTGACCTCCAGCAAATTACTGTCCCTTTTCATGTTTCCTCACCTGAAGAAGAGGAATAACAACAGTTTACACCTGCAAGACTGTTGTGAAGTTTAATGCTTTACTGTTCGGGGAGAGCACGTCATAGAGGTTGGCCAAATGCACACTAAAAATGCTGTGATGATGCTGAGTACCTCTTCGTTTATAGTGATGTCCATGGACAGGCTTCTATCTGAAAATGATTTTTTTTTTTAACTTGTTTACGATAGGGTGTGTGTGCTTGCCAGAGAGAAGAGGTGGGGGGAATGAGAGGGAAAGTGAGAAATTACCCCCTGGGAGGGATAGCCACACCACAATCCCTTCTCTTCCATTTTCTTCTCGGAATTTTGGGCACACCCACACATGTGCCCAGTGTGATTTTGAAGCCGCCAGTCCGGGACTCGAAATGGTCAGCCATGTGGGAATCCAGTGCCTTAGCACCACACCACCCACTGGCACCCCCATCTGATTTTTTTTTTTTTTAAAGAAGATTCTTGTTAGAGGGCATGTGTGCTCACCGGAGACACAGAGAGCAACAGAGAGACAGAAAGCAAGAAATCACCCCTCCAGGGGGCATGGCCACACTACAATCCCCTTCTCCTCCATTCTGCTCTCAAGATTTTGGGCATGCATGCACAAGTGCCCAACATGCTTTTTAAACCGCCAGGTCCAGGACTCGAACTGCCTTCGACTACATGGGAGTCCAGCAATGTAATCATTATGTCATTTGTGGTCCCTATATACTCAATTTTAATGTAACCCTAATAAGAATCAATGAGGTATGTCATTTAAAAATCACTGCCATTTTACAGATTGAAAAACTGAAGAGCTGACAAGTTCAGTGATGGGCGTGCATGGTTGACTACGAGGGAGCCCAGTGACATAACTGTTATGCTATCTGCTGGTTCCAACCCCATCGGATTCTTATAGCAATCTTAGGAGGTTTGTTGGAAGAAAATATCACACCCACTCAAGGGAGGGGAAACCAAAATTCAAAGAGGTCAAGAAACTTGTCCAAGTTAAAATTTATTTATTTTTATTTTTTATTTTGTCAGAGGGCATATGTACTTGTCAGAGAGCACATGTACTTACCAGAGAGAGAACAGAGCAAGAAAAAAAGAGAGAAAGCACGCCCTCCAGTGTGACGTGGTCATACCGCAAACTTTCCTGCTCCATTTGTCCATCCTGTCAGAATTTTTAGGAACACATATACACATACCTGGGGTGTTTTCAGGCCACCATGGCTGGGACTTGAACCACATAGCCCATGGACTGGCCCCAACCTCAAATTTCTAATAGATATGGAGCCAGACTTAAAATGAAGGTCCTCTGACTCCAAATTCTGGGTTTCCTCACTAAACTTGCAGTCTCTCTGAATTCTCTCCCGCCTCATTGTCTTCTTTCTTCCCCAAACATGCACTGAGTTTCTGTCACGTTCCAGGCATTTCCCCTCCTTTCCCTGGACCTCTGTGTTTCCTTTGTCCTTTCTATTTTGACCTGGGTGCTGTGTGTGCATACGCCGGGAAGCACACCTGTGTCCTCCACTCGCTCCTACACTTATCACTGCCCTTCTCACTGGGCACGGCCGACATTGCGTCTCCCTTCCTTACCTGCTAGTTTTTTTAGCTCAAAGAAGTCAGTGCTCAGCTTTCAAGGACATAATATAAATAGCCATAAAGGTCCTCTCTTCTTATCTGAAAACCGACACCAAGCACAGACAACCAGGACAAAAAAGGAGACCGGGGTCAGTTGTGGTACAGATAATCAATATCTTTAAATGATTTGAGAGCAGAGATTCCCAAATGAGAGGTGAAAAAAGACCTGAAAATGACAGCCTGAAAAAGCTTATTGGGATGCCCCAGAAGTAGGAGGTAGAGGGTTGTTTGAAAAAGCAAATTTCACCTTGTAATTTTTTTATTTTGAAGGTTTTTGCCAAAGGACATATGTACTTGCTGGAAGGAGATGGAGAGTGAGAAAGTGAGGAATCACCTCCCAGAGGGGATGGCCATGCTGCAATCCCTTCTCCTCCATTCTCCTCCTGGGATTTCGGGCACACGTGCGTGCACATGCATGTGCTCACACCTGGTGTGATTTTCAAGCTACCATGTCTGGGACTTGAACTGTGGTCTGTGGAATATGTGTGAGTCCAATACCTTAACCATCATGCCACCTGCTAGCCCCTCACATTGTCATTTTTATATTTGGGAAAATATGTATTAAAAAAATCCTCTTATTCTCAGAGTACAAGTTTCAGAAATTAAAGAGTAAACCATTCTCTCCCATTCCTCAGGCCCTTCAATAACCATTCTTCTTTCTCTATAAATTTGACTACTGTAGGTACCACATACAAGCAGATCACATAGGATTTGTCTTTTTGTGACTGGCTAATTTCACTTAGCATAACGTCCTCAAGGGTAATCTATGTTGTAGCATGCTTTAGAACTTTTTAAGGCTCAACAATATTCCATTGTATTTCAGATTTTATCTATTTCTCTACTCATGGACACTGGAGTTGTTTCTGCCTCTTGGCTATTATGAATAACGCTGTATTGAACATGTATGTACAAACATTTCTTTGAGACCCAACTTAACAGTTCTTCTGTATATACACCCAGAAGTGGAATTGCGGGATCATTTTTTATTTTTGGAGGAACCACAATACTGTTTTCCATAGTGGCTCTGAGCCTACTTTTTTTTTTTTTTTAACTGATAGGAAATGTGGGCCTGGGCGTGGTGGCGCCCGCCCTATGGAAATGTGGGCCTGAGTATGTGCAAGAGAGAGAGGGCCAGCAGGTAGTGTGGACGTTAAGGTGCTGGATTCCACATGGCTGAATGCTGTTCAAGTCCTGGACCTGATGGCTTGAGAAACATGCTGGGCATGTGTGTGTGTGTGTGTGTGTGTGTGTGTGTGCGTGCTCAAAATTCCAAGAAAAGAATGAAGGAAAAGGGATCATTTGGGGGGTGATTTCTCACTTTCTCTCTCTGATCTCTTTGTGTGTGTGTGTGTGTGTGTGTGTGTGTGCACGTGCGTGCATGTGCGTGTGTGCGTGTGTGTATGTCTCCTTCAGGCAAGTGCATACACCCTCTGGCAAAAATCTCAAGGGGGAAAAAAGGAAACAAACAAAAAAGAGAAATCACCTTCAATAGGGTCTCATGTTACTATGATCCCCTTTTTCCAGCCTTGCAGCCCCTCAGTATCTTAGGTGTTCACATGTGTGCTTGGTGAGTTTTCACACCAACCCAGGAATTTGAACCCACAGTCAGCCATGTGGCTTCTAGAACTGCAGTCCAGAATGCTACAGACTACCATGTAGGCTGGGCTCTTAACTTTCATGCTGAACAATACACAACTCCGTCCTTCATCCTTACCTTAACAACAACCCTCCACCTAACCCTTAACCTAAATGTCACCCTGACCCTGACCATCATGCTGATGCCAACCATGACAATGTCCTGACCTTCAGCATGTCCCTAAGCTATATCCAGACTCTGACCACAGTTCATACTGTCCACTTCACACTAATCCTGACTCTGTATCTTTTATCCACACAATTACATCGACCCTGACTTTCCCCTCCCTCTGTCCATGATTCAGATCCTGAGGTTTACCCTCACCTTATACCTAAACTTGAATGAACTTTTATTTGACACTGTTCAGACCATCACCCCGAACCCTGACACTTACATGCACTCTACACCTAAATTTGACTCTGATCCTAAAGCTGACCTTTATCTTCATATAGAACATGACCCTGATTTCACCCTGACCCCTGACACCATCCATGGCCCTCATCTTGTCCCTAAGCTTGATTTTAATACCACTCTCACACCGACCCAGACCCTGAACTTGACCATGAACCCACCTGACTCTAACCTCCATCCTGATTTTTACAATATCCCCCAAGTTGACCATGACCATGACCATCAAGCCATCCCTTACCATCTTCCTCTCTTTGACCATGATCTGGCCTTGACCTTTGCTCTGACTCTCATGCTGATTCTGACCCTGACCCTATCCCTGAACTTTTTTTTTTTGCTCACCATGTCTATAACCTTCACCTTTACTAGCATGTCTACACAGGGATGCAGATTCTGTACTTGATACTGACCTTCAGCATTGTACTGACCTTATCCTGACCCTAACTCTCAAACTTACCCTGATCCAGACCCTCATCCTGACCCTGCACTGACAGTGACTCCTCTCCCTAGACTGAATGTCATCCATGCATTCATCCTGACTGTGTCCCCAGCTTAACACTGATTCCATCTCATCTTTATCTTTAATTTAAACTTCACCCTAACCCCAAAGACTAACCTGGCCAGAACTGCTACCCTGACCCTCACATAACCCTAACCTTGAAGTCCCCTGACCATCACCCTGCCTATGAAAGGGATGTTGGCCTGTCCCTGAGACCCATCCTGGCATGACCCTGACCCTCATTCTAATCGTGAGACTCTTCATCCTGAGACTGACTCAGTTCTGAAGCCCTGAACACCACCAGGCCTACCTGGACCAACCAAACTCTAACCCTCACCTTTACCCTGAGCTGATGCTGGCCCTCCCCTGATACAGACCCCCACCATTACTGTGACTGTGACCTGACCTAGCTCCTTATCCTCATGGTCATCCTGACCCTGAATTTGACCCTGAACATCACATCATCCCAATCCTATCCCTCACCCTAACCTTGATGCTGACCCTACCCTGTACCTGCAGCACTAATCTGGCCCATTCATGTCCCTGACCCTGTAATTGACCTTGTTTCATCCTCGCCCATACTTTACTTTTTCATTATGACCCCCATAGTGACCCTTATCTGCACCCTATACCTCACTCTAGCCCAGACCCTCACATTCTTTATGTCTCTGACCTTGCACTTACCTTGACCCCTGCCTAGCCTCTGTATTCCTTAAACATTACTCTGTTCTTAGTTAAACTGACCCGGACCTTGTTCACCACTCTTACCTTGACCAACACTCTAACCCTGACCCTTACTTTGTCCTTACCATGAACCCAAACCTCACCTGACTGCAACCATGATCCTCACCATGACCCTAGTTCTGATCATACCTTAATACTTACCTCACAGTGATGCTGACATGATTGAGTTCCTCACCCTGACTGGATCCTCAGCCCATACCTTCCTTGAACAATGACCAATTACCCTGACCTCCATCTTCACGTTTTCTTTGACCCTAATCAGATCCTAAGCTTCCCCCGTGAATTTCAACCATACAGTCACCTTTAATGTGATCCTCACTCTTACCCTGACCTTCAAATTTACCCTCACCTCAACCATCATGCCGACATTGAAGTTAAATGTATACCTTCTCTCACTCTGACCCTGTACCAGATCCTCCCTGCACCCTCATTCTAAGACTAACCTCCTCACTGACCTTGACCCCCAACTTGACCCCAGTATACACCCTGACCTAGATCCTGACTCTAAAATGGATCCTGACCCTCACCATGATTCTAAAGCTTACCTTTATCATGACCTTGACCTTCAACCATACCCTGTCTGTGACATTCTCTTTAACCCTTATAATGACTCTAACCCTAACAATCTAAGCATCATCGAGTTGAGTCTGAACGTAAACTCTTATATACTTACACACTAGTTTTATCTAGATTTCTTGTAAGTCAAATAACAATGTATTTTTGAGAACCATGAATAAGTTGGGCTTGCTTACATTTGTACTACACGGTTTAAAATAACGCTGCTTTCTTTTGTATTACTGTGATCTTCAAAGTAAAAAAGTGCAGTTGAGGACCAGTTAATATGATCTTCTTCAAAGTAAAAAAGTGCAGTTGAGGACCAACCAGTGGCATGGTGGTTAACATGGCTGGATCCCACATGGCCAACAGCATAGTTTGAGTCCTGGACTCCATGGCTTGAAAAACACACGTGCATGTGTGCCCAAAGTTCCAAGAGAGGAATAGAAGAGAAGGGATGAGGTATGGCCATCCTTCCTGGGGAAGCTTTCTCACTCTCCCCATCTCTGTCTCTCTCTGGTAAGCACACATGCTCAAATTTAGGTGAAACTGAGGAAAAAATGTGTGGTTCTCAATTATTTGTTTCAGATAAAGCATGAGATAATTCTAACAATAAGAATTTTTTTAAAAAAGATCAATATTTAGTCTTTTCACAGATATACAGTTTTCAATATTTGTTTTGGCTAGCAAGAAGTTACTACTGAGAACATGTAGATATTAAGTTATTTTCAAATATATAATTTAGATTTCTCTTATTTTGTTCTAATTCACACAAAGAAAATATAATTGAAAGGAATATGAATTTCCAAGTGTTTTTTAGTATCATATAAATCATACATACATCTCTGTTTAGGCAAACCAAAATTATATTTTAAAAATCTGTATTAGTGCATTTCTCTTAAAAGCAACTCCTTATTGCTTCTTGCAGCAAACTGAGATGAGTGTAAGAAGGAGGACACATATCCATTTGAAAAGCATTTTCTTTCATTAATACAGGTATTCAGACTGAATGTCTGTCCTCCTTCCAAATTCCTATGTTGAAATCCTAACCCACAATCTGAAGGTAGGGTCTTTAGGTCATGAGAATAGAGTCCTCATGAATGGCATTAGTGCCCTCATAATATGATAACAGGGGAGTTAGCAGGTAGTATGGTGGTTAAGGGCACTAGACTCCCACAGGCCTGACCGCGGTTCAATTCCCAGACCCGGTGACTTGCTTTCTCTCTCTCTCTCCCTCCCGCCCCCACCTCTGGTCATAAATAAATAAAGTCAAATAAAATAATTATAAAAAATAGGATAACAGGAGACAGGAAAGTCTGCCACCTCTCTCTGCTTTCTACCATGGGAGGGCATGAGAAATCATTTGCAAACTGGAAGAGGGCCTTTACCCGATATCAGATCTGCTACCACCTTGACTGTGGATTTTCCAGCCTCCAGGACTGTGAGACATGTCTGTTTGTTGTTTAAGCCATCCAGTCTGTGGTACTCTGTTAAAGCATTCTGAACTGCTAAGACAAAAGAGCAAATTAGAGCAAATCCAACTAGTATCGAAAAGAATTTGTGTTAATGTTATCAAGCACAGCCTCAGACATTCCTCTCAAAAGCCCTCCTTACTGCTGCTCAGAGTAAAGCAAGATAAATGTAAGAACGGAAAAACACATTATTAGGAAAAAAAACAAGTAAAAACATACTGCTTACTAAACATAATTTTAATTGAGTCTTTGTTCTTAAAATGTCAGTGGATTAACAAAATTTGTAAATATCTTTGCTAATAATACATATATGTTTGTATTTGTCTTCTCAAAGGTTTTAATTAATAGGAGATAAATGCTCATAAAAATTACCTGGGCAGTTTTAAATTTTCTGTTGTTTAGGTGTCTTTTATGTCTAGAGAAAAAAAGAGAAGAATTATTACTTTAATTAAAGATAGTAATTGACATAGGTAGTTGACTATACTGAGTAGAAGGATTGCAAAAAGATACAGTTAGATGTATAGGATGCAATTTTTCTGTCTGTATTTTAAAAGTTGTGCAATTCATTCAGTTAACAAATTTGGTATGATATACTTTTTTAGGGGTTTTTGCTTTAGGGTGTGTGCACTCATGTGTGTGTGTGTGTGTGTGTGTGTGTGTGTGTGTGTAAGAGAGAGAGAGAGAGAAACAGAGACAGAGATAGTGAGAAGGAAACTAAGAAATCACCCCACAGAGGGGATGGCCACAACGCAATCCCTTCTCCTCCATTCTCCAGGAATCTTGGGCACACACTCACATGCATGCACCCTGTATAATTTTTCAAGCCACTGGGTCCAGGACTCAAACCACAGTCGGCTAGGTGGGAGCCCAGAAACATAACCACTATGCCATCTGCTGGCCCCATACATTGTTTTATTTAGTATTTTGACAATAATATGTTAAATCTATGATTTAAAACTTTAAATTATTACCTATAGATGTTTATATATATATACATATATGTGAGTGTGTATGTGTGTGTGTATCTTTTTTTAAGTTTATGCAGTTTTGGGGCCAGCAGGTTGCATGGTGGTTAATGTGCTGGACTCCCACATGGCTGACCATGGTTTGGATCCTGGAATTGGTGGCTTGAAAATCACACCAGGCATGTGCACGTGTGCCCAAAATCTAAGGAGGAGAACAGAGGAGAAGGGATTGCAGTGTAACCATCTCCCCTAGGTGGTGATTTCTCACTTTTCCTTTCTCTGTCTCTTTCTGATGAGTGCACATGCCCTATAGCAAAAACCTAAAGAAAAAAAAAAAAAAGAAAAGAAAAGTTTATGCAGTTTGGAGAGAGAGAGAGAGATGCTCCTGACATGGTCTTCATACCGAGATCCACCCCCAGCCTCAGCCTACCTGAATCATGGGTGTGTTTGTGAATACCTGTTGTGCTTAGGGGAGTCCTGGAAGGGAAGTGAAGCCAGGACTGGTCCTATGTGGGTCTAGTTGGGTTACCACCACACCACCACCTGCAGCCACTATATAGTATATGTCTTGCTACATACAAAAATGGTAAATATCCCAAGGCCAGCAGGTGGCATGTGGTTGAAGTGCTGAATTCCCAGATGGCCGACCATGGTTAAAGTCCCGGACCTGGTGGTTTGAGAATCATGCTGGGTGTGTGTGTGTGTGTGTGTGTGTGTGCATGTGTGTGTGTGCCCAAAATCTTGAGAAGAGAATAGAGAAGGGGTTGCAGTCTGGCCATCCCCTCTGGGAGGTGATTTCTCACTTTCCTTCTCACCATCTGTCACTCTCTGGTGAGTACACATGCCCTATGGCCAAAACTTTTAAAAGAAAACAAAAAAGGAGAAAAAAAAAAAAAAAGAGCAAAAACAAATATTTTACTGACTGTAAATGCATTTGGGAATAGTCCAAAAATTCAGAATCATTTAGAAAGAAAAATTTTCTTAAAAACTTTTAACCTTAAAAACTTATACAAATTGGACAAGAATTTAAACAAATTTTAGATGCTTTGCTATTACTTAAGAAAATATCTATCAGAAAAATAAAGTCATTGTAGAGCCAGCCTGTGGCCTGGTAGTAAAGGTAAACCGGATCCCACATGGCCAACAATGGTTCAAGTCCTAGCTCGGCAGATTGAGAAATACACTGGGCATGTGTGTATGTGTGCCTAAAATCCCAAGAGGAGAATGAAGAAGGGACTGCGAAATGGCCATGCCTCCCAGAGATATATATATACATATATGTGAGTGTGTATGTGTGTGTGTATCTTTTTTTAAGTTTATGCAGTTTTGGGGCCAGCAGGTTGCATGGTGGTTAATGTGCTGGACTCCCACATGGCTGACCATGGTTTGGATCCTGGAATTGGTGGCTTGAAAATCACACCAGGCATGTGCACGTGTGCCCAAAATCTAAGGAGGAGAACAGAGGAGAAGGGATTGCAGTGTAACCATCTCCCCTAGGTGGTGATTTCTCACTTTTCCTTTCTCTGTCTCTTTCTGATGAGTGCACATGCCCTATAGCAAAAACCTAAAGAAAAAAAAAAAAAAGAAAAGAAAAGTTTATGCAGTTTGGAGAGAGAGAGAGAGATGCTCCTGACATGGTCTTCATACCGAGATCCATCCCCAGCCTCAGCCTACCTGAATCATGGGTGTGTTTGTGAATACCTGTTGTGCTTAGGGGAGTCCTGGAAGGGAAGTGAAGCCAGGACTGGTCCTATGTGGGTCTAGTTGGGTTACCACCACACCACCACCTGCAGCCACTATATAGTATATGTCTTGCTACATACAAAAATGGTAAATATCCCAAGGCCAGCAGGTGGCATGTGGTTGAAGTGCTGAATTCCCAGATGGCCGACCATGGTTAAAGTCCCGGACCTGGTGGTTTGAGAATCATGCTGGGTGTGTGTGTGTGTGTGTGTGTGTGTGTGTGCATGTGTGTGTGTGCCCAAAATCTTGAGAAGAGAATAGAGAAGGGGTTGCAGTCTGGCCATCCCCTCTGGGAGGTGATTTCTCACTTTCCTTCTCACCATCTGTCACTCTCTGGTGAGTACACATGCCCTATGGCCAAAACTTTTAAAAGAAAACAAAAAAGGAGAAAAAAAAAAAAAAAGAGCAAAAACAAATATTTTACTGACTGTAAATGCATTTGGGAATAGTCCAAAAATTCAGAATCATTTAGAAAGAAAAATTTTCTTAAAAACTTTTAACCTTAAAAACTTATACAAATTGGACAAGAATTTAAACAAATTTTAGATGCTTTGCTATTACTTAAGAAAATATCTATCAGAAAAATAAAGTCATTGTAGAGCCAGCCTGTGGCCTGGTAGTAAAGGTAAACCGGATCCCACATGGCCAACAATGGTTCAAGTCCTAGCTCGGCAGATTGAGAAATACACTGGGCATGTGTGTATGTGTGCCCCCAAACCCTGACCACCAGATGGAGAAATGGAGAGGGGATTACCGTGTGATCACACCTCTTTGGAGGTGCTTTCTCCTCTTTCCC
>NW_006160205.1:4404918-4410726 GCF_000334495.1 Tupaia belangeri chinensis | reverse complement strand
TCTTTCTCTGGCAAATGCATATACCCTCTGGTAACTAAAAAAATAAACAAACAAACAAATAAAATAGCATTGAAAAGACAAAGATTTAGATACTCATGGTAATGCTTTGGTTGACCAGTATGTTAAACAAACCATATTAGCCTAGACAAACACTCCTGTAATCACTCAGATGAGAAGTCTCAGAGAAATATAAAAGAGGCTGTTATTGTTAAACATAAGCCCTTAATTCAATGTAGGGTGGTTGTTACATTTCAGGATGGGCAAGTGATGGTGCCAAAACACTTTAAAAAATGGTGTTTCACAAACATTCTTCATGATATAACCGTAATGTAACATTAAACTGTCAATGGTAATAGACTAACACTGCAGGACATCTGGTCTCAAAAACAAATGCCAAGAACGTGTTCCAAAGTGTGTCCTACCTGCCAGTGACACGATCCTGATAAAACTGTTAAGGTGGGTGGTGAACAGGAATTAAGGCCCCTAGGGCCCTTTAAACACCTCCAAAGTGACTTCATACATATACCTTTTGTAATGAATTATAAATATGTTTTACTTACTATGCATTTCTTTTCAAGGTGGATTGAAGTTTTTCCTTGCTAGAGAGCTTCCATCCACATGGGGCCGGGGGTGTTGAGGGGCTGGAGAAGCTGGCTTTATTTTGTTTTTCTGCTGGAGGAATTCTCACTTAATTTTCTAATGACAGAGATGCTCATTTTACTAGTACTGTCATTAAATATTTCTACACAGAAATGCCACTGTCCTTATCTACAGTCCTCAAGATGAATAGATAGAAGGAATGGGATTCTGAAACTAAAATGAAGAAAGCTCTTGGAATCTCTTAAGATTTCTCTACCTAATGAATAATCATTAGCTTTTACGGCTTTAAAATCGGTCTTATTGGGCGCCAGATAGCATAGCGGTTACATCGCTGGACTCCCACATGGCCTACTGTGGTTGAATACCAGACCTGGTAGCTTGAAAATCACACCTGGCCCACGTGCATTTGTACCCAATGGAGGCGAAGGGATTGTGCGTGATCATCTTCCCTGGGGGTGATTTCTCACTTTCCCTCTCACTGTCTCTTGAGCACAGGTACCCTAAGGCAAAAAAAAAAAAAAAAAAAAAAAAGTCTTAAAAATAAATCAATCCTTTTGGAAACCCACACATTATCTCCTTATTCTGCAAAAGCAAAACTTTCTTAAAGGAACAGGTGGTTAAACTCGTGGTAAACCTTGAGGTTCTCAATCCTTCTTGCCAAGTCCCCTCTCCTTGGGATAAGGGAAAGACCTGCAACAGACATTTCTGCCTATCCCACCCCACCCACCTACTTTACCAGTGACCTAGTCACTGACTGCGAGGATAAAGTCACCAGAATCCTGCAGTTTAGTTCTTTTGGACTAAGTCAACCTCCCACCGCTCTCCACCGCACGTCGGTGAGGGCGCAGTACTGACACTGTGGGCGAAGTTTGCAGAGAGGAGCTGGTGCTCCGGTGCCTCTTACCCAGAATCTGGAACCGACAGGACTCGCCGTTGCTGGGAAAAGCCCGCTCTAATCCTCTTGTTGCCGAGCGCTGAGCTTTCGGGAAAAGTCCCCAGCACAGCTATGGAGTGTGCACCAACTACTCCATATGCAACCGTGGCCAAACTGCTAGAGGGAGCGATAGGAAGCGGCGGTGACTTCAGGAGTGCCCACTGCAGCGGCGAGACGGGAATCAGGGGTTAGCGGGGAGAACTGATGCCTCCTCCTCTTTCCTCAAAAGGAAGAACGACGCAGGTACAGGGCTGAAACCTCGCTAAAAGCCAGAGCCGGACCCTGTTCCTTTCACCAAGTGCGCTTGCGCTGGTCTGGCCGCCCGCGTGCAGCTGCTGGGTTGGTGCTGCTGAGCCGGAAGAGCAGGCGCTCCGAGTCTCCACCTGCTGGTAGCGTGGTCTGTCTTTTAGGGGGAAATGAAGTCTGTGACAGCGTTTTAATATATGAACAAATGAAATTAGGTCAGAACTATCCAAAGGAGTCTCAAAAGAATGGTTGAGTATGCAAAAAGCATTGAGGATTAACAGAATAATTTGATGACAAAGGGAACCTCTGTTGATCCAGGTGTAAAATAACTCAGCAATTTTACATGAAAGATCTAAACTCTAATTTATTACTTGGCACATTACTTATGTAACAAATTGAACTGAAGGATCTGATAGACATTTATTTGTATGAATTCAAGTATACATAAATATACAAACATAAAAGTAGGTTTCTGATTCTACCTTTAAAATACAATTATCCTGCATGGCCCCTGCGCAAGGATGACACGCAAATTCGTGAAGCGTTCCATATTTTTTCATGATGAACAGATTTATAAACAAATTCTTTCAATTAAAAAAAAATACAATTATCCTGGGCCAGCAGATGACGTGGTGGTTGAGCTTTTGGACTCCCACATGGCTGACTGTGGTTTAGTGCCAGACCTGGTAGCTTGCTTTCTCTCTCTCTGTCTCTTTCTGGTGAGCACACATGCCCTATAGCAAATTAAAAATTAGTAATAAATAAAATTTAAAAAATAATTCTTAAAAAAAAGGATGATTTAAGGGTTGACTTTTTAAAAAATGCAATTATCCTGTGCAGAGACCTGTATCTCTGCAATTCTTATACCCAGTATAATCAACATCTACATTAATTAGTGTCTTTAATTAAGTAATCAGTCTCTTCTTTTTTTCTCTAGACATAAGAACCATCTGGGCACAGGACTCTTAAAACCATCAACTTATTACTGAGAAGTTATCTCTTATTATTTAACAAATTTGAAAAGGTAAAAACAAGGCATTCACCCTGGTAGGGCTGAGGTCACAGCGCCTGTACCTATATATGCATTTAACTTGCCAATGCCCTTGACTCAAAGACTGGTCAGGAACATAACTGCATCTGAATATGTTGTTATTATTACCGAATGCACTGAGGGAGACTACTAGACTACTAGGGCGGGGGTGGGAGGTGAAGGGCTGGCATTCTGAGAGCCCTGAGAGAGCCAGAGGGTATCTCAGGAGGAAGGTGTCAGACAATACCTATGACAGAAATTGGTCTTCAGTTGGGTGATGCAGGCCTAGCCTTAAGGAAGTCAGGGTTTTTCTTTAGGTTGGGTGTTGTTAGAAAGTGGGGCCAATTTTATGATGGAGTACCTTGTTTATAGACAACACATAATGAGATAATAGTTTAAAGTTTTTAACTGTAGCATTAGAGTTTAATTTAATTGAGGCCAGCTGGTGGCATGGTGATTAGGGTGCTGGATCCTACAAGACCAACTGTGAGGTTAGAGTCCTGGAACAGTTGCTTCAAAAACACACTAAGGGGACCAGCAGTTAGCGTAATGGCTATGTCGCTGGACTCCCACGTGGTCGAACGCCGTTCGAGTCCTGGACCCGGTGGCTTAAACTCACACTGGGCGCATGTGCGTGCGTGCCCAAGATCCTGAGAGGAGAATGGAGGAGAAGGGATTGCGGCGTGGCCATCCCCCCGGGGGGTGATTTCTCGCTTTCTCTCTCTCTCTGTCTGTTTGGCGAGCACACGCGCCCTATAGCAAAAACAAAACAAAACAAAACAAAACAAAAAAACTCTCCAAAAAAAAACACACTGAGCACGTGTGTGTGTGTGTGTGTGTGTGTGTGTGCGCGTGCGCACCCAGAATTCTGAGAGAAGACCGGAGGAGAAGGGAGAAGGGGCTGCACCATAGCCATTCCTCCCTCTGGGGGGGGTGGGAGGTGGTGGTGGAATGCGTGTTTACTCAATTTCTCTCTCGCTCTCCAATGAGAGTACAGATGCTGTATAGCAGGGGAAAACGTTAAATATAATTTAACTGTTAGCATATGAAATAAAACAGTATGTCAAGTTAAAATGTATTATGTGATTGAACTGCAACTGCAATTTTCTATTTTAGATAAACAAATAGAAAATGAAATAGAAACTCTAATTCTTGTACCTGATATAATCAACTATCTATGTTAATTATATTGAAGTTAGTCATTTCTCTCTTTTTCTGTAGACATAAGTGACACCTAGAGGACAGAAAGTTAAAAACCACTTAGGTCATTTTTGAATAAACATTATTTCATATTATTTAAAAAATTTGAGGGAGCAGGCCGCAGGAGGTGTGACAATTGGGGCACTGGATCCCTCATGGCCAACTCTGCAGTTTGAGTCCCAGATTTGGCCTCTTGACAATCTTTTCTCCTTCATTCTTCACTTGGGATTTGGGGCACTCACACATGCCCAGTGTGTTTTTCTTTCCTTTTTAAAAAAAGGTTGTTTGTTTGTTTGTTTGTTTTCTCCATAGGTTACATGTGTTTGCTGGAGAGAGACAGAGATAGTAAGAGGAAAGTGAGAAATCACCCCCAGGGGGATGGCCACACCGCAACCCTTCTCTTCCAATTTCCTCCCAGGATTTTGGGGACACACGCACATGAGCCTGTTTCTCAAGGCACCAGATCTGAGATTAAACTGCCAAGTAGCCATGTAGGAGACCAGCTCCTTAACCACCACCTATTGGTCCACATCTGGATTTCTTTTAATTTGCAATAAGAACATACTTTTGGGAACAATGTACATTCGCTAACTTGGTTACACTTGTACCACTTATCTTCAAATATCTTACTTTAGGGACCAGCAGTTACCATAATGGTTATGTCACTGGACTCCCATGTGGTCGAACGCGGTTCTAGTCATGGTCCTGGTGGCTTAGACTCATGCTGGGTGCGTGTGCGTGCGTGCCCAAGATCCCGAGAGGAGAATGGAGAAGAGATTGTGGCGTGGCCATCCCCCCTGGGGGTGATTTCTCGCTTTCTGTCTCTCTGTCTCTCTCTGTCTCTCTGGCAAGCACATACACCCTATAGCAAAAATCTCTCAAAAAAAAAAAAAAAGAAAAAAAATCTTACTTAAATTCATGTTGATATAGTTTAATACAATAAGTTACAAAGATAAAGAAATAAGTAGTGATTCCTCCTATTCTTTGTTACTTTGATAAATTAGCCCTAGGATGACTGGTGAATTATAGGGCTAGAGATGTAATTTTTCCAAGGTGTCCAAACTGACCCAAGCACCCTAGGAGAGTCTCTTGACTGGTCAAGATCATTGTCAGGAGAAGAGGATTCCTCATGGCCCCTGCGAACTAGTTATTTCAAGGGACAGGAGAAATGAAGATTTTCTACTGATAATTCAACCTCCAGCAAACAAAGCTAGCATGGCAGGAGAGTTGAGGCCTTCCTTCAGAAGAAGATTCCTCATGACTCCTGTGAACTAGTCATTTCAGGGACAGGAGAAATGAAGATTTTCTTCTGATAATTCAGCCTCCAGCAAACAAAGCTAGCATGGTAGGGAGCCCCTCTGGCCTTCAATCTCTGTCTCTGTGTCTCTGTCTCTGTCTCTCTCTGCTTCTGTCTTCTCATTTTTTTGTAATTTTTCCTTTTTACGATTTTTTTAAAGGTAAAGTTTTTCTCTTGCTCTCAGCTCCACCTTTTGTTTTGTTAATAATCCCCTCTGGTCCTTCCGCCCAGGCAGGAGAGTTGAGGCCTTTCTTCAGAAGAGGATTCCTCATGGCTCCTGCGAACTAGTCATTTTACGCAATGCGCTAGCGCCCTGCGTGGTTTTCTTTTTCTTTTTTTTTTTTTTTGTAGTTGTCGTGTTTTTTTTTTAAAGAAAAACAATAATTACATTTTTTTTTGTTTTTTTTTGTCTTTTTTTTTCTCTTTCTTTGTCGTTTCTCTCTTTCTCATTTTCTTTTTTCTTGTCTCTCCACTCTTCAGTATCCATTTAATGTGTTTCTA
>NW_006160205.1:4395750-4403012 GCF_000334495.1 Tupaia belangeri chinensis | reverse complement strand
GGGGGAAAAAAAGCAAAACATACAGGAAACAAGAAATGGAAAATTATTTGTTGACAATAACATGTATGTTGATGTGCTTGATTGAGTCACTATACAGTGTACCCTGGATGGAAAAATCTCATTTTGTATGCTGTAAGGATGTACAGTGAATGAATGTAAACAAATTAAAAAAAAAAAAGATCATTGTCAGGCTTGGCCCTGCACACTGCCCATGGTCTTCACCACTTTTTCCCTGGGAGGTGCTGGGTGGGGTAAGCTAGCTGGAGCATCATCCAGGCAGTGAGGAGGGATGGGTGGCACAGCGTACAGACCACAGGGCAGGGTCACAGTTTCTGGTTTATGGCCTATAGATCTAAGCATCATGGCCATTGTGATGGGTCCTTTCCTTTTATTTTAAAGAGTTGTTCACATCAGTTATAAACTGGCTTTGGCTTATGGTGGTTACTCTATAAACACGCTTCCATAGAGAACAATATGCAGATTAGGCATGCCCAGTAAGAGCAAAGGACAGTAACTGTCAGTGTACTCTCTAAATGCACCCTTTCAGCCAATGGCTGGCCCAGTGCCTTTACTTTCTAAAACAAAAAGTATTAAAACTGCCAACTAAATATAATTTTTTTTTTGGAGAGGTTTTTGCTATAGGGCGTGTGTGCTCGCCAGACAGACAAAGAGAGACAGAGAGATAGAAAGTGAGAAATTACTCCCTAGAGGGGATGAGCACGCCGCAATCCCTTCTCCTCCATTCTCCTCTCGGGATCTTGGGCACGCACGCACACGTGCCCAGTGTGAGTTTAAGCCACCGGGGCGGAGCCTCGAACCGCGGTTGACTACGTGGGAGTCCAGCGACATAGCCATTACACTAACTTCTGGTCCCAACTAAATATAATTTTAACTTACCCTTATTTCTTAAAAATGTCAGTAGATTAATAAAATGTAAGAAAAAATACCTTTGGGTATTACTCAGATATTTGGTTTTGGATTTTTTAATTTTTCAAATAATGAAAGATAAATACAAAAATTATCAGGATTTTTTTTGGGGGGGGAAAGGTTTTTGCTATATGGTGCATGTGTTCGCCAGAAAGACAGAGACAGAGAGACAGAAAGTGAGAAATCACACCCACCCCCCAGCCCACGGCCCCAGGGAGTATGGCCATGCTGCAATCCCTTCTCCTCCATTGTCCTCTCGGGATCTTGTGCATGCATGCCCACGCACCCAGCATGAGTTTAAGCCACCAGGTTCAGGACTTGAACCACGGTCAACTACATGGGAGTCCAGCGACATAGCCATTATGCCAACTGCTGGTCCCATGATTGTTTTTAACTTTGTTCTTTGGGTGATTCTGAGTGTCATTCTTATATCTACCCCCCCAAAAAAAATTACTTTAAGAATGGTAGTTATGGACCAGCCTGTGGCAAGGTGGTCCAGGCAGCTGGATCCCACATGGCCGATTACATGGTTGACTTGAGATACATGCTGAGCATGTGTGTGTACATGCCCACAATCCTGAAAGGAAGAAGAAATAGAGGAGAAGGGATTGTGACATGATCAGATCCCACTGGGGGATGCTTTCTCTTTACTCTCTCTCTCTCTGGTGAGTGCACATGTCCTCTGGTACTTAAAAGATAATCTTTTTATGGGGCCAGCAAGTGGCAAGGTGGTTAAGGCACTGGACTCCCACATGGCTGACTATGGTTCAAGTCCCAGACCTGGTGTCTTGCTTTCTCTCTCCCTCTTTCTCTCTTTCTCTTTCTGTTAAGTGTGTACGCCCTATAGCAAATATTAAAAATATAATAAATGATGTAAGTAAATAATTCATTAAAAATCTTTTAAAATGGTAATTATCGTTCTGTGGTTCATTAAAAAAAAGTCATTCTAGGGGCTAGCAGGTGGCATAGTGGTTAAGGCACTGGACTCCTACATAGCTGACTGTGGTTTGAGTCCCAGACCTGGTGACTTCCTTTCTCACTTTCCCTTTGTTTCTCTTGTCAGATTAAGAAATAATAACAACAGGGACCAGCTTTCTGTCTCTCTGTCTCTCTCTGTCTTTCTGGCGAGCACACATGCTCTATAGCAAAAACCTCTTCAAAAAGAAAAGAAAAAGAAATAATAATAATAATTTAAATAAAACAAATAAATAATTCTTTAAAAAAAAAAGTTAACTCTGGTAGAAAGGAAGAATTTCAAGCTTTCTTGTTAGTTGTTCTGTTCAGTTCTTCCAGAAATTAAAAGGTGAGGTTGTACAATGCAACAACTTTTTAACACTTTACTAATTGAATGAAGCCAGTCATGTGCAATAAAAAGGTTTTCATGTTTGTTTATTGAGATTGTTCATGCACTATGTTAATTTCACACTCCTTGAACATGTATTCCTCTTCAAACTAGAAAGAAAAAGGCATGTTAAGGCTCAGAGATAAAGCAATGATTAAAAACAAAACAAAACAAAACAAAAAACAGAATTTGGGACCAGCAGATGGCATAATGGTTATGTTGCTGGACTCCCATGTAGTCGACCATGGTTTGAGTCCTGAATCTGGCAGCTTGAATCTCATGCCGGGTGTGTGTGTGTGCATGCCTAAAACCCTGAAAGGAGAATGGAAGAGAATTGCTGCTATGGGGCCATCACCCCAGGGGTGATTGTTCACTTTCCCTCTCACTGTCACTGTTTCTCTCTCTCTGATGAGTGCACACTCCTATGGCAAAACAAAACAAAACAAAACAAAAACACAAAAAAACTCTTAAACACACACACATACACACATACACACACACACACAAAGAATCAGAGAGAAGGGGCCAGCAGGTGGTGTGGTTAAGACTCTGGACTCCCACATGGCCAACTGCAGTTTGAGTTTCAGTCCCAGCGGCTTGAAAATCATGCCGGGTGCTTGTCTGTGTGTGTCCAAAATTCCAGGAGGAGAAGGGATTGCGGTGTGGCCATCCTCCTGGGGGATAATTTCTCACTTTCCCTCTCTCTGTCTTTCTTTGGAGAGCTCATGCACTCAATGGCAAAAAATAGGAATTAAAGAGAGTGAGAGAGAGTGAGAGAGAAGCACACACTCTTTATGGAGTCTGGTCGTGCCACAATCTCCTTATTCTAGTCCCTCAGCCTATCAGATCTTAGGCTGTCCTGTGTGTGTCTGGCATATTCCAAGCTGACTGGGCTGCAGACTCAAACCTCAGTCACCATTTGGGATTTGACTTTTGAGCATCGCATTTCTGTTGTGCTGCAAAGCCGGCCTCTTCCCCTGACTTTTCTATCTTTCTCTGGCAAGGAAGCAGATGTATTTATAGATGTAGCCATTACTGAAACCCAGATTACCTCAAGGCTTTGAGTTGAAGATTGAAATGGGGGAGTGTGAAGGTATTTTAAGAGATTAAAGAGAGTTTAAGGGGTGGAGAGACATTTTGCACCACTCAAATTATGTGATGTGGCCCAGACCAAGGACACATACAGTGACAAACTAAACTGAAATGCTGTAAGACATATGATTAACTGTGGGTTAAGATGCTCGCGCTGTCCTAAAAACATGATGGGCGTGTGTGTGTGTGTGTGTGTGTGTGTGTGTGTGCGTGCGCGTGCGCACAGGCTTTCTTGCCCAAGATCTCAATGTGCTGGAGGGCTGGGGAAGTGGGTTCACAATGTGATGAGAATTTGTCAAGGGTGCCTCTCTCTATCTCTCTCTCTCTCTCTCTCTCATGCATACACATGTGCTGTCTATGTTAAATAAGAATTTAAAAGTTACAGGCCAGCAGACGGTGCAGAGGTTAAGGTGGCTAGATCCTACATGGCTGACTTTGTGGTTCAAGTCCAAGACCCTGAGGCTTGAAAAGCACACTGTGTGTGTGTGTGTGTGTGTGTGTGTGTGTGTGTGTGTGCGTGTGCCCAAAATCCTGAGAGGCATGGCCATTCCCCCTAGGGAGGGTTGATTTCTCATTGTCCCTCTCTCTCTCAGGTGAGAGCATGCACTCTATAGCAAACTAAAAAAAAAAAGTTTAGATAAGTTTTAAGGCTAAATGAATTATATGTTGTTTAGTAAAGAAAGTAACAAAAAACGTAAAGAAAAAAAATAAATGCAATGTAAACTATGTCAATGTTGTATAAAACAGTATTCATGAAGCATATTTTATTGTATAGATGGGGACATCAGAGATTTCTGTCACATTGTCACACATACAGTTTGGAGGTATGAGAACTCACTGCTCAACTCTTACCTTTCATCTTTTTGATCAGTGGAGGCAGCCCCTTGTCTCTGTGGAATAATTACTCTTATCCAATCAGCAACCATTTCATCACAGACCAACACACATGTTACACCCACCTAAGATCATGCATTCATAATGGCATCTGTCTTAATTTCGGTTTCATCTATGATAGACCCCAACACAGGATTTGGGTACAGGTAGTTTATGGGGAGAGACAATCCCTGAAAACAAGTAAGAATATATTAGGTCGTCAGAAAATCTATGATGTGTTTTTCTATGACTTTTCAGACGACCCAACAGAAAATGTGAGACAATGTTACCGAACTCAAATCACATTTCCTTGACCAGGTACTATAAACCAGTAAGTCAAGAATTGCTCAAGATTATTAGTAAACAAATGTGAAAGGCCAGGCCATGGGGCTGAAGCAGCAGTCAGGGGTCAGATCGCTCAGGCTAAAGGTAAAAATATAAAATGTTGGGACCAGCAGATGGCATAATGGTTATGTTTCTGGACTCCCATGTAATTGACTGTGGTTGGAGTCCTGGACTCAGTGGCTTAAAATTCATGCCGGACGCTTGTGCGTGCATGCCTAGGATCCTGAGAGGAGAATGGAGAAGGGATTGTGGTGTGGCCATATCCCCAGGGGATGATTTCTCACTTTCTCTCTCTGTCTCTCCAGCAAGTACATATGCCTTCTAGCAAAAATATCTCTAAAAAATAGTAATAAAAATAAAATAAAAATATAAAATATCTGTTGGGACCAGCAGATGGTATAATGCTTATGTTGCTGAACTCCCACGAAATCAATCATGGTTCAAGTCTCGGACCTGGAGGCTTGCTTTCTTACTTTCCCTCTCTCTGTCTCTGTGCCTCTTTGGTCAAATTAAAATAAGTAAATAAATAAAGTTAAAAACAAATAAACAAAATAATTCATTCCGGGCATGTGTATATGCATACCCAAAATCCCGAGGGGAGAAGGGACTGTGGTGTAGCCATCCCCTGGGAGGTGATTTCTTTCTCTCTCTCTCTCTCTGTCTCTCCAGCGAGTGCTTGGGCCCAATAGCAAAAGTCTCTCTCTATATATATAAAATGTCTGTTAAGAAACCAAATTTACATGGGCCAGCTGATGGGGTTGTTTAAAGTGGCTGGGTTACTTATGGTCAACTGAGCGGTTTGAGTCCTGAACCTGGTGGCTTGAGAAACATGCTGGGCATGTGTGTGTGTGTATGTGTGTGCATGCATGTGGTCCCAAAATCCTGAAAGAAGAAATAGAGAAGGGATTGAGGTGTGACCATACTCCATGTGGGTATTTTCTTGCTTTCTCTCTGTCTCTCTCCAGGATATGCCTTCTGGCAAATATGATATATATAATTTAATTTTATAGCTATAGGGTGTGTGTGCTCACCAGAGAGACAAAGAGAGAGGGGGTTATATAGAGAAAGTACCCCCACTGCCCTCCAGATGGGATGGCCATGCTGCAAAACTCTTTTCTTCCATTCTTCTCTTGGGATTTTAAACACACATGCTCACGTCCCCAGAGTGGTTTTCAAGCTGCTTTGTCTGGAACTCAAACCGTGCTGTTGGCGATGGGGGATCCACCCGTCTTAACCACCACAGCAAGTAAATGGTCCCACACCCCTGGCAAATTTTAAAGAAGAAAGAAACAAACAAAACTTGCAAAAGGAGCAAAACTAAACACGGAGGATGTGGGACTGCTCCTGAGTGACACACTGCCCTGTAGGTGTAACTTGTTCTCTTGTAATGATTTGAGGCAGCAGTGGCCAGTTTGTAATATCAGCAGCACTGAACCTGAGAAATGATAAAACAAAGGTTTTTGGCTCATCTTTTGCAAGTGATTCTTTGAACTCTAAGGGGGATCACCTGGGAAGGGATCAAGATGATTAATGTTTTGCCTGTAGCTTTAAGCCTTATCTGTTCATTTAGGACACATTCTGGTTGCTCAGAAGTTGAAAGGTTGTGCCCTTTCTAATGGAGGCCTGCTGTGTGTGTTTGACAGAAGATAAGATAAATAAATAAAAAGACCACAAGATCATAGTTTTTTAAGGTTTGCAGTGAGGCAGGTAAAAAATGCCAAGCTGAGCCTGAGAGAAGAACATAATGAAGAGGAAGCAGGTGAATGGAAACAGAGTAATACCTACCATTCTTTGACACTTTGCCATATCGGCGAATTATCGGGGATCATAGATCTCCTCACTTACAGCTGTCTTCCTCTCTCCTTCCCATGCACAACATTCCCCTCCGTCATCTCTCCCCAGAATGCTATATTTGTTACAATCAATGAGTCTACATTAAAATATTGTTACTCAAAATACATAGTCTAGGGAACCAGCAGTTAACATAATGGCTATGTTGCTGGACTCCCACGTAGTCGACCGCGGTTCGAGTCCCGGACCTGGTGGCTTAAAACTCACGCCGGGCACGTGTGCGTGCCTGCCCAAGATCCCGAGAGGAGAATGGAAGAGAAGGGATTGTGGTGTGACCATCCCCCCGGGGGGTGATTTCTCGCTTTCTGTCTCTATGTCTCTCTGTCTGTCTGGCGAGCACAGGCGCACTATAGCAAAAACTTCTCCAAAAAAAAAAAGAAAAACATAGTCTACTTGGTAAGTCACTCTTAGTGTTGCCCATTCCATGAGTTTTGACAACTGTATTGGATCCGTCATTTTAGCATCATATAGAATAGTTTCTGTGCCCCCCCAAATCCTCTGTCCTCCTTCTCTTTATTGCCCCTCTTCTCCTGAAATATCAGGTAACCACTGATTTTTAAAAACTAGATTCCAAACTTAAAAAAATTATTTTAAATAATTTTATTCATCATTACTATTGTAATTTTTTAATTTGACCAGAGGGAGACAGAGAGAGAGAGGGAAAGTGAGAAAGCAAGCTACCAGGTCCAGGACTTGAACTGTGATCAGCCATATAAGAGTCCAGTGCCTTAATTACCACACCACCTGCTGCCCCACCACTGATTTTTTAAAAAAATATTTTATTTTAACTTTATTTATTATCATCATTATCATCATTTTCCAGTTTGATCAG
>NW_006160205.1:4393539-4395697 GCF_000334495.1 Tupaia belangeri chinensis | reverse complement strand
TCGGCCATGTGGGAGTCCAGCGCCCCCAACCACCATGCCACCTGCCAGCCCCCCCACCACTGATCTTTATACTGTCTTCCTAGTTTTATGTTTTTTAGAATGTCATATGTTTGGAAGCATACACTCTATGTAGCTTTTCCAGACTGACTTCTTTCACTTAATATGTGTTTAAGCTTTCTCCAAGTATTTTGTGATTTAATAGATTATTTCTTTTTTTAAGTTTAAAAAATGTTTATTATAATTATTTATTCAATTTTATTTACTATTATTACTTTCTAATTCTCTATAGGAAATTTGCACTCACCAGAGAGAGACGGAGAGGAAAAGTGAGAAAGCAAGCTGCCTGGTCCAAAACTTGAACTGTGGTTGGCAATGTGGGAGTCCAACGCCTTAACCACAATGCCACTTACTGGCCCCAATAGCTCATTTCTTTTCAGTGCTGAATAATATTCTATTGACTGGATGTACTACAATTCATTTATTCATGAAGGACAACTTCACTTCTTCCAAGTTTTGGCTATTAAGGGTAAAAGCTGCTATAAATGTCCATGTCCAGGTTTGGTGTGGATGTAAGGTTTCAATACATTTAGTAAATACCAACGAATGTAATTGCCAGATGCTGTGAGAAGACTATCTAGCTTTGTAAGACACTGCCAGTCTGTCTTCCTAAGTGGCAGTGACTTTTATGGGTTTTATTGTTTTTTCTTTCAGAAAGCAGGAGTCCAAGTCTCTAAGGAGACTTGATTGTACAGTGTGCTAGTTTGGACTGAGAAAGTAAGTAGGTTTTGTAGGCTAGTACCCTACACAGGTGCCATTTCTCTTCCTTACGTAGAGGTGAACAGTGAATGGGGTTACCGAGGCAGTATTTTTTATCACTGTTTCAATTATAATGTTCCTGTTTTTGAAAACCTAACCAAGGTGATTTGCAGAGTGAAAGGAAAGGAGAGCAGCAGTGTCTCTGAAGGAGTAGGTGGTAGCTGGAGCATCAAGGATCAATACATATTTGAACAGGAGGTGGGTTCTTAACCTAGAGGGCTGCAAGGATAGTGGAACCGTGGTGGAAAATCCAGTTGGGTGGGGCCAGCAGGTGGCATGGGGGTTAGGGCATTGGACTCCCACAGGGCTGATCTTGGTTCAAGTCCCAGACCTGGCAGCTTGCTTTCTTGCTTTCCCTCTCTCTCTCTCTGTGCCTCTCTCTCTGTCTCTCTCTGGTTCTCTAGCAAATTAAAAAAATAATATTGATAAATAAAATTAAATAATTCTTTAAAAAATAAAAATTCAGTTGGGAGGAAGAGATGTTTATAAAGAAAACGACCATTTCTTAGCATTTGTTGATGGAATTAATTAATTTCAGAAATTATGAACGCTCTCATTTGAGCCATCTGGAAGACTGTGGTTTAATGGCAGACATTTTTGTTTAAGTTTGTTTAGATGGTTAAAAGAGAAATCATGAACCTCATTTATATTTTCTCATTTCCTATAGCGCAAAGGAAAAGCAGCTCCAGTTGCCCTTGAATATAATAGTCAGAGACTGAGAGAAATAATTTGCTGTCATCATTGGTGTCAGGTAAGTGTCACAGGGTGACCTATAATTAACCACAGGCACTTCAATAGAGGGGAACAATTACAACAAGGGCACTCTGTGTCATCTTTCAATGTGACAGGTTTGCAGACCTGATGGGCAGCAAATGCAAAAGGCACAGATTTTAAAATAATTTCCACACCCACTAGAGTGGAGATTTTGTCAGAGAATGTCAAAATCAGCTGAGCACCATTTCATCCTGATTTTTTTCATATGTGCCTTCAAAACCTAGTCAGAGCTGCATCTTGAGTTGAATATTGAATGGAACCCAATCATGGAAGATAATTGATAATTAATTCCTTATTAAACCTAGGCAGGTGTATTTCAGCTTGCTCATGAAGAAGGTTAAGAAATGAAACAATATCATGTGAGTGGCTGTCAGACAAAGGTTAGCAACAGAACGTTTTCAGAATGATAAGAGTTGTATTGGTAATAATTATTCATTAAAAATGGTTAGTGATGCAAAACAAAAACAAAAACAAAAACAAACAGATCACTTTAATACACTCAGGGATAAACAGCCACCCTATCGATATTTTTGTCTGTGCATTTGTAAATTATATATATTACTCTGTA
>NW_006160205.1:4378484-4393521 GCF_000334495.1 Tupaia belangeri chinensis | reverse complement strand
ATGTCCTTCTGTAATCTCTTCCCTCTGAGTGTAAGCTGGCAAAATGATAGCCTGTCACCTCAGAGATTAGTTTACAAAATGCTGTGGCTTCTGTCTTGGTTAACATCTCTTGTTCTCATACTGATGAAAGCCAGGTGTCATGTTGCAAGCTCCCTTGTGGAGAGGCCCACTTGGTAAGGAGCTGAGGGAGGTCTCCATCATCAGACAGTGAGAAACTGATCCCCTCAGTTCTAACTTGTGATGAACCGAGTCATGCCAACAATGATGTGAGTGAGCTTTGGTGTGGCTCCTTCCCCATTCAAGTCTTCAGATGAGACTGCAGTCCAACTGACACCATGATGCAGTCTCAGGAGAGATTTTGAGGCAGCAGAACCTAGCTATGCCTCACCCAGATTTTCAACCCACAGAAACTCTGACATAATAAATGGATATTATATTTAACTGCTTAATATTGGAGCAGTTTATTACATAGCAATACATAGTTAGTATGTATGTATTTCAAACAATTAAATTAGATTATCTTTTGTCAGATAGTTTTAGCATTAAACAGAAGGCACTCTACTAGGATTTTGGATAGAACTGGGTAGTGTTAAGAAAATATATGCAGTGTGAAGAGGAAGCCGGAGTTTACAATAGTGGAAAGGCATGATCATTTCTGGAACTGAAGGAGAAAGAAGGGGCAAAGAGTTACCAGAGGTCAAAGAGGAGTAAGCAATGGAGGGGAGGCTGTTCATAGGAGCAGTGTTGTAGAGGGACACAGCACCTCTCAGAACTGAGTGCTGATAGGAAAGGAGCAGAGAAAGAAATATCCTGACCTCTTTCTCCCTCCCCTTTTCAGCTCTGTCCATGACTTTCATTGGCTCAATCCAACCAGTATTAGAGACAGATTCCTAGAGGTTATCCCTCTAGGGCAGAGAACCAGACAAGGAAGTAAAGAATGGATCTTCCAGGCATAAAGAAAAAGATCAGCATGTACACACACATACTCCTGTGTGACTATTTTCATGGTTAACATCTCTCTGTATCATTTTTTCTTCCTATTTTTTTGTTTTGTTTTGTTTTGTTTTTAGAGGATTCCCCCTCAAAGGGCTTGAATGCTTGCCAGAGAGAAAGAGAGACAGTGAGAAGGAAAGTGAGAAATCACCTCCCAGGGGAGATGGCCACACCGCAATCTCTTCTCTTCTATTCTCCTTCTGGAATTGTGGGCATGCGTGCACATGTGCCCGGCATGAGTTTCAAGCTACCAGGTCTGGGACTTGAACCGTGGATGACCATGCAGGAGTCCAGTGACATAACTGCTATGCCATCTGCTGGCCCCAATATCTTTCTATATCATTCAAGATTCTTCTACATTATGGTTTTAAATAGAAATATACAGATACTATGATAAAAGTATCTCAATTCCACTCTGATGAATATTTGCAATCTTTATAGTCATATTTATACAATCTGTCTTAAAAAGTCCTCTGGAGTATAATGCAAGAAGTATTATAGAATAGTTAAGGACAAACAATAATTTTTTAAAAATAATTTATTTATTTATTTATTTATTTATTTATTTATATCGGACTAGATTGGAGGAGAGAGAAAGGAAAGTGAGAAAGCAAGCCATCAGATCTGGGACTCGAACCATGGTCAGCTATGTGGGAGTCCAACACCCTTAACCACCACACCACTTGCCAGCCCCAAAACAATACTTTCTAATGTTTTGGATATATCTGGCCATATTGCTCACCAGAAAAATTGCTCTGATGTATCCTCAGGAAAAACACATTTTTTTTTTTTTTTATGGGCTAGCCTGGTGGCATGGTGGTTAAGGTAAGTGGATCCCACTTGGTCGACTGTATGAATCCTGGACCTGGTGGCTTGAAAAACACACTTAGTGTGCCCAAATCCTAGGAGGAGAATGGAAGAGAAGGGATTGCAGTATGGCCATACACCCTGGTGAGAGTTTCTCACTTTCCATTTCCCTATCCCATTCTTTCTCTCTGTCTCTCTCTGTTGAGTGCATTGCCCTATAGCAAATATAATTTTTTTTGTCTGTTTGATAAGTTAAAAATGTATGCTTTACTATTGATATTATTTTCATTTGAGTATTAGTAATGATATTAAAAATGTTTTTAGGAACCAGCAGGTGGAAATTAGTATTAAAAATGTTTTTAGGAACCAGCAGGTGGTGTGGTAGTTAAGGTGCTAGACTCTCAAATCACTGACCATGGTTTGAGCCCTGAACCTGGCAGGTTGGCACTAACACAGGGCACATGTGTTTGCATGCCCAAAATCTCAGGAGGAGAATGGAGGACAAGGGATTGCAGCATATCCTTCCCCCCGGGGGATGATTTTTCACTTTTCCTCTCACTTTCCCTCTCTGTCTCTCCAGAGAGCACATGTGCCCTATAGCCAAAACCTAAAAAAAAAAAAGCCAAAAAATAAATATATATATGAATTATTTTTACTTAACTTTATTAATTATTATTTTTTTTTTGAGAGATTTTCGCTATAGGGCACGTGCGCTCGCCAGACAGACAGAGAGAGACATAGAGACAGAAAGCGAGAAATCACCCCCCGGGGGGATGGTCACGCCTCAATCCCTTCTCCTCCATTCTCCTCTCGGGATCTTGGGCAGGCACGCACACGCGCCCAGCGTGAGTTTTAAGCCACCGGGTCCGGGACGCAAACCGCGGTCGACTATGTGGGAGTCCAGTGACATAGCCATTACGCTAACTGCTGGTTCCCTTTATTATTATTTTTAAACAATTATTTTATTTAACTTTATCATTACTATTATTTTAATTTGACCAAGGAGTGATGGAGAGGGAAAGTGAGAAAGCAAGCCACCAGGTCTGGGGCTTGAACCATTGTTGGCCATGTGAGAATCCAGTGCCTTTAACCAACATACCACCTGCCAGTCCCCTTGTTATTATTATTTTTAAAATTTGACCAGAGAGAGACACACACAGAGAGAGAGAGAGAAGAGAGAAGAGAGAAAGTGAGAAAGTAAGCCACCAGGTCTGAGACTCTAACCACAGTTGGTCACGTGGGAGTCTAGTGCCTCTACCAGCAGGCCACCTGCCAGCCTCCTTATTTTAAAGCTTGTTTAAAAGTAAAGTTGGCTTAAAATAGTCCATTTAATTGAGAATACAATATTATTGTTATAATGTTACATGTATAATGCAAATCAGTTCTTACTACTTTGCATCTTTACATTTTTTTTTTCTTTTTAATTTGAGGGAGGGAGAGGGTTGGGAGGGGAAGATAGTGAGAAAGCACTCTCCAAGTGGGATAGACACGTTGCAACTGGGATTTTGGGCAGGCATGCCTGGGTGCCGGAGCGTATTTTTTAGCCACTATCAGGGACTAGAACCATGCTGTTGGCCATGTGAGATCCGACTGCCTTAATCGCTAGACCATGTGCCAGCCCACCTGTATCTTTTTTTTTTAAAGAATTATTTTATTTAATTTTATTCATTGTCATTATTTTATTTTATTTTTAAAAGTTGACCAGAGAGAGAGAGGGAAAGTGAGAAGGCAAGCTGCTAGGTCTGGGACTTGAACTGTGATCAGACATGTGGGAGTCTAGCTGCCCCAACCACCATGCCACCTGCTGGCCCCACCACCTGTGTCTTTTAAAATGAGATATTTGAGGGCATATTTTACCTCTAATATATTGATAATGATGATTCATTGAAATACTCCACTTAAAAAGCATGAACAAATAGTAATGAATCTTTTTTGCTGGTATTTCAAAAGCAGGCCCCGGGTCATGTTTTTAATATATATATTTCCTAAAGGGCTTTCAATGGCTATATGAAATACCAAATAAAGTTTTTACCTTTGCAAAAAAGAGAGAATATATGTTTCTTCTGGATTATGGAAGACACTTCAAGAATTCTGCCCAGTAGTACACATGTTCTACATGATCGTTCCTCTTGGGTATAAACAGGACCTGTGAGTGTGAAGGATGATTATGGCCAGGATTATGTTGCATTATATTGCACTTGGAGTTTTGCAGACCTAATTAAGTTCTCTTATCAGTTAATTCTGAGTTCATCAAAAGGGAGATTATTCTGAGTTGGCCTGACCAAATCCTTTGAGCCCTTCAAAGAGATAAACAGCAGCAAAAGAGCTTCTCTTGCTTGCTTTGAGGAAGTGAAGAGACACGTTTTGAGAGGAGCTGTGGAGAGGGGGGGTGCCACAGACTAGAGAAGACTAATGCTCTGTACGCAGCACAGGACAAAGGGGACTGTAAGTGCAGGGTCTGTCTAGCTGTGAGTAGTCTAGTCGGTGGGAAGAGTGAGGAGATACCAGCTGAGAGGGGTACATAAATGTTAAGGAGCTGGACTGTCCCTCATGGGCAGCAGAGGGGAATTGCTTTAAGCAGGCAAGTGACATTACCACTATCTTTAGAGTACTTCCTATGAGCCAGGAAGTAGGCTAAGACCTTGAATGCATTATCTCATTTAACCTATTAAATAATAGTAGCACATAAAAAAGTTACTATTATTATCCGCTCTTCAACACCCAGAGAATAAAGATTCTAGCAGTGAATGGAAGATGGGTTGAGGAAAGGCTAGACAGGGAACCCGCTAAGGCTATTGTGAGGGTTTTGCGGAAAGATGATAAGCACTGTAAATTTTTTCAAGGCTGGCTCTGCTTTGTTTACGGAAGTTTAGGGTTGGCTACTTAATGTCTTAGAGTATCAGGATCTTTTGTACAATAATGACAATAATGGTGCTTACTTCATTGGGTTGGTGTGAGGATTAAATGAGATAATGTATTATATATATTATCTAGCACCATCTCTGAGTTGTAAATAGTTGGCCTTCAAGATATATGGAATGTGGGAACCAGCAGTTAGCGTAATGGCTATGTCGCTGGACTCCCACGTAGTCGACCGCAGTTCACGTCTCGGACCCGGTGGCTTAAATCTCACGCCGGGCGCGTGTGCGTGCGTGCCCAAGATCCCGAGAGGAGAATGGAGGAGAAGGGATTGCGGCGTGACCATCCCCCCTGGGGGGTGATTTCTCGCTTTCTGTCTCTATGTCTCTGTCTGTCTGGCGAGCACACCCGCCCCATAGCGAAAACCTCTCCAAAAAAAAAAAAAAGATATATGGAATGTTACAAAGTGTTTAATAAACTTAAAGGCAGGCCAGTCCAAGAAGCTTTTATTAGGTAGTTAATAACATGGGCTTTGAGGTGTGCACATGTGTACAACAGCAAACAAGACGAGTAAATAAATAATTGAACATGTAATTTTAAGTGTAGTAGTTGCCAGGACAGAGAGATGAGACTTGAGTAAGAAAACTTTTTAAGTGCTTTTTGGTATCTTTGAAAAATAATATTCTAATAAGGGCAGCAGGTGGCCTGGTGTGTTAAGGCTTGGATCCCACATGGTTCACTCTGCAGTTTGAGTCCAGGACCCCGTGGCATGAAAAACATGTTAGGCATTTGTGCTTGTGTGCCCAAAATCTGAGCGAATGGAGAAGGTATTCTGGCGTGGACATCCCCTCTGGCGATGATTTTTCACTTTTCTTCTCTCTTGGTCTCTCTTCTGCTAATGCACTCGCCCTATGGCAAAAGCAAACAAACAAACCAAAAAACAAAACGGAAAAAAAACCCAAAGCTGAAAGTTAGTAAATTAATAGAATCTCAGATTAAGTTTGTATTGATAAAGCCAAGTGATAAATCAAAAGCAGCTAGCCGACTTGGATTAGAAGTAATAAGAAACCACAGATCTCCACGAGGTTAGTCCCCGCTTTCACAACAGCCGCTCCTGCTAAATTTACAATTTAAAATCTCCCGCGGTCGCCTAGACCTGCTGTCTTCCGCAGCACAACGCAAGCTCATCTGATCGCGAGATTTCCTCCAGGTAGCTAAATCACAGGGAAAACCTCGGCAGAGAAGAATCGCGAGACTTTGCTCGCCCACGCCCCCAGGGCCACCCACCCTCCCCGGCTCCGCGCCAGGCCCAGCGGCTCTGAGATGCACGTGCAATTGTTATGGTTCTACGTCACTGGTCCCGGAAGTGCAAATACTACTGGCCCCGCCTCCAAGATGGTGGCTGCTGGCGCGTGGTGTCGCGATCTGCTTCTGCTGAGTCTCGAATTACAGTCTTGACCGAGTCTGCTGAGCCATGGACCGGCCGGGGTTCGCGGCCTCCCTAGTGGTGAGTGCGGGGCGGTGGGCTGGTCGGAGTGCCGGGGTGCGGCAGCAGAGCTTCTGGGGGCTTCTTTGCGTTAGGGGCTTTCTTCCGGTACTGCGCGCTGGACTGTCCTCGCGGCGCTGGCTGCCCGGGGTGGGGAAGCGCGCCGGTGCTGGGCTGGCGTCAGGGCTACGTGTGTCCTGCCCCGGCGTGAGAGAGGGAGCAAGGGTAAGGGGCTAGGAGTCTTCCGCACGCCCGTTACTTACAGAGAAAAGAGCTGCCATTATTAATGAGCTTTCTGTTATGTGTTGTAATCGCTCTGCAGAACTTGGCAATACAATGTATCTAACAAACTTTACTCTAGTCATTCACAGTCGTTTTTAGACGACAGGTGTCATTTTGATGTATCTTTCCAGTTTTAGAAAGTGACATAATTATCCATTCATTCTGTACATCTACATATTCTGCTTCAAGCCTAGCCTTGGGAGAAATATTGTTAAACACAAATAGTGACGCTTTGGAATCAGAAGACAGACTTAATACTTAATTCCTTAGAACACGAGAGAACCAACACGTTTTAAAATTAAAAAGCAAAATAAGGCCAACTAGTGCAGGTGGTTAAGACGCTGGACTTCCACATGGTCGGACCACAGTTCCAGTCTTGGACTTGGTGGGACGTGTGTGGGTGTGTGCAGAAAATCCTCAAAGGAGAATGGAGTCCTAACGTCTGAGAAGTGGCCATCTGTCTGATGTGTGGGGGTGGGGGGTGGTGATTTTTCACTTTCTATGACTCTCTGGGGAGTGCACACACACTTTGGCAAAAACCTAAAAATCAAAACCAAAAATAAATCTTTTAAGAACTATTTTGGAGCCTCTCCCTTTGGGTGGCACATCCATTATGGGATGCTAGTACAGCAGTGAACAAGATAGAAATTGGCTGCCTGCATCTTCATTGTAGGGAATTGGTCAGAGGCAAACAGCGAAGAGAGTTTTTCCTAAATGGCTCTCACAGGGAGAATGAAGGCCCAGAGACATTTATTCATTTAATTACCCATCGTTTGGTTACAAGTGTTGGAGGTAATGTAGTGAACAAGATAGATTTGCTCACAAGGGTCAGGGGTTAGACTCACAATGGTGAAATGACCGTTGAGAGAAATGACAGATGAGTTAGGTTTAGGGTGTAATGGGACTGTATGGAAGGAGGAGGTGCCTTGGCCCGACTTTTGGCATGATGGCTTTTAAAAAACATATTATTGTTATTATTATTTTTTTAATGCTGGAAGGTATGTGAGTGTCTGCCTTCCTCCCCTATTAGGCCTGGTCATCCTTTTTTCCCTCCATTTCTCCATCCCATCAGAATCCTGGCCTTGTGTGTGGGTGCCCTGTGTGTTGTTCAAGCTTCTGAGGCCTGGACTCAAACCCTAGTTAGCCACATTGGGCCCAGCTTTCTCTGCGTGATACTTAACTGTTGAGCTGTAGGGCTGGCCTAGATAATAGCTTTGAGTCTAGGTTTGTTGAAGCTTGTATAAGGCAGGTTTTAGTGATTCAAAGAAGTGTTAGACTTTCAAGGAGTGTTTCTGGTTAGTTGGTGAGGCAGCAGTCATAGTTTTGTCAACTAATATTCTTGTGCCAGGAACTGGGGTAAGTTCTTTACATACGTTATCCCATTTCATTCTCACAAATAATTGAAGTCTGTTCTATTAATAGTTTTTCAATTGAGTGAATTTGGTATAGAGAAGTTAGATAATAATGAGACCAATTTCATGTGTGTAACTATTGGATCCAGGTGGTGTAACCTGAGAGTTAATGCCTTTTTTAAAAATAAGTTTTAAAATTTAACTTTATTTATTTTAATTTGACCAGAGAAGGACAGAATGAGAGAGAGAGAGAGAAAGATACAGAGAGAAAAGCAAGCTGCCAGGTCTGGGACTCTAACTATGGTCAGTCATGTGAGAGTCCAGTGCCCTCAACCAACACGTCACCTGCCAGCCCCGGGTGTGAATGCCTTTAACTGCTTTGTGATATTATTTCTGAAGTTAGCAATACTTGCAGTTGGTAAAAACAGGTGAGTGCAGGGCCAACAGATGGTGTAATGTTTATGTCGGTAGACTAGTTTACTGTAGTTGGAGTCCAAGACCTGCAGTTCAACTCCTGGCTGCTTAAAACGCACTCTGGGCACATGTGCATGAATGCCCAAAATCCCAAGAGGAGGAGAAGGGATTGCCACGTGGCCATCTCCCCTGGGGGGTGGATTCTTCCCTCCCTCCCTCTCCCTCTCTCTTCTTTCTCTCCCTCTCTCCCTTCCTCCCTCTCTCCCTTCCTCTCTCCCTCTCCCTCCCTCTCTCTGACTCTCTCTCTGGAGAGCACATGTGCCCTATAGCAAAGATCTCCTTAAAAAAAGAAAAATAGGTAAGTGCTTGAGTTGAAAAAAGTCGTTTTAAGTGTACTTTATATTAGAGTATGATACACATGCAGAAAAGTGTGGTCTTATTTTTTAAGCTTATATTTTTCTTCCACAAGAGTGAGCGAAACACAGGGACTCCCAGCAGGGTCTTCACACTGCAAACCCTCCCCAATCTCAGACAATCTTACTGTCCTAATTGCGCAAAGAGTCCTTGGGATGGGGACCCACAACCTTTCCAGTGGGTCCAGCTTTCTTACTGCTGCACCTTTCTTGTCCCACAAAAATATACCTTTTTTCTGTTTTAAAAAAATTAAAAAAATTTTTTTTAATTATTAAATTTTATTTATTCTAATTTGACCAGAAAGAGACAGAGAGAGAGGGGGAGAAAATGGGAAAGCAAGCCACCAGGTCCAGGACTTGAACTGTGGTCGGCCATGTGGGAGTGTCCAGCACCTTAACCACCACGCCACCTGCTGGTCCCAAAAAATATACCTTTTTTCAATGAATCTATAGAGGGTAAAATTAGGATCAGTGGTTGGAAATTTCAGGAAGTTAGATTTCATTCCAGCTAAAGAAAAAATGTTTTATTCATTTAGCACACAGCTTATCTGCCATGTGTTTACTGGCTCCTGTGGTAGCTTATGGAGATACAGCAGCAAACAAACCAAACCCCATCTCAGGCAGGGGGAGAAGACCAGCAATTGAAACAGTTGTAGCACATGGTAAGTGCTAGGGATGAAATGAGCTGAAGGTATGATAGAGTAGAGAAATACTGGAGAACCTATTTTAGGTGGCGTGACCTGGGAAGTTCCCTGAGGAAGTTTAAGCTAAGAGATGAGGAATGGGATGGGGCCAGACATTTGATGAGGCAAGTAGAGTTATGGGGAATGGCATGTGAAGATCCTTAGGTGGAAAGAGTTTAGAATGTTCATTGAGGGATGAACCCTAATGGGTAAGGGTAATGTGGCCATGGGTGATACCAGAGAAGTAGGCAAAGCCTGCTGAGGTTGTGTGTTGTGGGCCATGGGACAGAATTTGGATTTCATTTGAAGTATAATGGAAGCCATTAGGTAGTCTTATTATCAAAGCAGTCCAAAAGTGGACTGGCTACTTTTAAATGTAGGATTGCCTTTAGGCAGGTTGAACACACCTGAGGAAGTTTTGTTATGCTTAATTCTGTGTTATCAATACCTGGCTCCATTGGTAGGGTCATGTGGGATCCAGCTTCGTTCACCACCTCTTTTGCTGGCCCTGGCGTTCTTCTTCAAGGAAGCAAAAAATGTTCTTGCTGCAATTGGCTTTTAGCCGTACTAGGTTACAGGTGAAGAAGCTTTGGCAGTTTGGGTGCTATGTGATGTGAAATATTGGTAGGTCTTGATTTACATAATAGTGTAGGAGTACAAAATGCTTGCTGAAACTGCAGAATTACCTTAATAATCAATATAAAAAATGGTTAGTTCATGACTTGAAGAATTTTTTAAAAGAATTATTTTATTTAACTTTATTAGAATCATTTTCCAGTTTGATTGAGGAGGGGAAGTGAGAAAGTAAGCCATCAGGTCCAGGACTCGAACTGCGGTCAGTCATGTGGGAGTCCAGTGCCCTTAACCACCTGCCAGCCCCCATGACTTTAATAATTAAAAAAAAAAAAAGCATTTAAAATATCTACTGTAAACTATAAATACATAGGAAAAAAGTCATAAAGGTAATATTTAGTACACTATAATGCATTTATTTGATAAAGATTTATTTAATTTTATTTGTTTTTAATTATTTTCTAATTTGATCAAAGAGAGAAAGTGAGAAAGCAAGCCACCAGATTTGGGACTTGAACCGTAGTCAGCCATGTTGGTGTCCAGCACCCAACCACCATGCCACCTGCCAGTACACTACAAGTTAAAACATTAGAAAATTAAGAGCTTATTTCTTTGGGAAAAAAACTCAAAGAGTAGTTCAAACATTGCTTGCTTTCCCTCATGTAACTTGTAGAACAAGCATCTTTTTAATGCCTCGGCAAGTAGTCATACTGCTTTCTAAGTTTGAATCCAGTTCCAACATTTTATCCTCTGTTCTTTCAGTTTTGAGAGTTCTTTTCATGTCAAGACTTTCTGGCTATCCTCTGGGATAGCTTCATCCTTTCATCACAACCCCTTTCCTCATTTATGTTGTTCACTTTGCCTTCAGTTATTTCCTTTGGTCGCATATCTAGGGTCTTTTGTATGTGTCTGTATTTCCATGGCCGGCTGTTTCTTCTAAATACCCCTATGTTTGATTCCAGTGTCACTCTCAGTGTTACTACTTTCCATTTCTGTACTGTACTTTCATCTATATTGATCGGTTCTGTCTTACCCATTTTTGGAAAATATATCTATTACTGGAAGGTGAAAAGATAACCATGCTTTCTCACATGTGCATAAATTGAATAACAGATGGGCAATGACTTCTTTTATTTGAGTTGTGATTTTTGGACCGAGCTGGTGGAGTTTGCTCTCTTTGCAGTTACTTACAGTTTATATACTGTGACAACTGAAATTTGACCCCTGTTGCTGGGAGGCCCTTGTTATGAACTAAACCCTGGTAACTGAAATTCATGCTTGTAGTGTTTTTCTTTACTTAGCGAGGTGATTTTGAAAAGGCTGGATGGTGATGCCACCTGGGGATCTTTGACATTTTCTCTCTTTAATTTGCCAGAGGGTACATTTGCTCACCAGAGAGACAGGAAGGGAGGAAGAGGGAGAAGGACTCCCCTCCCCAAATGGTGCAAGGTCAGACCAGATCCCTTCATTTTTCCACCCTGTCAGGATTTGGGGCACACATGCACATGTGTCTTGGGGACCTTTTTCATAATATTCCTGATGTGGCTTCTCAATGGGCCTGTTATCGGAAAGAAGTAGCTGAGCTGCGTTGTGTAAACAGGGCACCCACTCGTGTTTATCTGACTACTGTCACAGACCTACCTTCTGAGAACCACTGCTAGAAGGAGACATGAGCATCTAATAGATTATGCTGCTAGGGGTTTCTAGGTACAGTGAGGAAACAGAAGAAAAGGTGAGATGAAGTATTGAATATACTTTTTATGGATATGAAATTCTTTTTGTTTGTTTGCCCCAAATCTTTTCTGGGCTTTGTCCTAGTTTTCAATATGGAGCGAAGGGAAGTTAGTATCTGATGAGAAAGCATTTTCTCCACATTTAATAGGAAATTGTGCTCCCCTCTCTGAGTTGCTTTATGTAACTTGCTTCTTTTTGGCATTTATGTCAGAGCGAGCAAGTCTTTCTTTATGTTTGCTTCGTGTTGAGCAGGAAACCATCTAAAAACAAGTTCTTAGTTTTGATCAGCCAGTGAAATAGGCAAGTGCCCTTGGAGAGCACCAGGCATCTGAGAAGCAGAGTGGAGAACCCTGCTGTGCTGGGTGCAGCCCCAGTACCAGGAGATGGGACTGCCTTTCGTATCTCATTCTTCAGGGCTACTAGGAAAGTTTTAGTAGTTTAGCTGTAAATGACTTGTTGATTCATTTTTGTAACCACTTTCAACTCTGATACTGCATATTGCCAATTGCTTTAAATATGATAGGACTTCAGAAAGTTCTTGGAAAAATGGATAAAGTACAAATTTAGAGCCAGCCAGAGGTGTGGTGGTTAAAGTGTTGGATCCCATATGGCCAGCTTTATGGTTTGAGTTTCAGACCTGATGGCTTGAAAAACATGCCAGGCATGTGTGACCCAAATCCTGAGAGGAGAATGGAGGAGAAGAGACTGTGGCATGGCCATCCTCCCTCCCCTGCTCCCCGGGGGAGTGATTTTTCACTTTCTCCATCCCCTTCCCCACAAGTGCACATGCCCTGTAGCAAAAAAACAAAGCAAAAGAAATTGAAATCCATGCATGAGTTTTTCATAATGTTTATTTTCCATGAACTTTTTGCAGTTCCTCGTGTTAAGTTTTATTTTGCACAGACTTTCGTGACATCAGTGATGTCACATCTTTTCCTTTCAAAGGAAAGTTAAAAGTTGTATCCATGATTGTCCCACTTTCACAAATCAGAATATTTTTCTCATTTAATCAGATACATTTATTGGCCTTTGCTCTGGTATTTGGGGTAGAAGACCTCAAAGATATGTTCCCTGCCCTCATGGATATATAATCTAGAAGGAAACTGGTGTTAAAAAAAATAAATTAACTATGTAATTGCAAAAAGTGTTTACTGAGCACTTCAACATTTTCTTATGGCACTTTCTTATAACTTGAGGTCAGATAGGTACACTTTTATATTGCGCACTTTAAAAAATTAACACAAGTTCAAATTCAAGGATCATAAAGCATTAAAAAAAATTTGCTAGAGGGCGCTTGCACTCACTTGGGAAAGAGAGAACAGTGATCACCCTTTCCATGGCGGGTGATGGTGCCATAGCCCCTTCTCTTCCATTTTTCCCTACTCTCAGGATTTTGGGCATGCATGCATGCATGCAGCTGGCGTTTCTCAAAGGCTTCAACTGTACAGTTGGCCATGTGGGGTCAGACTATCCTAACCACCACATCACTGTCTGGCGGCATAAAGCATTCTGAACCCTATTATTTCTCTTAAGTTTTTGAAGTTCATGCTAAATTGTTTTTGCTACGCATTGCATGATGTGGTTTAATATGTGAATTAGTTGATTTTAATACATGAGTGTAATTGTCATTCCATGGAAAAGACCTCCTTAGTTTTTGCTTTTTTTTAAATTAAAAAAAAATTTTTTTTTGAAGAGATTTTTGCTATAGGGTGCATCTGCTCGCCAGAAAGAGAGAGAGAGAGACAGAAAGCGAGAAATCATCCCCCATGGGGGATGGCCATGCCGCAATCTCTTCTCCTCCATTCTCCTCTTGGGATCTTGGGCACACATGCACATGCGCCCGGCTTGAGTTTAAGCCACCGGGTCCAGGACTCGAACTGCAGTCCACTACATGGGAGTCCAGTGACATAGCCAATATGCTAACTGCTGGTCCCAGTTTTTGCATGGTTCTTAACATTGACATATTAGTACTGGCATCAGCAAACTTTGAAGGATATTTATAATAACACATTTCTAAAAGTAATGGCTCATATTTGTTGATAATTGAAGGCCAACATTTTGCTAACTATATCACATGTTCACCTAATTACAATTAATTCTCATCAAACCTCACTTAATTTTTGAACACTCTTTGAAACCCCAGCTGTGGGGACACAGGCAGTAGGATGCTAGTGCTTGAAGTTGGAGCTACATTGAAGAACTGGCTTTGGTTCCAGACTTTAGTAAAGCAGGCCAGGGTGGTGGTGCACGCCTGTAAACTTAGCTAAGTGGGAGGCTGTTGCAGGTGGATCATGGCATGGCAAGACCCTTCAACAATACCTTTGTTTCCCTCTCTACTTCCCTTCTCTTTCACACAGGTAGACACAAAACAAGTTAAGTTTTATGCATGAAGAAACACAAGTTCATTAAATAGCTTTTCTAAGGAGACCCAGTTGAGATTGAAGCTAGATCTGTATGTTTGATGCCAAAGCTGTATTCTTCAGTGACACACACACACATATTTTAGGTTTTGCCATAGGGCATGTGCACTTGCTGGAGAGAGAGAACCAGTGAGAAGGAAAGTAAGAAATTGCTACCTGTGGGGGATGGCCACACCACAGTCCCTTCTCCATTCTCCTCCTGGGATTTTAGGCACTCATTCACATGCACCTGGTGTGAATTTCATGCTTCCAGGACTCAAACCCTCGTTGGCCATGTGGGAGTCTAGTGCCTTAACTACTGTGCCATGTGCTGGCCCCTGTTAAGAGATATTTAATTTGAATTCTGTACAAGTACACTTAGCAGTGGGAACTCAGATTTGATTGCACAGGTCCAACACAGTAATGTATACCGGATGCTGCTGTTTGGCAGACTGAGGCCTCATGGGATGCCTGGGTTTGATTCCTGGCCTGCTATAAAAAGCTGGGCATGGTAGTGTGTGTCTGTAGTCTTAACTTTCAGAAAACTGAGGCTCAGAAGGACTGTGACATAGCAAGATCCTAAAAAGTGCTCAAAAAAAACCCCAAAACAAGCACACAAACAGACACACGCACACACACACACACACACACACACACACACACACGACTCGATTGCAAGAAGGGGGACTGGGCCAGCAGGTGGTATGGTGGTTAAGGGCGCTGGACTCCCACATGGCTAACTGCGGTTCAAGTCCCAGACCTGGCGGCTTGCTTTCTCACTTTCTCTCTCTCTCTCACTCCCAAAAGTCAACTGGTTTTTGACAAGGGGTACCAGTCAATCCAGTGGGAAAAGGAAAACCTCTTCAGCAAATGGTGCTGGGAAAATTGGATTTCCACTTGCAGAAAGATGAATCTGAGCCCCTACCTCTCACTTCTGACAAAAATCAAGTCAAAGTGGATCAAAGATCTAAATCTAAGACCTCAAATTATAAAACTGCTCCTGGAAAACACTGGGGAAACTCTGGGAGACATTGAGGTAGGG
>NW_006160205.1:4368892-4378256 GCF_000334495.1 Tupaia belangeri chinensis | reverse complement strand
GAGATACCACCTAACCCCAGTCAGAATGACTAAGATAAAACAAAACAAAACAAAACAAATAAGTGCTGGTGGGGGTGTGGTGAAAGGGGAACTCTCTTACACTGCTGGTGGGAATGTAAATTGGTCCAGCCACTGTGGAGAACAATATGGAGATTCCTCAAAAATCTGTAAATAGAACTACCATATGATCCAGCAGTCCCACTCCTTGGTATCTGCCCAAAGGACAGAAGAATACTTAATTGGAAAAGTGCTTGCACATCGGTGTTTAGTGCAGCACTATTCACAATTGCTAAGTCATGGAAACAACCCAAATGCCCACGAACAGATGAATGGATAGAAAAACTGTGGCACATATACTCAATGGAATACTATTCAGCCATAAAAAACAACAGAACCCTGGCTTTTGACAGGAAGTGGATGAATATGGAAGATTTACTGCTGAGTGAAACAAGCCAGGCTATGAAGGAGAGGCATTGTATGTCCCCACTTACTACATACAGAGTGTCCGCACTCTGTGACTAAAACTAATGGACTAAAGGATATAGAAACACAGTATATAGTTGTAAATACCAGATATAGTGTGTGTGAAAGAGGAGAATCTGAGGAAGGACATTTAGAGGAAAAATAGGGAGGCAAAGCATTTAATGGCACAAAGAAATGTGGTATTATCTGTTGAAGATATTTTGTAGTTTTATCACCTGTACTAGGGAGAAATGTTCACCCTTTGAAATATCCATTTTGTAAGTCAAATAATGTGATTGAATGTATAAAAGAAAATGAAATAAACAAAAAGGTGGAAAAATTAAATAAGGTTAAATAATAATTCTTTTTAAAAAAGGGGGAGTGAGAGGTGCTGGTTTAGATATTTCGGAAGACAGAAGTAACTGACCTGGTTCCCACTCCAAAGGATGTTAATATCTGACATGATATTCAATATTGAAAGTGAAATACAAATGAAATTATATGGGGCCTCAAGGAAGTAGCTTTTAGCTCTAAATTGGGAAGGGCTCTATGAGGAATATTGCATTTGGTTGCAGCCTTAAGGATGGACAGGATTTTGACAGAGGTGTGTGTGTTTGTATATGTGATGCATGTGGCCAGAGATTGCGGGGGGAATGTGGTCTGCTGGCTGCAATAGGAGATGGGGGGAATAAGAAGGGCATTCCAGGTTGAGAAAAAAAGCCAAAGCACAGAAATAAGAAATTTCAGGACCATATGGGAAACATTATAGTTGGATTGGATGACATCTAAACCTAGGCTAGGTGATTAGGGGGCATCTATAAAAAGCCCTCAGAATGAGAAAGATCAGATGACTTAGAGCAAAAGAGAGGTCAAGGTGGCAAGAAGGTACTGGACAAATTGTGGGAGTTGTAGGTGGAGAGGCAGGTAGGGTGCAGAACTTTCAGAGCCTGGAAGAGAGTCCTGGGATTTTGTTCTCTATGTTCAGGACTATTGCTAAGTGTGGAAAATTTATGGGCTGAAGAGTGGCAAGGTGAAATTTATGTTTGAGGGCTGGCAGGTGGTGTGGTGTTTAAAGGCACTGGATTCCTACATGCCAACCATGGTTAGAGTCCCAGACCTGGTGCTGTCTCACTTTCCCTTTCTCTTTCTCTCTCTGGTCAAATTTAAAAATAATAATAACACATGGAATGAAATAATTAAAGAAAAAAGAAATCTGTCTGATGAAGATGACTCTGCCTTTAGTGTACAAGGGGCAAGAAATGCTTCTGGGAGAACGGATGGTGAATGGGAAGAAGATAAGTACGACAGGAAGCAGAGGTAGCATTCTGCATTGTGCACGATGGTGGTTCACAGCACAGGTGGCCACTTCATTGTGGATAAAACCGTGAAAGTGAGGGAGGGGTGCTTCCCCTGAGAAGCCACCCTGATGTTATGACTGTTTCTTCTGTTAATTGTGTAGGCCTGTGACCTGTATTGATTTTGCTTTGTTGAATTACACAGGTGGTTTGGTTTTGTATGGTGGTTGACCAGAGGTGATTTTTTCCTATTTGGTGTTGCAGCCTCCTTTTGAGAAAAAGGATTTTATGACATGTAATTCTGCCCTTTTTCAATTCCCAGAGTAATTTCAGAACACTAATTGGATACTTTCTCTCCACAGCTTGCCAGCACTTTTTCATTTATAAACTTAAGGTGCGAACATGTATTTTATCTATGTGAAGTTGAGGCCTGTGTGAATTGTTATACTGTAGAAAGGCTTGCTGGTATCTAAGTTATGTACTTTGTCATTTTTTTTTTTGTCCAATTCTTGTTAGTTTTTTAGTGTAGGTGCTCATACATCTTGAAAGTAATAATTTGCCTGATAATCTTTCTGATAAATGATCAGAACAAAATATACTTATCAGACTAAAGAACAAAAGAATTTGATGGAGTCCTTATAGCTCAGTTGACGTCTGTAATTTTGTACAAAGCAATGGTATAAAATTATAGGCACTCCTTTAAGTTTTTGTTTATATCTCAAATATGTTGGGTGGTTAAATACATAAGTATTCTTTTTCAGGATCTCTGTTGGCTGGCTTTGTTTTCAGTCTCATGAATTTTAATGACATTTGAGTTATAGAAGTTTGAAATGCATGAAGCATTTAGAACTTTCGATTCATGTTTTACTAACTGACTAGATTGAATTTGGTCATTTTATTCTCAGAAGGTAAGAAGTTTGATAAAAGAAGGGTTAGGGAATCTGCAAAGTAGCCAAGTAGATTAAGGGAGTAATTAACTTATTGATTAAAATTTAGCAGCAGATAGCAGGCACTTAGAAAATTAGAATTAAATGTGGCATTTAAAAAAGAATCCAATTATGTCAGGCATCCTCTATAGGATTTTATATTCTTCATGTTTGGAAAAAATAGAGAGGCAGAATGCTTTATTTACTTACTAAATTTTATTAAAATTCTTAAAAAATGAAGGATAAGAATGTTGAAAAGGTGGCTTTTTTAGTTTCCTACATTACTCGCAAGCCTTTTTCCATGACTTAGAAAGACTATGGTTAAATCCAGAAAGCCTATGTTTTTGGTTATTATTTTAGGACCACTACGGCTCTCTGCCAATACATCTCTGTGCTGTTTGTTATTTTAGGCTATTGCCAGGGTAGATCTTCATGGTCTTGTGAGTTGTTTTATGTCCTTCAGGCTGATCATATACTATTAATAGTTACAGTAATGTTCTTTCCTAGTGTTAACTAATTTTTAGGAATTTACTGGACCAGCAGGCAGCATGGTGGTGAAGGTGCTGGATTCCACATGGCTGACTCCACTGTTCATGTCCTGGACCCAGTGGCCTAAAAAATTATATTGGGCATGTCCCAAATCCCAAAAGGAGAGTGGAGAGATTGCTATTATGTGGGCGTTTCCCTGGGGGCCGATTTCTCATCTTCTCTCTCTCTTTGGTGACTACATGCACCCTATGGAAAAAAAAAATACTGATCTAATTAGTTTAAAAATAGATATTAATTGTTGAATTTCTCATCCAAATATTTCATGTTTTCAGTTAACTCTTACATTGGTTTTATGGTAAATGGCAAGTAGACAATATTGATGAGATATAATCTTTGTACCACTTCAAAAAATTTTAAACTCAAAGAATGGAAACAACCAATCAATTTGAACTTTGCCTCTGTGTTTGAATAATACTGATTTTCTGTGTTACAGAATATATAGTTTTTAAATGTGTATTTTTTTAGAATTTTTTTAAAATCAAAATTTACTATTTATTTTATTTGACCAGAAAGGGACTGAGTGAGTGAGTGACAAAGAGAGAGAGAAAGAAAGAAAGGTGCCAGGTCCAGGACTCAAACCGCGGTCAGCCATGTGGGAGTCCAGTGCCCTTAACCACCACACCACCACACCACCTGCCAGCCCTAATATTTTTGCCTTTTTTTTTTTGGCGGGGTCGGGAGGAGAGGTTTTTTCTATAGGGCACTTGTGCTCACCAGAAAGACAGACAGATAGAAAGTGAGAAATCACCCCCCAGGGAGGATGGCCAAGCTGCAGTCCCTTCTCCATTCTCCTCTCAGGACCCTGGGCCTCCACACCCACTGTGAGTTTAAGCCACTGGGTCTGGAATGCGAACCACGATCAACTACATGGGAGTCCAGCGACATAGCCATTACACCAAGTGCTGGTCCCAATATTTTTGCTTTTTGATATATTCCCTTGGTTTATAATTGAAAGATGGGAAAAGTTGGCAATTCAATTAAATAATTATTACATAGGAAAAACATTGAAAGTTTCTTTTATTTTTTTTTTTTAAGACTAGAGTTTTTAAGGGTGCGTGTGCTTGCCAGAGAAACAGAAAGTAAAAAAATCACCCTCCAGGGAGCATGACCACGCCTCAATCCCTTCTCCTCCATTCTCTTCTCTGGATTTTGGGCACATGCACTCACTGTGAGTTTTAAGCCACCGGGTCTTGGACTTGAACCATGGTAAACTATGTGGGAGTCCAGGGATGTAATCATTACCCCATCTGCTGGTCCCTCTTCTGTTGTTTTTAAATTGACAGAGGGCATATGCACTGGCAAGAGGCAGACAGAGGGAGAAGGGAGAAAGCACCTCCCAGTGGGATGCAGTCACATTGCAATCCCTTCTCCATCTCTTCATTCTTTTGAGATTTGGGGCATGTATGCACACATGACCGGTGTGTTTTTCACGCTACCAGACTGAGACTCTAACCCTGTGGTTGGCCATGTGGGATTCAGCTCCTTCAACTACCAGCCACAGGACTAACCCAAAAGTTTCTTTTTTGTAGTTCTTTTATCTGGTTATTATAGACTGGTTTTGATTCACATCTTGAAATAATGCCTAGATCTTCTGTATTGACTTTGCTTTAAGACTATCTTTGAGTTTATTTTTGTATTTTTTTTCTTGGACTAAGATATAACCAGTTCTAATGGTTATATTAGAACCTGATTATATTAGAACCATTAGAATGGTTATAAATATTCTACATGTGTCTTGCTGAAATTATGAGGTACAAACTTACTTAGTTTCTTTTTTCCTTTTCTTTCTTTCTTTGAATGAAGGAAGGAGAGAGAAATATTTTTGAAAGGGTCTTGTAGTGCTGTGATGCTCCTGCCTCAAGCTCCCCAGTGAGCTCTAGGGTTACAGGCACATGCCTCTATGCCTGGCATGTTTAGGGTGGTAGGAGAGCTGAACCTGGGCCTTCCATGTAGCTTCAGTATTGCACAGTAGGACTGGCCCACAAACTTATTATTTTTTGTTTATTCATTCATTTTATTTTAATTTGACCAGATTGAGATACACGGGGGTGGGGATGGGGAGTGAGAAAGCAGGCAACCAGGTCTGGGACTTGAACCGTGGTCAGCCATGTGGGAGTGTCCAGTGCCTTAACCACCACGACACCTGCTGGTCCCACACAAACTTATTTTTTAAATTGTTTTTTAAAGTGCAGCTTCTCCAAAGCAATATGATGTCTCTTGTGAAGTGACTAGTTTGGGTCAGGTTTTAATTTCTTTTTCTTGGTTTTTTTTTTTTTTTTTTTTTTTTTGAGAGGTTTTTGCTATAGGGCGCTTGCGCTCGCCAGCCGGCCAGAGACATAGAGACAGACAGCGAGAAATCACCCCCCAGGGGGGATGGTCACGCCGCAATCCCCTTCTCCTCCATTCTCCTCTCGGGATCTTGGGCATGCACGCACACGTGCCCGGCGTGAGTTTTAAGCCACTGGGTCCGGGACGCGAACCGCGGTCGACTACGTGGGAGTCCAGCGACATAGCCATTACGCTAACTGCTGGTTCCCTAGGTTTTAATTTCTTCTGGAAATTGAATGGTAAATTGGGGCCCATTAGCCCTGCTTTCCCTCTGTTCCTTCTAACTCTGCACTGCAGGTACTGGGGTGGTGGTTCTGAAGGGCAAGGTAGCCTCTTCTCCCACAGTGTAGGCTGTGCAGCGGCTTTGGTGGCTGCTGGGACCAAGTGGCTCTGCTTTCCTTTTGTTCTAGATGGATGGAGGGTAGGGCAGTGGCAGCAACAGAAAGGTAGCCCCTCCTTTATACTAGCTCTGGAATTAAACTTTTTTTTTCTTTTTGAAAAGTAATTAATTTTATTTATAATCATTATTATTATTATTTTGCGACAGGGCATGTGTGCTCACCAGAGAGATAGAGACAGAGAGAGAGAAAGTAAATCACCAGGTCCACGACCCAGGCCATGTGGGAGGCCATCCCCTTGACCACCACTCCCATCTGCTGACCCCTCTCAGCATTTTTTTGATTGGCTTTTTTTTTTTCAATTTTTTGAACCATGTGATTATATTAAAAATAAATTTAAATTTTGTTTGGGAACCAGCAGTTAGCATAATGACTGTGTCGCTGGACTCCCACGTAGTCGACCGTGGTTCGTGTCCCGGCTGGTGGCTTAAAACTCACGCCAGGCACGTGTGCGTGTGTGCCCAAGATCCTGAGAGGAAAATGGAGGAGAAGGGATTGCAGCGTGACCATTCCCCGTGGGGGGGGAGTTCTCGCTTTCTGTCTCTATGTCTCTGTCTGTCTGTCTGGCGAGCGCACGCGCCCTATAGCAAAAACCTCTCCAAAAAAAAAAAATTTTTGTTTTAAAAATGCATTCAGGTTGGGACCAGCAGGAGGCATGGTGGTTAAGGCGCTGGACACTCCCACATGGCTGACCATGGTTCAAGTCCTGCATCTGGCAGCTTACTTTCTCACTTTCTCTCTCTCTCTCTCTCTCTCTCTCTGCTCAAATTAAAATAAATGAATGAATAAATAAAATTAAATAAAATAATTCTTTTAAAAAAATACATTCAGGACTCTGGACTAGTAGTTAAGGAAGCTAGATCCCATATGACCAGTTGTGAGTCTAATCCTGGCTTAAAGAACATGCTAGGCACATATGTGTACATGGCCAAAACCATAACGAGATGAAGAGGCGGAGAAGGGATTTCTACTTGACCACACCGTTTTGGCAGGTGCTTTCTCCCTCTCTGTCTCTGTGACACGTGCACATACCCTGTTGAAATCAATCAATCAATCCATTAATTTCATTAAAAATTTACTTTAGGGCATGGTGGCGCCCGCCCTATGGTAAAAACTTACTTTGAAAGAAAATATAAATTTTATAATATGAAAATATAACCTAGTGTATAGTTGTTTTCTCAAGAAAATGTCTAGATTTAGGTGGGAGGTCCTTTGACAGTGCCAAAGGATTTTGTGGACTGATAGTTATGAGAAATATGTTTTGAAGACTAGACCTTTTTCCTATCCCTGCCCCCATATTGCAGAGAGGTTATCATATTATAACCTTCTTGTTTTTTTCTTTTTCTCTCCACCCCTCTGTTTTAAAGGCTGGTGGAATAGCAGGTGTCTCTGTTGACTTGATATTATTTCCACTGGATACCATTAAAACCAGGCTGCAGAGTCCCCAAGGATTTATAAAGGCTGGTGGTTTTCATGGAATATATGCCGGTGTTCCTTCTGCTGCTATTGGATCCTTCCCCAACGGTAAAGATTACATTTTTGTTCTCATTGCTGTAAAGCCAAGGTGATGGGATTTATTTTCATCATGGTGCATGGTTTTATCCCACATAGAATTCCTAATGTGTTGTAGTTTATCTTCTGTGTTCATTTTTTATTTGTTAACCCTTTAGTTTTGAATCAGCTAATGATACAGATTCTGATCCAGTATACCAATAATAGAAAAAAATAAACAATTTTAAAAACTGGTTTTTGTTGTTAAAATTCCTAGTTACAATCTTTAAAATATTACTTTAACATTGCTTTTGATTCCTTAGCGCTGTGGTTCTCAACCTTGCCTGCACATTGGGTTCTCTTGGGAAGCTTTCAGTAATACAGGTCTCCATGTCTCATCCTCAGAAGTTTAATTGGTTTGGGCTTTGCCTAGGTATGGGGACAGAGAGGGGCTTAATAGCATCCCAGGTGATTCCAGTGTGAAGCCACCTTCGATAACCAGTGCCTTGGAGTTTCTTGTGGAGCAGGTGAACCTGAGAGGCATTAAAATAACTCTCAACTAAACTGCTCTTAGATGATGCAAGTTTTTTTTCCACTAATCTCCTCTTGGACACTCTTCTTGCAGTGTCTTTTGTTTTGGTTCTGAAGTCAAGTTAAGTGACTTCTGGCCGCCTTATTCATGATTAAGGTGATCTTTGTTTTAACTTGCGCAAAGGCTCACAGAGAACCTTATGGTGTCATCATTTCCAACTCATAGAGGCCTTCTTGGGTGCCTTCCAGGGCATGGTGGGAGGTTTCAAACTTGTGATTCCTAAAGGACTGTGTGTCACAAAAGTAGCCACGAAGTCAGACAAATGTGATGTTGTTAACTGTGAAACCCAGGAACTTTTAGCACTCCTACTCCCTTTCCCCAGGAAATGAGGGGGCGAGGCTGGGTGGGGGAATGGAACATGCTGGCAGAACTTAGAGCTGAGTCCAAGTGGAGCTCTTGTAGCCATAGGTTCAGTGAGTGAAACAGAGCTGGAAAAGCCACATGAAGAACCACTACTAGGTGGGACCAGCAGTTAGCGTAATGGCTATGTCGCTGGACTCCCACGTAGTCGACCGCAGTTCGAGTCCCGGACCTGTTGGCTTAAACTCACGCTGGGCTCGTGTACGTGCGTGCCCAAGATCCCGAGAGGAGAATGGAGGAGAAAGGATTGCGGTGTGGCCAACCCCCCTGGGGGGTGATTTTTCGCTTTCTGTCTCTGTCTGTCTGGCGAGTGCATGCGCCCTATAGCAAAAAAGCCTCTCCAAAAAAAAAAAAAGAAAAAAGAAAAAAACTCTAAAACTTAGATAATGCCAACACAGTAAATGTGCTTGGTAATTTTTGAGTATTTTTTATTACCAAAACCACTAGGGAAATGTTTAATTTTAGTGAAAAGGGCTCAGGAATACTAAACTTCCTAAAATGTGTAGGACAGGTCCTTCATAATAGCTACTATTATAACTATGCCACTCAAAATGCCCATAGTGCTTCTGTGAGAGAGTGTTTCACCAATATTTATCAAAGTATGTACTGTGGAACATTTTAGTACTAAGAAAGTCTATTAGAACAAGAGAAAGAAAGAAAGAAAGAAAGAAAGAAAGAAAGAAAGAAAGAAAGAAAGAAAGAAAGAAACCCACACATACATGGACAACTAATTTTCAAAAAAGATGCTAAGAACAGGCAATGCAAAAAAAGATAGTTCCTGCCGGCCAGTAGGTAGTGTAGTGGTTGTGGTGCTGGACTCCCACATGGCCAACTGTAGTTCAAGTCTGGGACCTGGCAGCTTGAAACTTACTCTGGGTGCATGTGCATGTGTGCCCAAAATCCCAAGAGGAGAATGGAGAAGGGATTGCAGCCCATATCCCCTAAGGGGTGATTTTTTTTTTT
>NW_006160205.1:4360936-4367943 GCF_000334495.1 Tupaia belangeri chinensis | reverse complement strand
CAAAAAAACCCCACAAAAAAAAAAAAAAAAAAAAAAAAAAAAAGAACCGCTACTAGGAGATTTAGCTAGTGAAAGTGTTTGAGTTGGTCTTTAAACAGCATGTCTTGTCTGACCTGCTGTATGTTTGGGTGCAGCCTGAGGATAGTTTATAACCTTGTCAACTTTGAAGAACTGATTTTCACTGTCAAGCTGTTTTCCAGAGTGTTTAAGAGTTTACTGTGACATGTTCAGATGTCCTTCACATGATGAATTTGTCACTCATTTATCTTCTGTGCCTTATCTTTTATGGAAGCGATAAGAATCTTTTGATTACAGTACTCTGAACGTTTCAAAGCTTTGACGTGCAGCTATGATTAGTTATAGTGTCAGAGTAGCTTTTTAGAGATTTTTAACTTCCAGTTTTAATTAAGTAATTGATTGTTTCCTTGATGTCAAGGTGAGTGATGAAGCAAAAAGAGCCTTGGTTATTTTGAATAACCAGGAATAAAATATAGACATTTAAGTCTATGTTAGCAACTTTTTTAGTTTTACTGCAGGTGTGTGTGTGCACTGTAGTCCTTTCTCCTCCATTCCCCTCTTAGGATTTTGGGCACACAGGCACACACACCTGGCATGATTTTCAAGCCACTGGGGCCCAGGACTGGAACTGCACAGCCAGCCACGTGGGATCCAGCCTCCTTAACCTCTATGCTACCTGCTGGCCCTGTGTTTGCAATTTTAACCTGTTTATAAATCATTGTAGCCGATTGTTTCATGATCGTATGTAATGATATTTTGAGTCAGAGAAACCCGTATCCTTTCTAAAAAGTTGACCAATGTTAAGTAACTTGTCAGAACAACATGGTAAATGCTAGGCTGGTTGATAACAGTCCTCATACATAGTATGTGTTTTTTGCATTTTTGTAAGTCCTTGGTTGAGCATATAACCTGACCTCAGTAAATTCAGAAACAGTGAGAGTAGAAAAGGTATAGGAATAACTATCATATTTCTCTATTGTCTCATAATTTATTAATGTTTTGAGAAACATTTAACAGCTTGAATGTGTGTGTGTGTGTGTATATATATATATATATATACACACATATATATATCTTTTTCACATAAAAAAATTAAACATGTATTTATTTATTTGTTGTGATTTTTAGGCTGCTGGGTCCAGGACTTGAACTGTGGTTGGCCATGTGAGAATCCAGTGCCTTACCTACCATGCTACCTGCCAGCCCTCACATGACAATTTTTATTAGTCCTCTCATGAAAAATCCGCACAGTCACGACAGAGTGTCATTATACAATCTTTACTCCTCCGACCAGTCTCCAATCTCCAGCTCATTTTTTTTTTTTTTCACTGTAGGGCGCGTGTGCTCGCCAGACAGAGAGAGACATAGAGACAGAGAGCGAGAAATCATCCCCCAGGGGGGATGGTCACGCCGCAATCCCTTCTCTTCCATTCTGCTCTCGGGATCTTGGGCACGCACGCACACGCGCCCGGCGTGAGTTTTAAGCCCCCGGGTCCGGGACACGACCCACGGTCGACTATGTGGGAGTCCAGCGACATAGCCATTACGCTACCTGCCGGTTCCCTCCAGCTCATTTTTTTTTTTTTTCACTGTAGGGCGCGTGTGCTCGCCAGACAGAGAGAGACATAGAGACAGAGAGCGAGAAATCATCCCCCAGGGGGGATGGTCACGCCGCAATCCCTTCTCTTCCATTCTGCTCTCGGGATCTTGGGCACGCACGCACACGCGCCCGGCGTGAGTTTTAAGCCCCCGGGTCCGGGACACGACCCACGGTCGACTATGTGGGAGTCCAGCGACATAGCCATTACGCTACCTGCCGGTTCCCTCCAGCTCATTTTTTTTGTCAGCACCAGCATTAGCTTTTGCAGCCTCCTTCCCTCTCTTTATTCTGTTCTTGCATTCCTTTTTCTATTTTCTTAACACCTTTTTCTTCTCACACAGGCCATGTCTTGCATGTTTGGGTTCATTTTTCTTTGTGTATTCCAGGGAATCATCAATCATGTCCAAGCCAGTTGTCTTGCCACCACCAAAATGGGCTCTGAACCCAAACACAGAGATCACAGGGATGGCATCTGATGTGGTCTTGTACACTGTGGCGAGTTTTTCCCGCATCTCTGTCTTAGGTCCTGTTGCTTTCCCAGGGTGACAGCATTGATGATCATTTGTTTCCTCTGAAGTAGTCAGTCAGTCGTGCTCTTCCTGGTACTGTGCCATTCACGATGGTGGTCAGTCCTCAGGCAGCCAGGGAGGACACACTTGAATGCATATATAAGCTTTACAAAAGACCGACTTGTTTTAAATTTCAGCTGCTGCATTTTTTATCACCTATGAATATGTGAAATGGTTTTTGCATACTGGTTCATCTTCGTATATGACGCCTGTGAAGCATATGTTGGCTGCCTCTGCTGGAGAAGTGGTAAGTAACAAGTTATGCATATAAAATAATTCAGAAATGCATAATTTTATGCATATATTTTCAGTGTAGATATTACTTCATTTAAACTTTTTTAGGATTGGCACATGGTGTGGTGGTTAAAGACTGAACTCCCACATGACTGGTTCAAGTTGCAGACTTGGCAGCTTGCTTTTTCACTTCTCTTTCTCTTTCTCTGGTCGAATTAAAAAAATTGATAATAACAACATTGAATAAAGATAAAAATAATTCTTTAAATTTTTTTTAGGTTATGAAAGTTATAATTCCCAATCAATGTAAGTGGATTCAATATGGTAGTTAAAAAAAATTAAGTCTTAGGCAGTATGAAGGAAAAATATAGCTATGTGTTAAACATAACTACACAGAAATAATGAAATGAAATGGAAGAAAATATTCATAAAAATTATGAAATAAATTAACCTGAGAGATGTTATAGTTACTGAGATTTTTTCCCCCTTTTTAATAAAACTTGCTTTTCATGTAGGTTTAAAATTGATTCTGCAGGGACCAACAGATGGTGTAATGGTTACATCACTGGACGCTCACATAGCTGTTTGTGGTTTGAGTCCTGGACCCAGTGGCTTAAACTCATGCTGGGCGCTCCTCCTCCCGAGAGGAGAATGGAGGAGAAGGGATTGCAGCATGGCCATCCCCCCCTGCGGGGGGTGGGGGGAATTTCTCACTCTCTGTCTTTCTGGCAAGTGCATGTGCCCTATAGCAAAAACCTCTCCCTCCCCCCCAAAAAATTGATTTTGCAGAGCCTATGTTAACTCTGGACTCTGAAAATAGAAAACAATTGCCTTCACAATTTACTGAAGTTATGTAAGGATTGAGACTACCAATATAGTGATTTTTGAGTAGCAAACAACATAAAATGGTTAAGAATAAACTGTAGAGGGCTAGTAGGTGGCATGGGGGTTAAGGTGTTGAACTCCGACATGGCTGTCCATGGTTTAAGCCCTGGATCCAGTGGCTTACAAAGCATATCAGGCGTGTGTTTGCGTCCAACATCTTGAGAGGAGAAAGGAGAAGGGATTGTGGAGTGGCTATCCCTCTGGGGGTGCTTTTTCACTTTCCCTCTCTTTGGCTCTCTGGGTAATGCATATGCCCTATGGCAAAAACCTAAGGGAAGAAAGCTGTAGAGGACAGGCAGGTAGCATGGAGGTTAAGGGATCTGGGTCCCACATAGCTGACAGCATCATTCGAGTCAGTTTGAAAGTCCCACTGGGAACATTGTGTGAGTGTGTGTATACCCAAAATCGCAAGAAAATGGAAGAGATTGTAAAGTGACCATTCCCTGAGAGGGGTTATTTTGTTTCCCCACTTACCTCACCCCTTCTTTGTCTGAGTTTGCTGAACATACGTGCCCTATAGCGAAAACTAATAAAAAAACTTGAAAAAAAAAAAAAAGAAAAGAAACTGTAGACCTCTTTAGGTGTCTCTGAAACCTATGACTTGTCTCTCCATTAAGATGGACATATGAACATCTAATTTCTGGTGCTTTTCATCTCCTCTGTCTGTGGACCCTACGCAAAAACTCCAGTGCTAGCAAGACAGCAAGACCTTGTCTAAGAAAGAGCTTGGCATGTATCCTGGCCATGGTGGCTTGAACAACATGTGGAGGGAGTGCATGATTTCCTCTGTATCTCAAGCACATCCTGATGGGATGGAGATACAGAAGGAAAACAATTGCGGCATGACTGTGCCCCATTACGGGGGTGAATCCATGCTCCTTCCGGCACTAAAAATATAAACAAACTCGAATGCTTGAGTTCTGCCTGAAAGTTTGCTCATGCTTTGATTTAAGAGCAACTTACACTTTATTTTTAAAACATTTTAACCCGTTAACCTCAGTTTAAATGATTTCTGGTGATAATGTTTGACATTCAAGCATCATTAAATGTGGTTAGTTTTGGGACTTTATTCTAAAAAAAAAAAAAATCGTGCGTGGAAGTTTTAGTGCCCTTTGGGTAGTCTGTAAGACTGGAGATACTCAATTGTAAGCTATGCTTGTCTTCATTGTGTCTCTTGGGGTTCCATGGTTCCTAGGTGATAAGGCCTAATGTCAGACCCTTGTGTAGAGTTTCTGTGGTTCCTGAGAACCTTTAGAGGAGAACTTTTCAGCTATGGGTAGATATTGTGTACTTCACACATGAACTATTTCTTGATGTTAACGTTTTAAAAAAATTGCCAGAGGGCATATGCACTGAATGTGGGGAAGAGGGAGAGAGAAGGAAGGAGAAAGGGAGGGAACGAGGAAAAGCCCCCCTGTAGAGGAATGGTCATGCCACAATCCTGTATTCTCCTTTTCTTCATCCTTTTGGAATTTTAGGCTTGCATGTCCATTGCCTGTCATGTTTCCAAGGCCACTGTCTCTAGGTCTTGAACTGAACATCCGGCCATTTGAGTTCCAGTTGCCTTAATCACCTAGCTGTGCCTTGATCTGGTTTAGTATGCTAAAAAGTGCCAAGTTTATGAAGTTTATGGACATGTTGGTTTGGATGCTCTAGTAATCTTTGAAGTTTCTTTTTTCTTTTTTACTTTAAAGTTTATTCTGTGAGGGAGGCAGAGAGAAAAACAGAGAGAGAGAGAGCAAGAGAGAGGTAGATAGATAAATAGATAGATAGATACACACAGAGATTGGATGACATCCCCCAAAGGATTTTCATGCCATGATCCTTAGCTGGCCAAAGTGGTAGGCATGCACACCTGTTCCTGGCATGTGCAAGGAGACCTTAGGACATGAACTCGGGTCTTTCTCTATGGCCTCAGGACCCCAGAGCACCATGTTACTGCTACACCACCACAGCTGGCCTAATCTTTGAACTTTCTTGAATAACTTTATGAAGTCTTTCCATATCAATTTTCTCAATAAGTTCCTGGAAAATATATCTGTTACCGCCTTCCTGTTTCAGTAACTTGTTTTGGTTTCGGAAAGCATACATTTTTAGTTTCAGATCCATGCAAGTGTGATTGCTGAAAGTAAGAGAAAGAAACAGGTGAATTTACAGAAAATAAATTTTCTGGCATAAAATAAAAGGGACCAGGAAGCAAAAATCGTCTTAGCTATTGATGACCAGAAAGGCATGGAAATCTAAAGACAATAAGAAAAATTCTATTGCATTCTGTAAAAACATTTGCTTTGATAGAAGATTGTTACATTGCAAACAGCTTCCTTAGAAACAATAACACATTTTGTTGGTGTGGACTATACCCATAGTTACTTTGTTGTAGTGAGTATGAAAGAAAGCTACAAATAGAGGAACACTGCCAAAATAATAACCATCCCTGTAGCAGCAGCTTGATTAAAACTTAATGATGAATCAATAAAACTATAATTACAACCTTCTACCTTATGTTTGCAATTTGGAATACAGTAAAATCGATCAAATAAGATTTAATATGTAACAACATAAGAGTCCCGTTTGTGCTGTTTTTATTAGGAAGTTTGCTGTACCAAATCTCTAAATCCCCACCTCAATTACAGCTTGGTTTTCATCACACACAGAAAAAGCCCTGTGAGAAGTAGAATTCGTAATTAGATCAACGGTTGGTCCAGGTTTGCTTTAACACTACAGAGGCTGAAACGTTCTAGTGATAGTACATTTTTTAAATGAATTTTAAGATTTTTTTACTTTTCTTTTTTTAAAATTTATTTATTTTAATTTAGTTATTTACATTCATTCACTGTACATCATTATAGCATACAAAATGAGATTTTTCTATTCACAGTACACTGTATATTGGCTCAATCAAGCACATCAACATATGTGTTATTGTCAACACATAATTTTCCATTTCTTGTTTTCTGTATATTTTGCCTTTTTTCCCATCCTTGATTCCCTATCTCACCCTCTGCCATCTCCCACCCTCCTCCCACATTGTGTCTGGTATCTGCTATTGTTTTCTCTGCCTCCCCCATTTTATTGTTTCACTAAATATCTTAATCTAAATATTTTCAATAGCAAGCACAGCTGAAATATACATATCCATGAACACAAGTCTGACTTTAGGCATAAACCTCAGTGAATAGAATGAACATACTATAAAGTAGCACCTACCTAGGGCTATATAGCTTACTGCAGTCATCAGATAGGTATTTTTAATGCCTTTTCTTTTCTTCTGAAAAACTTTTTTTTATTAATTTACATTCATTCCCTGAGCATCATCACAACATACTAAATGTCGTTTCCCATCTAGAATAAACTGGATAGTGGCTTAATCATGCATGTTATCATCCATAATATTCCATTTCTACTTTCGTGTATATATGTTTTTGACCCCATGTCTGATCCTCTGCCCTATTCCACTCTCTTATTACACTATCTCTGCTGTCTCCAGTTATCTTCAATTCCTTTTTCCCCAAAATTTCGTTGATCACACAATATCATAAGTAATATAACTACTTACAATAGCAAGTTCAGCTGATGGTTTCAAGAAAAGCAGTTTTGAACTGGTAAGGATATTTCCTTGAAACTTAAGGCCTAGAAACAGGTTAGTATTCTGTTCAAATAGTAGGAACATGAATCTATTGATAGCTGAAGACAGGACAAAA
>NW_006160205.1:4357588-4359864 GCF_000334495.1 Tupaia belangeri chinensis | reverse complement strand
TGAGGAGTGTGTAGAAAAATAAACAGAGAGAGGGAAACTAAAGTAACAACATCAAAAAAAAAAAAAAATGGACAACAAACAAAGAAAAAGAGAAAAAAATGAAGAGAAAAACTTTTAAATAAAACTAAAAAAAAAAAATTAATATTCAAAAATTTTCAAAAAAACCCCAAAATTAGAAAACCACGCGGCGTGTTCGCACACCACACAACATGGCTAGATCACAGGAGCCATGGAGCTTGTTCTTGAAGAAGGGCTGTTCTGTTCCCTTCTGTCTCTCCTGGGTGGGGAGTGAGAGAGTGAATTATTAACAAGATAAAGGGCTAGGCGGAGCCAACAGGCCCAGAAAGAGGCCTCACCTTAAACAAAATTCTAAAAAGCAAAAATTAAAAAAAAAAGAGAGAGGAGTCAGAGACAGAGACAGAGGTAGAGAGAGACAAAGACAGATACAGAGAGAGGAGGCCTGAGAGGAGTCTTCCTACCACGTGAGTTTTCTATAATGGAGGCTGAATTATCAGTGGGACCTCTTCATTCCTCCATTTCCCCCAAAATGGATAGATCGCAGGAGCCATGGAGCTGGTTCTTGAAGAAGGGCTGTTCTAAGATTTTTTACTTTTCTTATGTCCAATACTACTTTTGGTATAGTTCATGTTGTTTTTGGAAATAAAAGAACATTGAAGTTTCTTTGCAGATGAAAAAAACAGTACCTGTAATTTTAGTGTGTCATGTGTGACGTGAGGTAGCCTCATGCTCATGGGTGCCAGAAGGTGGTCCTTTTCAAGCCCATTCTTACCTGGGATTGAGGAAACTAGGAAGTAAATTGCATCATGTTGTGTAAATGCTTTTCTGACAGCCTCTGACAGTATCGTTCCAGTTGTGGCCCAGGGAGCAGCTACTGTAGAATCAGTAGCCTGGACAAACTGCTTACAAAGGACGGTTTTTGAAAATGGCACTGAGAATCCTGCATTTTAAGCAGGATTTCTAGGAGATTCAGGTGTTCACCTTGTATATAAGGCTGAACGGAGGTAGCATGGAAGTTTGTCCTATCAGGAGGTTTGTCCTACACTTGGAGCTGAGGCAGAGCTGTCAGATACTTGTTTATACTCAGGCACTTTTCCTTCTGATGCCTCTAAGGACACACCTGTGATAAGGGGGAAACTGGGAAACTTGCCCTCTTGTCCTTTGTGTTTACTTTTCAGTGTGCCTGGGAACTTTTTTTTTTTTTTTTGAGAGATTTTTGCTATAGGGCATGTGTGCTTGCCAGAGAGACAGAAAGTGAGAAATCATTGGGGGTGGGGAGCAGGGGAGATGGCCATGCTGTAATCCCTTTTGTTGTCAGGATTTTGGTATGCACACACACAATGGCACTGGGAATCCTGCATTTTAAGCAGGATCTCTAGGAGATTCAGGTGTTCACCTAATATTTAAGTACTGTCAACCTAGGATTATGAAAAAATTTGATTTATACCTCAAAGGTAAATAATAAACTACTCCATAATAAATTGGCTCAGCAGTTTTCTACATAAGAATATCTTCCTAGATCCAGAATATTAACAATATCATACAAGCATCAAACATGTCATTCCTTGTTTTCTCTTCAGAATGACATATTTTATGAGTTTTAAGCTACCAGGTCCAGGACTTGAACCACAGTCTACTATGTGCTAGTCCAGCTATGTAACCGTTGCACCATCTGCTGGCCCAAGGGTAGATTTTTAAATTCTTTTTTAGGAACCCTAAGTCATAGGAATTATACAAAATATCAATATAAAAAATAATCTGCTTTCTGTTTTCATCCTTTATAAATACTTTCCTTTTACATCCTTCCCTCACTTGGACCTCTCACTTTCTTTTTTTTTTTTTTTTTTAAAATTATTCCATGATGAGAGACAGAGATGGACAGAGAGAGGAGGGTTCTGACGCTGGGGTTGCTGTCTGTCCATCTCTGACGCTGGCCTTCAGCCAGCTCTCTATCGTGGGTGCATATGTACCTGGTACACTCAGGGAGGTCTCAAGACATGAACCGGTAACCTTTGCAAGTGGAATGCCTAGCAGAACATGAGGTTTTACTGCTACACTGGTCTCTCTCTTGTTTCTTTCTTTATAGGCTAATTTTCTTTACCTCATTTTAGTTTCTTTACTACTAAAATGTTGATAGAGGAAAAGCCTCAGAGTAGCTGATCTTCAAGCTAAAGCAGATCCACCTATTTGTTATCTCCCATAGTTACCCATTTTTGTTTTTGTGGCAAGAGCAACTAAAATCTGTTCTTCCAGCAGGA
>NW_006160205.1:4351475-4357557 GCF_000334495.1 Tupaia belangeri chinensis | reverse complement strand
CAAATACAGTACCATTTCATTGCATTTTATAATACGATGTTGTGTTTGATAGGTGGGTGCAAGGAGGATTATTGGAGTTCTGGAAGGCCCTTGAGATACACTTTCAAGTCCCAGATGATTTAGAACATGGATATGACAGGGCCATCATGAAGTGAGGCAGAGGGCCTTGCCTGCCATGTAAAGAGATTGGCTTTTATCTTTTGAGGCCTGCCTGGCAGTCACATGGAGAGAAGAAGACTGTGACCCCAGGAGTGTTCACCAGAGCCTGAGTATGCATAGGGAGAAAGCAAGTTCCAGAGGTGTTAAAGAGGTAGAGTCTGGGGGCAGCAGATGGTGCAATGGTTTTGTCGCTGGACTCCCACATAGTTGACCGCAGTTCAAGTCCTGGACCTGGCAGCTTAAAACTCACATCGGGTGTGTGTGCGTGTGTGCCCAAAATCTTGAGAGGAGAATAGAGGAGAAGAAATTACAGTGTGGCCATCCCCCTGAGGAGTGATTTCTTACTTTCTGTCTCTCTGTCTCTGTCTCTCTGGCAAGCACATGCACCCTAGAGCAAAAAAATCTCTCTTTAAAAAAAAAAAACTCTCTCTAAAAAAAAAAAAAAAAAAAAGAATCAGCAGAAAAGTGATAGTTCTTTCAGAAGCCCTTCCAGCAACTCCCTTCCACGTGGTTCTCATCACGGGTGCTGTGGTTGGGTGGTTCTGTCTGTGTATGTGGTGCACCTGCTTGAATTCTCCAACAGAGGCTGCTGAGCTGAGTGCTGGAAGCACAGTCCATCTTTCTAGCTGTTTCTGCCCTGGGAGGCTGAGATCATATGCAGAAAGGAGAGGGAGCTTGCCCTGGCTCTGCATTCCAGTGGGTGGTGATGACCCTATTTGCATGCCTGTTGTCTATCTCACACTAAGATGGATGCTAAGAAATACAAAATAAGAAATTTTGATCCTTAGTTTTGAGGAGCATGTAGTAGATTAGATACATCTATTAAATAACTAGAGAATATTTTGAGGACCTCTGTGAGGAGGCAGCGTGGTATGGGTCGTGGGCTGTTCGGTTACACAGATCAGGGTCCAAACTGTGACTTGTCCATGTATTGGCCATTCCCTTGACTTCACTGAGCTGCTGTTTTCCTTGTCCTGAAAAATAGTCAGTGCTACCCCTCTCACCTGTCTTACAAGAATGCAATGATGACAGCACTTAGTGCTCAGTGTAGGGACCAGCAGATAGTGCGGTGGTGGTTACCTTGCTGGACTCCCACGTAGTCCACCGTGGTTCAAGTCCCGGATCTAGCAGCTTAAAATTCAGTCTGGGCACGTGTTGCATGCATGCCCAAGGTCCTGAGAGGAGAATGGAGGAGAAGGGATTGCAGCATGACCTCCTCGGCGGCTGCCATCTCACCTCCTTCAATTCTTTCTTTCTTTATTTTTTTTGGAGAGGTTTTTGCTATAGGGCGTGTGTGTTCTCCAGAAAGAGACAGACATCCTCCTGAGGGGGTGATTTCTTACATTTTTGTCTCTCCACACCCTACACCAAAAAATCTTACTCTCAAAAAAAAAAAAAAAAAAGTGCAGAAGTGCAGGATAGCTTCCTACACAGAAAATGTTCCCTAAATGTTGGTGCTAGTGCCATGTCACAGAAATTGCTGTGTGTGGCATGTTTTTAAATTTTTCAAGTTTTAGGAAACATACCATTTCAGAAGATACGGAAATTTAAAGAAGTTTAGTGGCCTGCTTAGGGTTTCTCAGTTATGGTGGACTTAATAAAATGCCGGTGCAGAACACATAGTTAGATAGGTGTTTCTGTGTGTTTCTAGAAGTACTTCATCTTCTCATTTAATGAAATATTTTAAAAATGGCTAAAGTGGACATGAAAAGTATATTCCTTTGTTACTATTAAGAATTGAAGGAGGATGGGACCAGCAATTGGCCTAGTGACTGTGTTGCTGGACTCCCATGTAGTCGATTGTGGTTTGAGTCCCGGACCCATTGGCTTAAACTCACGCTGGGTGCGTTTGTGTGTGTGCCCAAGATCCCAAGAGGAGGATTGAGGAGAAGGGATTGCAGCGTGGCCATCCCCCCTGGGGGGTGATTTATCGCTTTCTGTCTCGCTGTGTGTCTCTTTCTGGCGAACCTCTCCAACAAAAAGAGAAAGAATTGAAGGAGGTGAGATGGCGGCCACCAAGAAGGTCAGGGAGGCAGTGCCAGGCAGTGAGCCCAGCCAGCCGGAGGAGCTGCCGCCCAGTTGGAGGAGGAAGAGATGGCGGCAGAAGTCAGAGAGGCCGTGGCGTCCCCTATGGACGACGGATTCTGAGCCTGGACTCACCCACCTACGTACTGTACAGGGGATAGAGCAGAATGGGCTGACGTAGACCCAGTACCACAGAATGATGGTCCCGGTCCAGTGGTCCACATCATCTATAGCGAAAAATTCAGAGACATCTGTGATTATTTCCAAGCTGTTCTGCAGCGTGATGAAAGAAGTGAATGAGCTTTTAAATCAACACAAGATGCTATTAAGTTAAATGCAGCCAACTATACAGTGGCATTTTTGGAGAGTTCTCTTGAAGTCACTTCAGAAGGATCTGTATGAAGACATGAACTACATCACAGCAATAATTGAGGAGCAGCCCGAAAACTATCAAGTTTGGCACCGTAGGCAAGTTTTAGTGGGATGGCTGAAAGACCCATCTCAGGAGCTGGAGTTTATTGCTGATATTCTCAATCAGGATGCAAAGAATTACCATGCCTGGCAGCACCAACAGTGGGTTATTCAGGAATTTAAATTTTGAGATAATAAGCTACAGTATGTAGACCAAATTCTCAAAAAGAGAATGTGGGAAAGAATTCTGTTTGGAACCAAAGATACTTTGTCATTTCTAACACCACTGGCTACACTGACGTGCTGTATTGGACAGAGAAGTCCAGTACACTCTCGAAATGATTAAACTAGTACCACATAATGACAGTGCATGGAACTATTCGAAAGGGATCTTGCAGGATTGTGGTCTTTTCAAATATCCCAATCTCCTAAATCAATTACTTGATTTACAACCAAGTCACAGCTCCCCCATCTAATTGCCTTTCTTGTGGATATCTATGAGGACAAGCTAGAAAACCAATGCCACAGCAAGGAGGACATTCTTAATAAAGCTTTAGAGTTATGTGAAATTCTAACTAGAGAAAAGGGCATTGTAAGAAAGGAATATTGGAGATACATTGGGAGATCTCTTCAAAGCAAACACAGCACAGAAAATGACCCATCAACAAATGCACAGCAATAACACCATCCAGAACACTTTCATTTTCCTCAAGGACTCTAATCAGGAGTTGAAAAACCAGAGCGCGCCTTCCCTCTGCCTGTGGTAAAGCGTACTGTGCGCAGGTGTTACTATTTAACAAGAACTACATGCGATGCTCCTTGGGTGCTGCTGCTGTTCGGACTGGCTCTAAGTAATCTTATTCTTTTTTTTTGGAGAGGTTTTTGCTATAGGGCGCGTTCCCTCACCAGACAGACAGAAAGAAAGAAAGAAATCATCCTCATAGGGAGGATGGCCACGCCGTAGTCCCTTCTCTTCTCAGGATCTTGGGCTTGCCCACACACACCTGGTGTGAGTTTAAGCCATTGGGTCTGGGACTCGAACTGCGGTCGACTACATGGGAGTCCAGCAACATAGCCATTGCGCTAACTGCTGGTCCCAGTAACCTTATTCTTTTAAAGCAAAGTAATCGGAGGGGAGAGGGAGGAAAAAGTCTCATAAAGAGACTTTTGTAGTCTTACCAAAGTTTAGTCTAATCCCTTAGCATCAGCTCCTCCCTAAATGGTATCTGTCAGGATTGGTAGCAGTAACAGTTGCAGGTAATGTGTCCGTAATGGATATGAAGAAATTTCAGCCCAGTAAGCAGGGAATACAGTTGTTACATTAGAACTGCTAAGCCACACTCATAGTTATCTTGCTATCACTGCAACAAACTAATGACAAAAGAATGGTCTCATAATAAAATTATAGATCTATCTAAAACAATCAATCAAAGAATTGAAATCATGGGGCCAGCAGGTGGTGTAGTGGTTAAGGTCCTGGACTCCCACTGAAGCATGAGCATCTCCATTTTGAAGCTATTTCCCCTTCCTGTGACCTGACCCATATGTGCCTCCTAAAAATTTCTCACTGAATGCTTATCACCAGCAGACCTCCGGTCATTCTTAATCCTTTTTGTCCTTCCTGATAACTAGTTTTTGTGGTTTTTTTTGGCCTCTGTAAACCACTCTCGCATGACTCAAGGCTTACAGTTTCTTAGGTTTATGTTTTTCTTTGCCTTCGTAGTTTCTGCCTTTATAAATCTTTCTCCCCTCCAGTTGGGGCTTCGGGGCTTTACAGTAACTTGAGTCCTCCCATAGCTTGCAGTTTGCTAGCTTAATAAAGACTCTAATTTGGCTAAAACTGGATGTCCTTTTATTCTTGCACTGATTTGAATAACAACACCATGTAGTTAACTGCAGGCTCCTCTGACCCAGTGGCTTGCAACTCACAGGAGGCATGTGTGCATGTGTACCCAGACTCCTGAGAGGAGAAGGGATTGCAGCGTGGCCATCCTCCTTGGGAGTGATTTCTTGCTTTCTATCTCTCTCTTTCTCTGTCTCTAGCGAGTGCACTTTATAGGCCCCCCCTCTAAAAAAAAAATCCACTCTTTTTTTTTTTTAAAGATTATTTAATTTTATTCATTGGCATTACTTAATTAATTATTTGAAGTTGACCAGAGAGAGAGAGAAAGAAAGTGAAAAAGCAAGCCGCCAGGTCTGGGACTCAAACTGTGGTCAGCCATGTGGGAGTCCGACCACCTTAACCACCACACCACCTGCTGGCCCCTACTGTGGGTTTTTTAAAGTAAGAAAAGACTGGGTTCTAACATTTGTTGTAGGTTCTTGTGGTGGGCTAAGTAATGCCACCCCTCACCCCTGCCCCCGCCAAGATGTCCTAGTCCACCATACACGACAAAGGCAATCAGCAGATATGATTGAGTTTAGGATCTCCAGATAAGGAATCACTCTCTGGATTCTCCAGGTGGACCCAGTGTAATCACCAGGGTCCAGGTAAGGAGGAAGCAGGAGGGACAGGGATTTGAAGGTTCTGGGCTGCTGGCTTGAAGATGGAGACAGAGGCCACAAACGAAGGAATGCAGGTGGCTTTGGAGCCAGTGAAACAGCCCACACCAGAGCCTCTGGAAGACCACTGCCTGCCTGCCATTTGAGTTTTAGCTCATTAAGAATATATGTCTCTAGAACTCAGGTAACACATTTGTGTTGTTTTAAACCACTAAGTATGTGATACAACAGCAAAGGAAGCTAATGCAGTTGCTATTACGGTATCCTCTGTTTTCAAATTTTTATCTTGGTAGAGATTTATAAATCTATGAAGCTTTTGTTACTCCAGTGAAATCATAGTCTGTTTCTGTTATGGAAAAGTAAAAGAGTGAAAAAGTCACTTGAGGCTTATCTTTTAGATTGCGTAAAATTCTCCAAACAACTTTTAAATACAGGGCCTGAAGGCAGATATAATTATTTTCATTGAGGAGTCTTTTGTGTGGAGTCTGGAATACCAAGAGAAGACTAAAGATTTAGATTTTTTTTCCTTATAACACCTATTGGCTATTTGTATTAGTGGAAAAAGTGTTACAAGGAAGATTTGGTGAACTTGTGCCCCAGTGTAAGTGACTAAAATGTAAACTCTAAGGAGGAGAAGTTACTGAATATAAAATTTGTATGTTGTAACGTAAATTGCAGTTTGGTTTGATCATCAGCTGTAATTCCAGTTGTACCCAGAAGATGGCAGCCTCAACACACGAATGAACTGTGCGGTTGCAGAGGTTTATTTATTTATTTATTTATTTATTTTTTTATTTTAAATGATAGGAAATAAAAAAGATTAGAAAACCCGCTTTGTAAAGGGAATTTTGGGAATTACGGAGGAGTATGAAATAAACACAAGTAAGTAAACTGCATTTTAGAAATCTACAGGATGTGAGACCAGCAGTTAGCGTAATGGCTATGTCGCTGGACTCCCATGTAGCCCAGAGCGGCTCGAGTCCCA
>NW_006160205.1:4325726-4351320 GCF_000334495.1 Tupaia belangeri chinensis | reverse complement strand
ATGTGCCGTATAGCAAAAACCTCTCCAAAAAAAAAAAAAAAAATCTTCAGGATGTCATGTAGCATCTACCCTGAGTCTCTCTGCCCCCCTTAGGAATTTGTCCTGTTGAACTGATCAGCAAATGCCACAGTTGCTTTGGATATGATTAAGCTTTGATTGTCTCCATTCAATGTATTGTTAGGTTTCCATTGAATTTATTATAATGTTTCCTGTAAAAACGTGATTAGCTGATATTAAATCTTGAAACTTTTAGTTCACTAGATGTGTATAAATGTGGTGTACCTTTGTGAAAAGTAATTCTGGTGGGACCAGCAAGTGATGTAGTGGTTAAGGCACTAGATGGGCAACCACAGTTTAAGTTCCAGACTGGCAACTTGCCTTCTCGCCACCCCCGCCCCTTCTGGTGAGTGCTCACGCCCTATAACCCATTAAAAAAATAATAACAGTAATAAGTAAAGCTAAACAATTCTTTAAAAAAATAATTCTGGGGACCAGCAGATGGCATGATGTTTACATTGCCACATTCCCATGGAGTTGACTATGTTTTGAGTCCTGGGTCTGGTGGCTTAACACTCACACCAGGCTCATGTGCTCAGAATCTCATGAGGAGAGTAGAGGAAAAGGCATTCTGACATAGCTGTTCCCCAGGGAGGTGATTTCTCACTTTCTGTCTCTGGCAAGCCCATGTACCGTATGGCAAAAATCTCTCTTGAAAAAAAAAAAAAAAGAATTCTGGTCTAAAGATTTGGTTAATGATGGTTAAAAGATTTGGATTTCATTTCACTTCCTGAGCCAAGTAAGTAGTTCTCTGCTTTTAGTAACTTCTGTGATCTCAGATTCATTTATATAGAAAATGCTCACATAATTATAAGGTCAGAGGAATGTTTTTCAGCTTTGACTGAGTTCCTTTAAGAAGTTTTAAATCAGGTAAGTTTTGTAAACTATGTTGAGATAGTTAGGAAAAAGATACTTTTCTTTTTAAGAAGAAATGTTCATTTCTTTAAGAGAAATGTTCATTTGTGACCAGCAGGTGGTGTAGTGGTTAAGGTACTAGACTCCCACATGGCTGACAGCAGTTCGCATCCTAGACCCGGCAGCTTGCTTTCTCACTTTCCCTCTTCTGTCTCTACCTGGTCAAAAGAAAGAAAAATGATGAATAAAATTAAATAAAGCAATTATTTTCTTAAAAAAGAATTATTCATTTAATTTTATTTGTTGTTACTCTTCATTTTGACCAGAGAGAGACAGAGCGTGCGCGTGAGCAAGCCATCAGGTCCAGGACTCAAACCACGGTCTGACATGTGGGAGTCCAGAGCCTCAACCACCATGCTACCTGCCAGCTCCAGATACAACGTTAATACTGGGTACCATTCGTGATCTGACTTTAAAGAGCATTTCTAGAGTGAGAGGACAGACATGATAGCAGAGGATGGTAGAGGTATGGAACTTGGTTGTGGCTGGGGAAGAACCAGAGATTTTAGCATCGTGTCTTTCTCTTTCTCTCTTCCTTCACTCTTTTTTGATTTTTAGAGTTTTGCCATCAGACACATGAGGTTCCCGGGAGGCGGTCCAGACAGGGAGAGAGGGAAAGTGAGAAATAACTCTGCGGTGGGGTTAGCCATGCTGCAGTCCCTTCTCCATTCTTCTCATGGAATTTTGGGCATGTTCCCACATGTACCTGGTATGTTTTTCAAGCTACCAGGTATGGGTCTTGAACTATGCACTTGCCATCTGGGAATCCATCACTTTTACCACCACGCCACCTGCCGGCCCATCCTTCACTCATTTTACCTAATGTGAGGCTGACATTTGCTGTAATTTTTTTCCCTCTCAGGAAGCACTTAAGTCATGATTTGTGGTCTCGCATCTTGGTGTTTTATACTTACTAAACATTCAGACATTCATCTTAACATTGTAACACATAAAAACTTAGAAAAAAATTTCTTATGTTAGAGAAAAATCTTGTGCAGCATCATTATTTAGTAAAATTTTCACTGTAAGGTTTCATCCTATTTTGTTACGTTCAATTCTAATGATGCGTCATTGCATTTTTAACATTGGTAAAGCCGGGGCATGCATTTTCTTTATGGAAAACCTTAGTTATCTTCTCTTTTGATAGAATGTTAGCATATCAAAGCATTCTTGGATTTAATGAAAACGCTACCACTCCTGTGTCATGGGTTTGCACCGAACTCCAGATGTGTGAGAAAAGAATGCTCCGCAGGATGGATTTACCAAGAAACCCACAGATGACATTACCTTTAATTCCTTGTATAGAGCCACAGTACTCTAACTTGTGTTTGTTCTTGTGCAGTGAAACCCTCTGTTGCAACTCAAATTTAAATCTAAGAAAGATCAGAGTTAATAGAAAACCAAATGGTAGGCAGTGGAGGCACTGGAGGAAATAGACAGAGCCATTACTTTGTACCTGCCTTTTCCTACCCAAATTGTGGTGCTGGGAAGTCAGGGAGCCATGCTGGGGGCTTTGTAACCCTTCGGTTAGTTAGATTGTTTTTCATCTGAGAACCTTTTCAAAGTTTTTCTTCCACTTCTGTATTTTTAAGAAATAAAAACATAATGTAAGAACATGGAGGGTTATGAAGCATGAAGTTCCATAAATATTTATGCCAGACCACAGAAGTAGACAATTCCTATTTTCTTGACATATTGGGGTCGTATTTCACTCTTGACCTCTTGGATTGAAAAGTATAGAGAGTGAGTATACCCTTTTCTTTCTGTTCTCTTTTCTTTGTATTTTCATTTCTTTAATGAGTTTTAGGTGCTGGGAGCTGTCCTGTTAGGTTCATGTAAATTCAGTGAACTTTATTTCCTGAATTTATTTGTACATTTCTAAAAGTTTATATTCTTATCAAAAGAAGCACAAAATTCTTATCAAAAGAAACACAATTTATACTCAATTTTAGCCCTCACTGATAAGCTGTTTAATCTATTCTTGTGGGTTTATTTTGCTAAACTAAAAATAAATGTTAAATTTGTCAAGGCTAATAAGTAAGGGTTATATCTAAGAGTGTATTTTAAATTAGTCCTTTCATTTTGTTTCCCTCACTTAAAATCTTTGGTCTGTAAAAGTATCTTGTCTTTTGAAATCATATTTTAAAAAAATGAAAGTAGAAAATAATACTACATGTTAATTGTGAGAATTTAGGAAATACAGAAAAGAAGCATCACCTATAATGGTCTGTTTCTTCCTAGGGTATGTAATTGAGCCATATCTAGGCAGTCTGTTTAGTATAATTTTAAAAACATCTAAACATTTGGTAAGGCATATTTTCTTTTAAATATTTCCTGCCCTTCTGGGTAGTTTAATTTGCTTTCTGCATAACAAAATACAAAAAAATATATAGGAAAATGTTTTCCTCCAGTTGATTAATAAGGTTGGTACATATTTTCTTGTTGCTTTTAAGATGCTCCTGGTTTAGTAGAAGATAATATATTTTAAAAGTATTTAATATATTTTAAGAATTATGTAGTGTTAAGTTAGTAAAATATTTCAGGTAAGCAGGTTTATTTGAGAATCAAAAAAATAAAGGGAATCTTTTGAGGTTAGAAGAAGGTATAATTACAGGAAAGGAAGAATTATAGAAATAAAGACCTCAAAGTATACCATAAATCTTTCGAGTTCAGGTCAAGTAAGAATAATATGTGTACACACACACATACACACACAGTTGTATAAATATATACATCTTTATTTTTCTTTTATTTTTTGAAGAATGATTTAACTTTATTTATTTATTTAAATTTGACCATAGAGGGACAGAGTGGTGGTGGGGGAGGAGTGAGAAAGTGAGCTTCCAGGTCTGGGACTTAAACTGCAGTCAGTCATATGGGAGTCTGGCGCCCTTAACCACCATGTCACCTGTTGGCCCCTACATCTTTATTTTTCAATAAAAAAATAAATAAATGAGGAAAATAGACCTGGGAAGGCAGACCCAGGAAATGTTTTTGAATTCACCCACCGAGCTGGGCTAAGCTAGGTGTGAAGATGTCAGCCGGACAGCTGGTCATTGCTGTGTGGAGGTGAGCCCTGTCTGAAAGGCCCACTGTAGATGTAGGGAGTGGTACCAGTGCTAAGGGGTGGCTCGGGCGAGGGAAGGTGGTCACAGATGGGTTGGCATGAGCTGTGGTCCCGACTCTGCCTTTCCCCATATCTCTGAGGTCTTCATGTATTATGCTGTTTCATTCCTAGATGGCCAGCCTCTGTTCTGTTGTTCCCACTCTCCCCCATCCAGTTTACCATTGAAATTAGGACTATTCCTTGACCCCGTAGCCACCTTTATGCGCCCCTCTCTCTTCTCGGCTACCTATTCATGGCTGCTACATTGAAACAGTCCTGGTGAACTGTGTTAACTCATACATGCCCTCCTGAAGACTGTTTTTTTTTTTTTTTTAATCTTATTTATTTCCATTTGTTGTTGTTTTTAAAATTTAACCAGAGAGAGACAGAGAGAAAAGGGAAAGTGAGAAAGCAATCTGACAGGTCTGGGACTCGAACTGTGGTCAGCCATGTGGGAATCTTGCTCCTTTAATGACCACTCCATCTGCCAGCCCCCTTCCTGGAGATTCTTGACACATTGCTCTGGAACTCTTCGCAATCGAGTTGGCTAATTAAACCTGTGGAAAACGTTACTTTTTGGAAAGTTGGCAGACGCTGTTTCATTGCCTCTACTTCTCTCTTCCCAACAGAACACTTGACTTGATCTGGGTAGCCTTTGTGTTTCTTAGCGTCCCTCAATGGGGTGGCCATGTTACACACTTCAGGGATGTCTGCTAGGGGACAGCTGAGGAAAGAGAATGATTTTCTTGCCTTGAGCCCAGTCTTGTTCTGGGGTGATGTTGGCGGATATAAGAGCCATCTTTAAAAAAAAAAAATTATTAGAGGTTTTGTGCAGTCACAGAGAAAGAGAAAGTGAGAAAGCACCCCTCTTGGGGGCTGGCCATGCCTCGATCCCTTTGCCTCCATTTCTCCTCTTGGTAATTTGGACACATGCACATGCACCTAGCAGCACACAGAGTCTACAACTCAAACCATTTGGCCATATAGGGATCCAGCTGCCTTAACCACCACTCACCCCCTGGCCTATAAGAGCCATCTTTCACTTGTGAGTCAGGAGGCTGAAGGATGGGCAACCATTATGTTGGGGTGGCAGGGCAGGAAGTTAGAAAATACCTGGGTTCTCATGAGGTTCTGCATTAAATATTGAACTGTCACCAACCCAGTTAAGTGACATAATTAAATGTCAGTTATAGTCAGTGTTCTGGTACTTGCATCCAAAAAAGCTGTTATTTTGGTAATGGATTCAGAACAGTATTTGGTGGCTCTTGGAATACACGGAAGACTAGAGAACGAAGCCTGGAGGAGGAGTAGGGAAGGGAGGCCATGGGTTCTAAGACTACAGGGTTAAAAAACAAATAAAAAATCTTTCTGATACCTCATACTGGGCCTATATATTACATATTTTGACTATAATTTTTGCTCATGAAAAAGATTTTAATTTTATAGTAGTAATTTCTTTGTTAAGATGTAATTAAATTGATATATTTCAGGTTGCCTGCCTAATTCGTGTTCCCTCTGAAGTGGTTAAGCAGAGGGCCCAGGTATCTGCTTCTTCAAGGACATTTCAGATTTTCTCTAACATCTTAGGTGAAGAGGTGAGATGTGTTTTTAAGCTCTCTGTCTTTTTCCCTTGTACTGAGAAGAATTTTATAGTAGCTCATGTGAACTGTGTGAGGTTCATTTCAGGAGGCTTACAGAAAGCATTAGTACTATATGTCATGACCAATTATAGTAGACTTTTCGCTAAGGTTACTTTTGCCTTTCCTAATGTTTTTGAATTTTGAATTTTTTTTTTTTCCTGTTCAAATTTCTAAGCAAATACAATCCGAGTACCACTCCTGAATGTGTGTCCTGAATTGTAACATTCCTGTGGTTCTTCTGGATAAGATATGGAACAGATCGTGGCTATGTAAAGTGAATAACAATGTCATATTAAAACGCTGCAGAATTTGAGGCCCATGACAGAGAAGTATGGCTGTGTGCTACATTATGGGGTTCAGTCAGCAGCAGCCCACGTGCAGTCCCATGGTCCTTTCAGATTGTACCACGTAGCCTCGGTATGCGGTAGGCTACACCGTCATCTAGGTGTGTGCATCTAGGTGTGTCATCTAGGTGAGCTTCGCACCATGGTGAAACCGCCTAGTGAGTGTTCAAGAAAGGAGTCCTGACTAATAGCAGCTAAAACTAAGTTGTTACTTGTGCCTTCGGCCAGTTGAGAGCCTTTAACCTTGTATAGCACTGTAATAATTGTCAGTATTTTAGAACTCAAACTTCAGAGCAGGAAATCCACTTTATTCAGGCTGTCATTCACAAAGGTTCTTTACTGTCCTAACTTTTGGAACTTGGCTTTTGTTTGTTTCAGGGCATCCAAGGATTGTATCGAGGCTACAAAAGCACAGTTCTAAGAGAGGTAACTTACTCCATTTCCAGTACCGAAGTTTGGGATGGTGTGTGTGCTCTGTTCAGTCCATTTTTACCTCTTAACAGTCAGAAATGTATATGGAGAAACTGACTTAAAAGTGAAAAAAAGGAAAGTATCTGGTTCTTAAACCTAAAAGCTTGAGAACAGTGGGGTTGCTGGAAGAGTAACCCTCATGGTCAGAATGGCCCATCGTTTTGCTTCAGTGTTGTTCTGGGATGGCTGGGTGTCTAATAGCCGAAATATTAAGAGTGAATAAAACAATCAGGTCATCGGGAAAGTCATGATGTGTTTTTCTATGGTTTTCCATGTAACAGTGTGTCATGCCTTTCCCAATGACCTAATAATAAGGATAAGAGATCAAATAAATTGCTGGCATAGGGAGAATCAAGGAAAAACTGGTGATGAAAGATTCACTGTAAGAGACAAGTGTTTCATGGGACCAGCAGTTAGCGTAATGGATATGTCGCTGGACTCCTATGTAGTCGATTGCGGTTCGTGTCCCGGACCTGATGGCTTAAAACTCACACCAGGTGCGTGTGTGCCCAAGATCCTGACAGGAGAATGGAGGAGAAGGGATTGCGACATGGCCATCCCCCCTGGGGGGTGATTTCTCACTTTCTGTCTGTCTCCCTCTGTTTTTCTGGCGGGCGCCCGTGCCCTATACCAAAAAAAAAAAAAAAAAGAGACAAGTGTTTTAGAAGTCTCTGTGGGGTGGGTAACTCTGGGCTGCCTGATGACACAGTGCCATGAACTGGGACGGTCTGTCTGATTGGAGGTCTGGTACTGCAGGGGCCTTGCAGTGCCTGTGCCCTGGGGCATCACTTCACCTCTCTGTGCCTCCTAACTAAAATTCTGTGATTCAGTATGTGGGACATTTTCTTTCTCTTTGTGTGTGTGTGTGTGTGTGTGTGTGTGTGAGAGAGAGAGAGAGAGAGAGAGAGAGAGAGAACATGATGTCACATTCAATAAAGGATTTCGGGATATTACTGAAGGTCGCATGTTTTAGTCTCTGCCTTATATAGGAGAGATTATTTTGAAGTTCAGAAGTTGACTTTTACATAGGTAGAACACAAGAGAAGTCTCTGGTTTGGGACATAATTTTCCGTTAAAGAAAAGAGAAACTGCATAGGTCCCTCTGCATCCATGTTTTCTGTTTGGAGTTCCTTAGATAAAAACATTGTCCTGTGTAAAAAATGTTTTTAATTTAAATAAATATTGCTATGATTGGCAGAATATTACATTCTTTAAAATTTCTCATTTTATTTGCAGGTAGTTTATTCTTTTTGTTCTGTTTTTAACTATAGATTCCAGACTTTTTCTTACAACACTCTAACCAACACTGTTACATATGATTTAAAGGTTTGAGTTGCACAATGTAATAACCTGTAATGTAGCTTAGTTGGTGTTGATCTTTGAAGCCCTTCTTTTGGTGACAAACTGAATGTTTCAAAACAAATACCTTGTATGAAGATGACTTCTTCCTTTCACCCACACGGTATCATCTTTCTGCACTTATTTTCTAAGTAAATGTGTTATTTACTCAGATTCCACCTGGGTGGGGGGAAAAGGGGTAGGCAGTAAACCTTTTCCTATTTTTCTGAGAGGTGCTAAGTAATGAATATGCTTACATGCCAGAGAATACTGGCTTCGCATACAAATGGATAAAACACAAGGTTACAACAGCATTCTGTTCTTTTAAAAATATGTTTTGACATATGTCATGCTAGTAATTAATTTCTAGGTTGCAATCTTTGCAGATAGTGTGCCCTTACTGAAATGATTTTGTTTACTCACAGTGACAGTGCTTCGTTGGAAATTTAATTGAGGTCCTCTGTATTATGCACATTCATAAAAGATCCTTCAGAGTTGATTTTAGTTGAAGTATTGCTTTTGTACAGATTCTCTGATGGAATGAGAGAAGAATTATTGCTGAATGAAACATAGCTTCTTCACAAAATGAGAAAAATAAGTGATATATCTACTTTAAGCCAAATTTTTGCATTATAAATAGTTTTGATTCTTAGATTATTCTGATACAAATATCAAATCTTTTTGCCAAGAGCTTCTTCGATTGTTTTAATAAGAAAAAACATCAAAGCCTTAGTGAAAACACTGGGAAACTCATACGTTTATTCTGTGTGCAGTTTTTTTCTTTGAAATAGTTTTATCTCCCTAGCAATAGCCCATTAGAATGAGATTGAAGTTTGAATCCATGCATTATAGGGTAGATTATGTGTGTTCTTCAGATCTGCCAAATGCTGTCACTTTTTTTTTTTTTTTTTTAACTTTATTTGATGTTTGTGGAGATTGCATGCTTACCCTTAATATTCTCTTAAGTTACTTTAGTTACTGGGGATTTCAGATGGAGTCTAAGCAAGGTCAACAGATTACACTATTTACCTCTCCCTTTCAGTATTCATTTTTCTCATGATCTTGGACAAATTAGATGTGGTCAAACATCCGATATGGTACTGCTATGCAATCAGATGGAAATGAGGAGCAAACTCATAGCTATTTTCATAACCAGGATAGTTTTGGACAGTCCATTAGCCTGAAAATTCTGTGGAGAGCAGCCTTCTGATCTTGGATGCAAATTAGGACTTTTTAGAGAAGGAAAGCAAATATGAGTTGTTTCAAAGGAAGAAAGAATAAATTAATGTCAGGAGATTTCTTTTATTCACAAATTGTACTCAGCAGTCATTTTTGGAAGGCCTGTCTGTTGGACATTATGTTAAAACATTTCTGCCTTGAAGGATTCCTGTTGTGATAGGGGAAGGTGGGAAGTAGACGGTGTATAGTGCAGTGTTGTCATGCTGTATATGTGGAAGACATAGCTGGGATTATAGCAGCAGTGCTTGAGTGGTACTCAGTGTTGGGGAGTCAGATAGACGGATAACAGCATGAGCAAAGGCTCTTCAGAATGAAAGAACACGTGAATACCTTAGTTATCTGAGCCCATATGAGAGAGTGATTTTCTGCTACCTCAAGCCAGTTGAGGACACTTCCAAAGAGCACTCACAAAGCAGGGTATTTGCCAGGCAGAGAGGTTGAGCTCTCACTCCACTGGATTTTACCAGGGCACTGGACTGGAGCATAAGGGAAAGATCCTTGAAAGAGCCTGGCTGGTGTCCCCTGGAGTTTGGAGGATAAATTACTAGTGTCTGACTTCTGTCTGCCCAAGTTGGAAGGTGAGAAGCTGGTTGAAGCTGTTCCGGTGGCAGGATGTGGCCATCTTAGTAATGAGTAACTCCTGGCTGCTTTTTGGTAGACAAGAGTAGCCACTAGAAAGATTGAAGGTGGGTGAGGACTACCTTCCGACACATACTCCAGTCTTGCTTCCAGCAATCAAGACGGTGAACAAATTATTTGACCTGTTCTAGAAGGTCGGTAAGCACTCCCCCCACCCCCCCAAGTTTTTAGGTGCTAAAATCATGACTCTGATCAAAAAGGTTACTCAAAAGTAGATATTGTAGTTTTCCAAACTTGTTTACCCTTATTATCTACTTCAGGCAGTGAGAATTTCCTCAAATCCAGTTACTGAACATAGGAAACTTTCGGGATTGAGTTCTAAGATGATCTTTCAAGGTCTTTCTACCTCGGTTGTCTTTCCACTCAATGCCTTTCCCTCAAAACTCTTCATGTTATGAAAATCTCTCATTTGGTTTTCTAGAGATACTCTATCCTAAGTGTTCTGTATCTTGTAGTGTTTAGTTTTTTGGTTTGTTTCTTTCATGAGCGAGTGTAACAGAGCGACAGTACCCCAACACAGTCTTCACACTGTGATCCACGCCCCAGCTTCAGCCCACCCTAGGCCGTGGGCGTGAGTGTGGCTGGCATACTCAGGGAGATCTGTGGACTCAAATCTGAAACCTTCCCATGTGGTTAGTCTCTCCCCATGTCATGTTTTACAGCTGCTCCACTGTCTCGCCTCTGTTGTGTGTGTGTTTTATTTATTTCTTCTGTGAAAGAGACGAAGGGAAGGGAGAGGTAGGCATCCCAACGGAGGCTTCCCATTGCAGTTCACCCTCAGCAAGCCCTGGGTCATGAACACATACATGGCTGGCTTGTCAAGGAGACTGTCCCGTGTGGCCTCAGCATTGTGAAATGTCATGTTACCACTGCTCCACCACAGATGGTCTGTTGTTTATCCAGTACATTTTGGGAGTCATTTTATATCACTTCATAAAGAACGCTTTTTTTTTGTGATTTGCATAAGTACTCCATCATAAAAACCATCGTTTATTGAATCAGTTTCCTACTGGGGAGATTACAAATGTGTCACAACAAATATTTCTCATATGTCATTTTCTGTATGGTTGAGAATATTTGTAGGTTACATGCCAAGTAGTAGAATTACTTGGTTGAAGAAGATATGGGCATTTGCGGTTTTGATAATTGCCCTTCATGGAAATATCAGTTCACACTTTTACAAACAGTAGGAACAGTTTTCCCTTACCTTGTCAATGGTACCATCAATTAGAGATGAAAACTGATGCTGTTGTAGTTTTAATTTTAGCTAATAAGTAAGACTGGGCATGTAAACATGTATCTAAGAACTCCTTTCTTTTACTGTGAACTGATCATTTGAATCCTAAAACTTTAAATGAGGGGAATTAAATGGGGAGGGGGGCATATGAAATGGTTTCTACAGTGCCTGTCAAATGTTAGGTCATTGGGTATGCAAAAATGCATCATGACTTTCCCGACGAGCCAATAGTATATACTCAAGAAGTTTTAACTGTGATTATTTGTGTTCCTGGTAACTGAGAAAGCCTTCGACAGTAAAGGACACTCAAGTGAATCAGTATCCTTTACTGTCAAAGTGAAATGCAGCTCTATCCCTTGCCAGCTGTCTGCTCTTGGCAAATTATTTAACCTTTCCGTGCCCAGGTTTGCCAATTTGTGCTAGGGAGTTTGCATATTCTACTGTCACTGAAATCTTACAGCACTCCGGCATGGCAGGTGTTAGGGGAGTACAGCTGCTAGGCGTGTCAGATACTAACCCTGCTTCTAGGTTGGGAGGTGCATAAGTAGGGATGCAACCTTGATCTGTCTGAATTTAAAAGTGTAAATACCATTCCATGATGATGAGTAACAATTGCTGCATTTGACTGAGGGTCCAGACAGCTGTTATTGCTTGTAAAGTCTCTCAGCTACAATTGGAGGTGTTTTATCCACATGTCTTGTACAGAGGAATTTCTATAATTGCTGTAACGAAATGTAACCTGCAACCAATTTTATATTTACTGGCTTAATTCTGTAGGAAAAAGAGCCTATTGATATAGGCTAAATGATGTTGAGCTTATCAAAATGACTAATGTCAGTGGGTCAGAAAAGTTTTACGATTTTTTTAGGAGGTCAAATTGATAATTTACTAGAATTTATTTTTCAAATAAGGTAACTCACTGAGAGGAAGACTTCCTTACTGAGATTGTAACACTTGAATATTTTCTATTGAAAAATATTTTAAAATAAATATAGCCAGAACTTTTATATATTTTATTCATCTGTGTACAGTTTCATGCTTTCATGATAGTAAAAAGAAAAAAAATCAGTGCTGATAAAAGGATTTTTTTCCCCTGTCATCAGTGCTGTGTATCTATCTGCACATTTGTATGAGACTATATCCTTTGGTTTGCCTCTTTCTCTTTTGACTTGTCTTTACATTTCAGTTTTGCCTCGTCTTCCAAGGTAACATGTAAGTTCCTCTTGAAAACATCTATTAAAGCATGCACAGGGCCTAGTGTAGTACCTTCCCCACAGCGAGCACTCAGTAAATGTCTTTTTTTTTTATTCCTCTAGGTTTCATTCATATGTATATTTTTAAAGAATTATTTAATTATATTTATTGACCAGAGAAGGACAGAGTGAGAGCAAGAGAGAGAGGGGGAAAGTGAGAAAGCAAGCCGCCAGTCTGGGACTCTAACTGCAGTCGACCGTGTGGGAGTTCAGCACCCTTAATGACCGCACCACTGCCAGCTGGATTCCTTTTTCTAAAAATTATTTTATTTTACTTATTTTTAAATTTGATCAAAGAGACAGAGGCAAAAAGAGAGAAAGTGAGAAAGCAAGCCATTAGGTACAGGACCTGAATTTTCAGCCATGTGGGAGTCCAGCACCTTAACACCATGCCGTCTACTCTCCCCAGGTTTGATTCTTTTATGTTCTGATGCTAACAGACACCACGATCATTTTAGACTGGTGAGGAAGCTTTAAGAGGATTGGGACTTATTCAGGATAATTTTGATAAATTACATTATTAGGATTTTTGCATATGATTGGTGATAAAATACTGAAGAGTACATAGCTTTATAAGATTTCAGTCTTCTTAAATCTCAGAAAAATAGTTTTTGTAAGTCTGTTTTGATTAGAAAAGTAGCAAGTGTTAGAATTATTCATTTAATTTTTCAGATCTTAGTCACTACTGAAAAAGGAAAAGAAGTGATTAGAAATCTTTCCAAACTTTTAATGTGAAATAGTTTTTCAGTTAACATCCAGTGCAAACATATCAAGCCCTGTTTTAATCCTGCATAATTCATTTTATTAACTATGACCAAATAGAACATCTGTTAAAATTCCATAATGTGAGCTTCATGGGAAAAGAAAAAAAAATCTCTGCTGTTGGAATTTGTCCATTGTTTTATTGTTCAGGCTTTCAGTAAATGTGTAATGAGACATTCTTATTAATGGGAATATTAAGCCAATGAAAATGAAATTTCCCTTTTAATCACAGAGGTTTATAAAGTGAGTCACTTAATTGTGTTTACATTATTATAATTTTACCATAAAGATGTCCAATGCACAATGAGTGGTAGTTCATTCAGTTCATTTTTTGATTCAAGAATATAAAATTACTCCTCCTCACATATGGATTTTAGCCTATAGTTTTTCATCATCTCTTAAATAAACATTTTTAGGAAGAGCAATTTAGTAAAATTTTCTTAATGTAGAAGATTGCTTTAGCCTTTTAGTGCATATTTTCTCATGCTTTGTTTACATGAACCCAGCTGCTGTTTACTTTACTCGTTCCTTGGACACATTTCCATTGCACTTCAAGGTCTGGGAAGTGCTGCATGTTGCCATTGTTGCACGTTGGCCATGCTGTTCTGAAGGGGCACTCGTTTCTGTGTGTGTAGCTCATGGGTTGTAAATGCAGTGACATGACTCCTCAGTGAAACATGCAAGAAAGCTGTGAAATAAAGGTGAAGGGGATCTCCTAACTCCGTGTTTTAATTATAATAATCATAAGCCTTAAGGTTGAAGTAGCTTTATGTTGTTCCTTTGTGTTTTTTATCCCATATGAAATATCCTTTTCCTTCATCTTGTTGAGTCAGTTTGAGTTATATTTAGTCTACAAATAATGGAAAATCTGACTGCAATAGTTTTACCAGATAAGGGTTCTCTTTTTCCCTTTTATAATAAGAAATCTAACGATGGTTGATCTACGACTGAGGTTCTGGGTAAATGAGGACAGGAGGATCTAGTCTCTTACTGTTTGGGTAACCTTCATGCCCTGACTACTTGACTTGTGGTCACAGAGTGACTTTTACACTTTTATGCATTCTGTCCCCATCACAAGCATGAAGAAGGGAAGGGCAGCCAGTATTAGGTTTATCTGTCCTTCTGTTTATCTGGAAAACAAAAGCTTTTCTGGGCCAGCCGGGTGTCTGCGAGTGTTCCTAAGTTTCATGGGGATTGATGTATGAAACTTTCTGCTCTTCAGCGAAGTAGATGAAGGCAGGCGTGCAGGGGGTTGGGACTTTCCCAAGTCACCCTGCAGTGTCTGCCACAGCCCGTCTGTTGTTTAACCCCTTCCAGCTAAAGTTCCATCCCTCTGGGGAGGAAACCATTTCATGCATCTCTAGTTTGGCCAATACTTGAGCATCTTGTTAACATCTGTGACTACTGCTCTGTACTCCATTTTTTGGGGAGCTGTTTAATCCTACTCTGCAATTATCTGTCTTATTTTTTTCTGCTATTTTTTTTTTTTTTCTTTTGGGAACCAATGTAGAAGCTCTTTAAACATTATTTGGTGGTTTTTCTGAAATTAGTTTTTCGAAAGAAAAGAGTTTATCTCTTAGTTAATTATTTTTTATATAGTTTTAGTTGTAAAGATCTCAGAATACCTATATTGATATATGTAAATACTTTGCTTAAAGATATATAAATTACATTTTATATTTAAAAAATTATTTAATTAAATTATTTTTTAATTTGACCAGAGAGAGAAGGAAAGTGAGAAAGCAAGGCACCAAGTCCAGGACTCGAACCTCTGTCAGCCATGTGAGAATCCAGCACCCATCTGCTGGCCCTGATAAATTGCATTTTAAATAGAAATTGTAGCTTAGGCTTATTGGGTACTTATAATGTTCCAGTGATTGTGCTAAGTTGTTTTTTTTTTTTTTTTTTTTTCTAAGTTGTTTTTTTTTTTTTTTTTTTGCTAAAGGGCATGTGCACTTTGCCAGAGAGACAAAGAGAGGAAGAGGAGAAAGCACCCCACCTCCTTGCCATGGGGATGACCACACCACAATTAATTCTCCTCTATCTCTCCGTCCTTCTAGGATTTTGGGTATACACACACGTGCACCTGGCATGTTTTTTAAGCGACTGGGTCCAGGACTTGAACCACACAGTTGGCCGTGTGGGATGCAGCTGCCTTAACTACTAGGCTGCGGAGCTGACCTGTGTGTTAAGGTTTTTACATTTATTATTTCAGAAAATTCTCACAATAGCCTTAAACATGATTCCTACTTTATAGCTACCAGAATCTCAAATTCAGTAAGGGAGAGAACTGGGGGTTCCACAGCCCGTGATCTTAACCACTGCGGTGAGCCATATGTTTTGATTTTATGTGCAGATGATTTTCTGGGAAGGAAAATGCGTATTTAAAATGAGGAGTCCATATTTTTAGCTTTAAACCTTTAGATAGGCAGTAGTACCAGGAGTTTGGGGAAAAGAAAATTAAGTTCTTGGCAACTAGAAATCTATATGACGTTAAAAATTAAGGTTAAATAGGGGACAAAAATGTAGAGAACAAATGTAGAGAATCTGCTTTGGTAGAAATGTTCCTAAAGAACATGGATGTTATACTGTGTTGGCATGATTTACTCTTTTCATACAGATGTCAGTTCGCGTATCTGCTTCCTCCCTCCATGAGGACATGCGCACCATGAGGGTGGTGCCTTCCATCTTGTTTTGTTCTCTGTCACTAATCTGACACCTGTAGAGTGTGTGATATCATATACTTGGAAAACATTTCATGAACAAACCAATGACTCAGTCATGCTTTTCGAAAGTAACTACTTTTATGTACTTTGATATTTAAGATCTTCAACAGATGCTTTTAGGCTAAGACGTATTTGGCTGGCTAAATAAGCGATGGAGTCTTCACTTAATTCTGGAGAATTGGAATTTTCACTTAATTCCCAGGCAACTTAATGGGCTCCTGCCAAGGAAACTTACTGCACTTCCAGTGCTGTTCATTTTCTTTGGGTCTTTTCTCAGTGCACTTCCTTGCATTCTTGTGCCTTCCACAAATAACTCTTTGTTCAGTGTTGTCATTTCTAGTTAGGTTGCTCCTGTGAATATTTTATATATGCAAAACATGCTTTTTTAAAGTTTATTTTCCTCATGAGAAGGAGGGAGAGAGGAAGAAGATAGGGAGGGAAGTGGGGGAGAGAAAGGTAGAAAGGCAGGCACCCTCAGCAGAGCGCTCACACTGTGATCTTCCCCAGCCCTGCAGCTTTCAGTAGACTGTGTATGTGGACCCAGAGCCTTGCCACGTGGCCTTCAGCATTGTGCAGCAGCACAACTACTGCCTGTTCCACTGTGGCTGGCCCTGCAAAACAATTTTTTTCCCCAAGGCTTTTGCCATAGAGCATGTGTGCTCATGAGAGAGAGAGAGAAAGAGAGATCGGGAAAGTGAGAAATCACCCCACAAGGGGATGATCACGCTGCAGTCCCTTCTCCTCCATTCTCCTCCTGGGATTTTGGACTTGTGTGCCTGTGCACCTGCTGTGATTTTCAAGCCTCCACGTTTGGGACTCGAACCGTAGTCAGCCATGTGAGAATCCAGTACCTTAACTACTGCACCACCTGCTGACCCTGGAAAATAGTTTTAAAAATGATGTATGAATATAGTAAATAGTGTATTCATGAAAAAGATCCTTTATCAGATACATGCCAATTATGTCCAGTGAACAGACACTGTGCATTGAGTTACTTTGGATATTCTCAATACTGTATTGTCAAAATAAATATTATAAGGCATATTAACAAAAAAGTATGCATTAAAAACAAATCTAAAGAAACCTGGCATTTAAAAAAAATAATTTAATTTTATTTATTCATTTATTTATTTTAATTTGACCAGAGACAGAGAGAGCACGCAAGCTGCCAGGTCCAGGACTTGAACCATGGTCAGTCATGTTGGAGTGTTCAGAGTTTTAAGCACCATGCCACCTCCTGGTCCCAAGAAACCTAGAATTTTTATGTACAGTTTAAGGACAGTGGTTGAAGGGAGTCATTTATAGGAGCTAGTGACACTATATACTGTCAGTTTGATTACCTTGCTATAGATTACTGTGGGATCATGTAATGAAAATAGTTGTAATTTTAATACTTAATATCACGTTCTTCATATATTTTTTTCTAATCTTTAAATTGTAAGATACCTTTTTTGTTGTTGTTGTTCAGATCACTAAGCTGAGTCTTAGAAAAATTCAGTAATACAGTTTGTGTCAGGATTGGAATTTGAGGTCAACCCCTTGTAATTTTGCAGCTTTTTCTTGTTATACTTTGCTTCCTGCTCATGTTTTAGAGATAAATTCACTGATTGTTCCTCTTAGGAATTTTTCAGTGAGTTCTAGGAAAATAAAGTGATGACAGCTTCGTAGGACTTGAACAACATCTCTCTAGAGCACAATTTCTGTATGTTACAGATTTCTAAAAGGTAGAAATGGAATCATCTTTAGGAGCAGAACTTAGTAAGATGCTTCTCAGTTAGAGATTGATAATGATTTTTTTTTGTTTTTAGAGAGATTTTTGTTATAGGGCATGTGTGCTCACTGGAGAGAGAGAAACAGAAAGCAAGAAATCACTTTTCAGGCGGGATGGCCACTCTGGAATCCCTTCTCCTCCAATCTTCTCTTGGGATTTGGGGCATGCATGCATACACATCTGGCATATTTCAAGCCTCCTGGTCCAAGACTCAAACTGCGGTTGACCATGTGGGAGTCCAGCGACCTACTCTCACCTGCTGGTCCTGGGATTGATACTGATTTTAACATCTTCCTTTATCCAGCCTTTCTTGACTTAAAAATGTTTATTCTTCTGGCCCTTGGTCTCTAGGCTTCAGCATATGTTCAAAATAGAAAAAGTTGCTATTATTTGGTAGTGAAATGATTTTTTATACATAGCTGAGTATTAGGTAATTTATGAACTAGTGGAGAAGCAGAAATTGCTAAGAGAGATACTTTTTTTTCCTTTTTGAAAGTACTCTGCATTTTGTTCCTGAACTTGATGCAAAACTTGTGTTATAAAATACCACTAGAGGGTGCACAATGCCTGTGTTTTAATGTTGGTGGCAGAGAGCTCAGTAAGTGTGACCCTGAAAGCTCTTGAGTTACTTGCCTGGTACCACTGACAATAGTGCAAGGTAGAAAATGAAAAACCAAGCATAATAGTGTTTTCTGATTCAAGGTGCCTAAATTTATAAACTTGTTTTTTCATTTGTTAAATATGTGCACATAATTTTATCTACTAGCGTTATAATGTTTTAAAACATTCATAATGGAAATTTTTATTTTTGAAATTTTAAATTAAAAAAGTTAAATAAATTTAATATGAGGATGTGCTCGGCAGAAAGAGAGACAGAAATGAGAAATCACCCCCCAGGGGGATGGCCATGCTTCAGTCTCTTCTCTTCCATTCCTCTCTCGGGATTTTGGGCATAGACACACATGCGCCTGACATGTTTTAAGCTGCTGGGCCTGGGACTTGAACTGCAGTCCACTATGTGGGAGTCCAGCGACATAACCATTCTGTCATCTGCTGGTTCCCATCATGGAAAAATTTTAAAGGTGCACAGAGTAGGTTAGTAACATGAATCCATGTGGTCCCATCACCCAGCTTCAACAGCGACTAGCTTTTAACCAACCTTGTTCCATCCATACCCAGTCCTACTTCCCGCTTGTCTATATGATTTTGAAGTAAATACTATACATTGTCTTATTTCCTTCAGAAATACTTAACCATGCATCTTTAAAAGATAGGAACTGTATTTACCTTAAGAAAAAATGAATGCTACAACAGAAAGTCAAATATTATATGAGTTCACATATATGTGGGACACACAGAAGCAGAGAGTAGACCAGTGGTTGCAGAGAGCTGAGCGGCTGGTAGCAATGTTAGTCAGAGGGTATGAACTTCAGCTACAATATAAAATTGTGGGGACCTGAGGTAACAGCAGGTGGTGATAGATGTGTTAATTATTGCACAGTGTATACATATGTCCATTCATCACATTGTAAACTAATATATGTGTCATCGTTGTTAATTAGTTAATTAAAATTTTTTTTCCAAAACATTTCCAGAGGACACATGTATTTGTGCGTGCACACACGTGAGAGACAGTAAGCCACACAACTGGTCCATCAGCTACTTTTGAAAAAATGAATGTCACAGCCTAAACATATTCTCTGAAGCAATTTATCAGTTATAAGGGGGAAAATAGTAATTTTACAGTTGGAAAAAATTTGCAGGCACTGCCTTATCCAAATGATCAGGGTTAGTATCACTAGTAGCAAGATACATTGATGCTATATACCTCCAAGGTGATGATATGCCCAAGACACAATATCACTTCCTTGGTTTTACTGCCCCCCCCAAAAAAGGGCATAAACTCAGTGTGATCATGAGAAAGAATCAGACAAACCCAAATTGAGAACCATTGTACTAAATTGTCAAGATCATGAAAAATAAAGATGAAAAGAGTGTAAGAGAGGAGAAAAAGAAAACACAATGTGTGGTGTTGGAGCCCAGAACAGAAAAATAATGGTATAGGGGGAAAACAGTACAATCCTAGTAAGGCTTAAAATTTACCTGTTAGTTTGAAACAATACTGGTAGCTTGTTTTGATAATTATACTGTGGTTAAGTTAATATTAGAGTAGGGTAAGTGAACTCTATGCTATTTTAGCAAGTTTTATGAAAGCTTGTAACTAAAAGAAAAATGTAAAGTTAAGGAAATTGCCAGATTTGGACATTACGTGAAGCAATTTATTTTTTATATGATCTATAATAATGACAAGATAAATTTAACATTTATTTATTTATTTATGATCTTTGATCCTCCTGTTTTAATCTGGTGTGGTCACTTACTGTGCATGGGCTTCTGTTGATCGTCTCTGGGGGCTGCGTTTGCTCTTTCTTGAAGTGTAGAGCATAGTGGCTCAGACGACCACAACAACTCTGCCTCTTCCAAGCTCACACTTCTGATGACTTTGTGTCCTCATCAAATGAAAATGCTTGAAGGCGTGGTAAAAATAAGGATATAGGTTGTTGGTTTGAGAACCTTTATTTTATTCTGATTTTGTGGTCAGACCATTATATATTTCTTTTTAATTTTTGAAAACAAATTATTTTATTATTATTATTATTATTATTATTTTAATCTTTGACTAGAGAGAGAGAATGTGTGCACAGGAAAGTGAGAAAGCAAACCACCAGGACCAGGATTTGAACTGTAGTCAGTCGTGTGGGAGTCCAGCACCCTAACCACCATGTACCTGCCAGCTCCTAGACCATTATCTTTTTCTTTTTTTAAGGGAGATTTTTGCGATAGGGCACATGCACTTGCTGGGGGTGGTGGGGGGGAGAGAGAGAGAGAGAAACCACCCCCCAGGTGGGCTATCAATGCTGTAATCCCTTCTCCTTCATTCTCCTCTTTGGGTTTTAGAGCGAGAGAAAGACATACAGACAGACACACAGTTTTGTGCCTCTGGGTCCAGGACTCAAACCGCTGTCAGCCATGTGGGAGTTCAGCAACATAACTATTACGCCATTTTCTGGTCCCAAACTTTCGGTTCATATACTACATATGTTTACCAAAGCGTTTTCTGCATCTCCATAGATATTTAGTATCAGTAATGTTCATAATCCAAGTACATCTCAACCAGTAAGGTTTGGACTAGTTTTGATTAAGTGATAACACCAAAGGGTCTGGCATGTGTAAACATTTACCTTTTGGTAAATGGTTTGTTCTTAAAATGTTGTTATTCTGTATTTGAAGGAAGAAGTAGCTTGAATTAACCCAGGATCTAGTATATGTCAGACTAGTATTTTTCATTTTGTTTTTTAAGTTTGCTATAGGGAGTATGTGTGCGAGAGAGAGAGAGAGAGAGAAGGAGGAAATCACACCCCTGATAGAGGGGCATGCCACAGTCTCCTCCTTCCTATTCTGGAATTTTGGGCACACGTACGTGTGCCTGGTGTGGTTTCTAAACCATGACATCTGGGACTTGAACTATGTAGTTGACTATGTAGGTAGGATCCAGTTGCCTTAACTTCCATGCCATCTGCTGGCCCGCAAGTGTTTTCTTTTCATTCAGTTGTCACGGTAATCCTCCAAAGAATTATTATTGCCACCCAGGGAATTGGAAAGTATGTACCCCTAACATCTAGTCATCATTTCCAGGCAATCTGGAATGTTACTGTACCTCAGAAAACTTTTTTATACTAACAGAAACAATCATGATGTCACTGACATCATTTTGGTCAATGACTGCATATGCTATGGTGGCCTCATAGAATTATGACAGGCCATACCATCTGGGCTTGTGGGAGTCCACTCTGTGATTAAGCATTTCTGTCAGACAATGACAGAAGTGCCTAATGATGCATTTCTCAGATTGCATCCCTGTGGATTAGTGATTCATGACTGTATTTTGCTATTTAATTCTAATGAGAAAACTGACACTCAGAGGTGTGGATAATTTGATCTACACAGAATAATTTCTTTTTTTTTTTTTTGAGAGAGGTTTTCACTCTAGGGCGCGTGTGCTCGCCAGACAGACAGAGAGAGACATAGAGACAGAAAGCGAGAAATCACCCCCCGGGGGGATGGTCACGCCGCAATCCCTTCTCCTCCATTCTCCTCTCGGGATCTTGGGCACGCACGCACACGCGCCTGGCGTGAGTTTTTTAAGCCACCGGGTCCGGGACACGAACCGCGGTCGACTACGTGGGAATCCAGCGACATAGCCATTACGCTAACTGCTGGTTCCCAAAATAATTTCTAATAGAGGGCAGAGTTGTACTCCAAATTCCTTGGTCTCTGACGTTCTTTCTGCAATAATGTATAGATTTCCTTTTCTCTGTGGAGAATATGAGTGAGAAGATTTAAAAAATGAATAGGAGTACCTTCTTTTTTTCATCTTTAGTTTTTTGTTTTGAAAAATTAAAATATATGTTATCTGTTTTTAAAAAATAATGATGCAATTTTATCATTTAAAAAAAAATTTGCTACAGGGCACATGTGCTCATGGGGGTGGGGAGTGGGAGACAGTGCAGGCAGGGGAGGGGGAAGATGGAGAGAGAAGGAGAGAGGGGAGAAGAGAGAGAAAGCAAGGAAGCAAGTCACTAGGTCCAGGACTAAAACTGCAGTTGGCTATGTGGGATTCCAACGCCTTAACCACAATGCCACCTGCTGGCCCCACAATATATATATCTTTTCCCAAGATTCCCCAGTTAACATTTGCTTCATTTGTTCACCCGTTAATATTTGCTTCATTTGTTGTACACCTCCTCTTCTATGTGTTTTTACCCTGAGACATTTTAAGTAAGTAGCAGACATTCTGACAATCATATAAATACTTCAGTGTGTTTCCTAATGTGAAATTACACTTTCCCTAACTACAGTACCATCATTGTTCTCAAGGAGTTTAACACTGATAGTTTAAATTATCTGTTAGTTTTATGTCTCAACATAAAAGCCTTGTAGATTTTGTCTCTTCTAACAGTCCAGTAAAGAACCACACATCACATTTCATTGTTAGGTTCCCATAATCTTTTTTTTTTTTTCTCCCCATGGCCTTGACATTTTTGCTGAATCCAGAGCCTTGTTCTGTAAATAAGCCCATAATCTGGATTGTCTGGTTTCCTTATGATTAGATGCAGATTGTGGTGTTTCTTTTTTTTTTCTTTGTACTCATACTACATAAGTGTTGCTGGCAACTTCATATTGAGTTACACCAGGAGGCATATAATGTCTCGTACTTGGTGAAGCTCAGTTTAATCATTTGATAAAGTTGGTGTCCTTCAGTTTTTTTTTCTTTTTTTATTTATTTATCATCATAATCTTGTTTATATTACATTGCATTGTGTGTAACATTACTGTGTATTACATTGCTTTTTCAAAAGGGAATGCCATACATGTCAGTCAATTCAGAGACATTAAAATCTCCACTTCATCATTCAATATTTTTTCATTGTTTTCCTGATCATTACTATTATTATTCCATTTTTTTAACCAGTCAATCATTATTTCTCACTTCACTTGTAAAAAGACTTTACCCATCATGAAATACTTCTCAGACCAATCCAGTTGAGAATACTATACACATCATCATCAACAGGTAATAAGCCATATCTGTGTCCCTGTAATGTCATGCCTCTCTATTTGTTCTCTTGCTATCTTTCTCTGTCCTCTTTTCTCCACCCCTCCCCCATTCCACACTGTCTTATTCTTGTAAAGTACTTTCACTGCTTTTATGTCCTCCTATATTTCACTCTCTAGGGTGTGGATAGTCGGTATATATTAAGTGGATACATACAATATCTTTCTTTCATAGCCTGACTTACTTCACTCAGCAATAGATCCTCCATATCTGACCACTTTCTATCAAATGCCAGAGTCTTATTAATTTTTATGGCTGAGTAGTATTCTGCAGAATATATATGTCACACTTTTCCAATTCATTCATCAGTTTGTGGACATTTAGTTGGTTCCATGGCTTAGCAATCGTGAATAATGCTACAATAAACATTGATGTGCAAGCACTTTTCCGACTGAGCGCTCACATGTCCTTTGGGTAGATACCCAGAAGTGGGATTGCTGGATCAAATGGTAGTTCTATTTGTAGATCTTTGAGGAACCTCCATATTGTTCTCCACAGTGGTTGAACCAGTTTACATTCCCACTGACAGTATAGGAGGGTTCCCTTTTCACCACATCCCCGCCAACACTTAACACTTTTTATATTCTTAATCTGCCATTCTGACAGGGGTTAGGTGGTATCTCATTGTGGTTTTTATTTGCATCTCCCTTATGATGAGGGATGTTGAGCATTTCCTCATATGCTTTTTGGCTGTTCATATGTCTTCCTTAGAGAGATTTTTGTTCAGCTCATTTTCCCATCTTGTTATTGGGTTAGTCACTTTTTTTCACATAAGGCACTTGAGTTCCCTGTGTATTCTGGTTATCAGTCCTTTGAGGCATATTTAACAAAAATATTTTCCCATTCTGAGGGTTGTCAGTTCACTTTTTACTGTGTCCTTTGCTGTGCAGAAACTTCTTAGTCTGATATAATACCACTTGTCTATTTTAGGGATTATTGCCTGTGCTTTGGGAGTGTTATTTAAGAAGTCTTTGCCTACTTCAATGTCTCCCAGAGTTTCTCCAGCATTTTCCACCAGTAGTTTTATTGTTTGAGGTCTTAGGTTCAGATCTTTGATTCATCTTCACTTGATTTTTGTTAACGGTGAAAGATGGGGGTTCAGTTTCATCTTTCTGCAGTTTTTCCAGCACCATTTACTAAAGAGGTTTTCCTTTTCCTAATGGATTGACTGATTTCCTTTGCCAAAAATCAGTTGGCTGAAAGCTTTGGGGGTTATTTCTGGGGCCTCTATTCCATTGGTCCACATTTCTTTTTGTGTCAATACCATGCTGTTTTGATGATCATAGCTTTATAGTATATCTTGGAATCAGGGAGTGATATACCTCCTACTCCATTCTTTTTGCATAGGATTGCTTTTGATGATGCAGGGCCACTTATTATTCCAGACAAATTTTATGATTGTTTTTCTAATTCTGTTGGGAATATTTATGGTAATTTGATTGGGATTGCATTAAATTTATAAATTGATTTGAGTAGAATTTACATTTTTAATTGCCATTTTGATTATGTTAACTCTTCCAATCCAGAAACATGGGATGTCCTACCACTTTTTAATGTCACTTTCAATATCTTTTTAAAGATTTTCATAGTTTTCTTTATAAAGATCTTTGACTTTCTTAGTTAGGTTTATTCCTAGGTATCTTATAAATCTTGTGGCTACGGTCACAGGGATTCTTCAGCTCTACTTCATTCAACTTGTTCATATTATAGAAATACTGTAGGTTTTTGGATGTTGACTTTGTATCCTGCCACTTTACTGTATTCACTTATTACTTCAAGAAGTTTTTTCATGGAGACCTTTGGGTCTTCTAAGTATACCCTCATGTTATCTGCAAATAAAGATATATTTAACTCTTCCTTGCCTATTCAGATGCCTTTTATATTGTTCTCTTCTCTGATTGCTTTAGCTAAACCTTTTAGTACTATATTAAAGAGCAGTGGAGAAAGTGGGCAGCCTTGCCTAGTAATCCGTTTTTAGCAGAAAAGCTTTTAGCTTTTCCCCATTCAGTATAATGTTAGCTGTAGGTTTTTCATAGATGGCTTTTATTGTATTGAGAAATGACCTTTCTATATCAATCTTACTGAGGGTCTTAATCATAAAAGGATGTTGTATTTTATCAAATGCTCTCTCCACATCAATTGAAATGATCATATGGTTTTTATCTTTCTTTCTGTTAATGTGGTGTATTACATTTATAGTCTTACGTATGTTGAGCCACCCTTGCATCCCTGGGATAAAGCCTACCTGGTCGTGATGAATAATCTGCTATATGTTGTTGGATACGATTTGCGAGTATCTTGTTGAGAATTTTTGCATCTATATTCATCAATGATACTGGTCTGTAGTTTTCCCTTTTTGTCATGTCCTTATCTGTTTTGGGGATGAGGATGATGGAGGCTTCATAAAATGAATTTGGAA
>NW_006160205.1:4288855-4324252 GCF_000334495.1 Tupaia belangeri chinensis | reverse complement strand
AGGCCTTTTTTGATTTCCATTTGCATGGAATATCTTTTTCCAGCCCTTTACTTTTAGCCTATGTATGTCTTTATCCATAAGGTGAGTTTCTTGTAGGCAACAGATAGAGGATTTCTGTTTTATTTATCCATTAATTGGAGAATTTAATCCATTGACATTCAATGTAATTATTGATATTTCTGTACCTGTTCCTGCCATTAAGTGAGCCATTTTCTTGGTTGCTTTTTGTTCTTGTATAACTGTCTGTCTGACTTTTTAGTTTTCCTGGTATAGTACTCCCTTCAGAATCTCTTGAAGAGCTGGTCTGGAGTTGGTAAATTCCTTCAAATTTTGTTTATCTGAAAATGTTTTTATCTTTTTTTCCCATATGAAAGATAATCTTGCCGGGTGTAGTATTCTTGGTTGAAATTGTTTTTCATTCAACACTTTGACTATATTTCCCCATTCTTTCCTTGCCTGAATTGTTTCCGCTGAGAGATCCGATGTTAGCTAGATGGGGGTGACCTTTGTAAGTAACTCGACATTTCCCTTTTGCCAACTTTAGTATCTTGTCTTTGTCTGTTGTTTTTGCCATTCTGGCTATGATGTGCCTTGGAGATTGTTTTTCATGATTGTTTTCTCAATCTTGATATTTTTTTCTAGGTCCGATGTTTTGTCTTCTACATTAGAGATTTGATCTTTTGCCTGATCTAACCTACTTTTAATACTTTCAAGAGAGGTTTTGATTTCCTTTATCACATTCTTCAACCCTAGGAGTTCCATATGGTTCTTGTTTAAGGTATCTATTTCTTCTTTTAAATCATGAAAGGACTTCTTCATCTCCTGAAGCTCTTTTCTCTTCCATTTCAGTTAGTTTGGTCACTACAAATATTCTGAATTTCTTATCGGACATGTCCACGACGTCCATTGTATTGACTGTGGGTGATATAGGCTTGCTGATTTCCCTTGGGGGAGAGACCTTTTGTTGGTTGCTCATACTTCTTGAGCCTCTGCAATTGTCCCTAGTCATCAGGTGATCTATATGTTGCTTCCTAACTTATTTAAGGTATCTATGAGTGTTAAAAGGTGTACAGGATTAGAAAATTGATGATTTCTCTTATGGTTGGCCTACCTGTTGCTCACCAGTACCATGTACTGTTGTCATTGGTCCTGGGTGACCCAAAGTCCTCCCTGATTCTAAGGAGTGGTGAGTCTCCAACTAACCTAATAAGCAACACCTCAAGAGCAAAGAAAAACAAAACCAAAAAAATCACTTGGATGTGGCGCGATTCAAAACACTAAAATTTAGAGTCCAAAGGCAAGTGGGGAAGGGCCAGAGGATGAGCGACGGGTCCCGAGTGGAAGGGCCTGCAGCCGTAGGCAGCCTGATGTCCAGAACTGCTGGCTGGCTCTATCTGTTTTGCAGGTGGGATGGGGATGGGTTGCAAGTTTGTCTTAAAGCCCTATGGAATCAACCTCAAGTCCAGAGATGAGTAGGGGTGGGAATGAACGAAGGTCCCAAGCGCAAGGGCCTGCAGCTGCTGGCAGCCTGGTGTCCAGAATTGCTCGCCCACTCGATCTGGTTTGCAGGTGGGATGGAGGGTGCGAGTTTGTCTTAAAGTCCTATGGAACCAACCCGAAGTCCAGAGATAAGTAGGGGTGGGGATGCACGAAGGTCCTGGGCGCAAGAGCCTGCAGCCGCAGCAGCCTGGTGTCTGGCACTGCTGGCTGACTCAATCCAGTTTGCAGGTGGGGTGGGGGGTGCGAGTTCTTCTTAAAGTCCCATGGAACCAACCTGAAATCCAGAGATGAGTAGGGGTGATGTGTGAAGTTCCTGGGTGAAAGCACCTGCAGCCGCAGGCAGCATGGTGTCTGGAACTGCTGGCTGGCTTGATCCGGTTTGTAGGTGGGGTGGGGGGTGCGAGTTCTTCTTAAAGTCCCATGGAACCAACCTGAAATCCAGAGATGAGTAGGGGTGGGGATGTGCGAAGGTCCCGGGCCAGTTTTTTATTATATTTTATTTATTTTTTATACTAGCAGTTTAGTTCTCCTTTGTGGTTAGTAAGTAATCTATGGAGTAATGTTTTGAAACCATGTGATTATCCTGTTTCTCAATAATCTTTCACTTAATAGTTTTAACATTTGTGGATACTTCCAGGCATGCAGCATTTGTTACAACAGCGATTGCAAAATGATGATTTTCCTAATACTGTCATTTTTCTCTGAATTTTTTGGTTGACTTCTGTAAATAAATCGTCTCCCCCATCCTCATGTCCTTTTTTAGTATCTCTATGTACTGAAGGATTTTTCTGCCTCTAATTGTGCCAGAGGGCAGAGGGTGCCTGAGCTCATGGACGAGGTGGGAGACATGGAAGGAGGGAGGAAGTACCTCTTGGCATGGAGAATGGTCACTGTAGTTCCTTCTCCATCTTTTCTCCTTTCAGGACTCTGAGTATATATACACTCTCTTGGTATATTTCTCGATCCACCAGGTACAGGACTTGAACTATGTAGATGGTCTGGTACATGCATTTATTTTAATAGCTTCACTGAGATAAAAATTTTTCTACCATACAGTTTACTTATTTAAAATGACAGTTCAGTGGGCTTTAGTATTTTCACAGATATGTGTAGCCATCACCATCATTCGAAGTTTATTTTTATTTAATCATTATAGTCTATTATTGTTATTCCTTTTGACACATAAAATGTCCCAGATTTGGCCAGTAGGTATCTCCTCAGGCCGACTTGTCTTTTCTTAGGACATTTCCCCATTAGGTTTTTTTTTTTTTTTTTTTAAAGAATCACTTTAAATGTGTGTGTGTGTGTGTGTATAATTTTACCAGAGAGAGATTGAGAGAGAAAAGTTGAGAAAGCAAGCCTCCAGGTCTGGGACTCAGACCACAGTTGGCCATATGGGAGTCCAGCACCCTTAACCACCATGCCACCTGCTGGCCTCCCCATTAGTTTTGAATATTTTGTGTGTGTATGTAAATTTTCAGAGGACATGTGTGTTTGCCAGAGAGAAAGGGAGGAAAATAACTCCCTAGTGGAGTGTGATCATGTTTCAATCTCTTTTCCATCTTGTTGAAACTGTCAGTGTTCATGCATACACACACATGCTAACATATTTTTTAAACAACCAGGGCTGTGATTTGAACCACAGTCAGCCATGTGGGATCTGACTCCCTTAGCTAAAGTCATGGGGCCAGACCTCTCTGTTAGTCTTTGAAAACCTTTTTACTGGTATAACAAAGTGTCCTACTTTCTCCTGTACTCTACCTGCCCTGGTCCTGCAGTCAGTCTCCTCTCTTGAGGGATCCTCTGAATCATTTTGGTGAGGAATAGCACTTAGAAACTGAAATCTGGGTTCTAGGTATATCATGGTGTCTAGATTCCTTTATTGGGCAGAAAAAAAAAATAACATTAAATACATTATTTCCACTTTCCCACTTCATACATTTATTCTAGTCAAGAACAACACATAATTGTTATTTTTAAAATGATCATACGGTAAAATTGACTCCTTTGGTATACATTGCTATGAGTTTTGTTGTTTGTTTGTTTGTTTTTTCTTATTGTCAGTTGCCAGAGGGAGGGAAAGGTACTCCAACCCACTGTGGAGTATAGTAATGCTGCAGTTCAGTCTCTGATTTCTCTCCAGAGTCTTGAAATTTGGAGCATGCAGGCACATGTGCTTGGTGTGGTTTGCAAGCCACCAGGCAGTGTTTTGAACCACAGTTGGCTATGTAAGATCCAGTTTCCAGGCCTTGGGACTGGCCTGGAGTAGTGGGTTTTAACATGTGTATATTTGTATATTTACCAGCACAGTAATGATTTGGAACAGTTCCAGCACCCTCTACACTCCCTTGTGTTGTCCACTATATTGGGTCATCAGAAAAGTCCTGACGTATTTTTTCTGTGCAAAAATGTGTCATTGTCATGATTCTTTTTATGACCTGATAGTCATAAGTTTTCCTCCTTCTACATCCTGGCTACCACTCTTCTGTTCTCTACTAGCATGAATTTATTTTTAACATTTAAGTAGCATCATTTATTAGACAACCTTTAGAAACAAGTTTTATCACTGAACATAATGCCTTTAAGATTCACCCTAGTCATTGTATCAGAAGTTGTTCCTTTTTACTGCTGGGTAGTCACATATGTTTTGGTGTACAGTGGAACATAAAAATGAATGTGGGGGCCAGATGGTGGCACAACAGTAAAACATGATGCTTTTCAAGGTAGTTTGCGTGGGAATGTCTTTGGTTCAAGTCCAGAAAACTCCCTAAGTATACTGGGCATACCTTGCTCATGTTCTGGGGCTGGTGGAAGTTGGAGCTAGAATGATTGCTTTTGGCAATGATTGCTCTTTCTCTCTCTCTCTCTCTCTCTCTTTTTCTGTGTCTCTCATTTGTAGAACAAATAAACTTAAAAATAAAGCAATGTTGGATTATTTATTCACCTGTTGAAAGAACCTTTGAGTTCTTTCTAGTTTGTGGTTATTAGGAAGAAAATTGCTATAAATAATTGTATACAGGTTTTTATGCAAATGCAGGTTTTCCCTTTTTGTTTTTTGGAGAGTTTTTTTTTTTTTTTTTTTTGCTATAGGACACACGTGCTCGCCAGAAAGAGAGAGACAGAGAGGTAGAAAGTGAGAAGTCATCCCCCAGGGGGATGGCCACATCACAATCCCTTCTCCATTCCTCCTCTCGGGATCTTGGGCACGCACACACACGCGCCTGGTGTGAGTTTTAAGCCACTGGGTCCGGGACGCTGACTACGTGGGAGTCCAGTGACATAGCCATTATGCCAAGTGCTGGTCCCGAGGTTTTCCTTTCTTTAGGGTAGATACTTAGGAATGGAATTGCTGAGGTATGTGGTAAGTGTATTGTAGCTTTGTAAGATATGTGTAACTTTGTAAGATACTGCCAAACTCTTCCCTATGGAGACTGTGGAATTTTGCATTCCCACCAGTGATGCGTGTTTGGCATTTTTATCAGGACTTGGTATTGCCAGAGATAATAAAATCCCATAGTAGTTTTAATTTTTATTTCGCTAATGGCTAATTATGCCAAGCGTCTGGAAGCTTATTTGCCATCTCTGTCCTTTGTAGTGAAGTGTCTGCTTAAGTCTTTCACTCATGTTTTAATTGGGTTGTTCTTTTCTTAGTGTAGAATTTTGAAAGTTCCTTATTTATTAGGAATGCTAGTCCTTGTCACTTACATGATTTGCAGATATTTTCTGATAGTCTATGGCTTACAATTTTATTCTCTGAACAGTATTATTTGTAAAGGAAAAGTTAAAAATTTTGGCAAAGTCTAATTCATCAGTCTTTCCTTTTATGGGCCGTGCTTTGTATGCCAGGTTAAGAACTCTTTATGTAACTCCATGCTATTATAACTGTCTTCCACAAGTTTTATAGTGGTGTGTGTGTGTGTGCGCACACACACATCCATGTATTTGTGTCTCTGTGTCATGATCCTCTTGCATCACCCCCTTGCCCCCATAGCTGGGACTACAGGCGTGAGTCACTGTGTCCAGCTTTTTAGGGTGGGCTGGGCTTTAACCCCAGGCTTCTCATGTGACCTCAGCTTGCCAAGCTGCAGTGTCTAGTGTGTCTACAGCTGATACTCATATTTACACCTAGAATCTATTTCGAGTTGACTTTTTCTCAGAGACAGAGTTTAGGTTAGAATGTGTTTATTAACATATGGATGTCTTATTGTTTCAATAGCATATATTTCCTGTATTGAAAAGCTTTAGAACCTTTGTAAGAACCCAGTTGGCCATATTTATGTTGATCTATATCTGGAACAAATATGTATTAGTCCCTTACTATGTGCCAAGCAGTGTCTTTGTTTTTTTCTTTACCTATTTGGATATTTGTTTTCATATTTCTGAATATTCCTGTCTTGAATGACGGTGTTCTGATTTTCTAAAACATTTCCCATTGCTTCTGTTTTTAGCTGATAGAATAGGCTGTGTAGAAGAATTCTGAAACTTAATGTGTTTTCCACCTTTTGTTCTCCTAAATTGTGTATTTGTTATTGTTATTTATTATTTTTAAATGGATACATGGGCCCAGCCATGGTGGCATAGTAGTAAGGTACTCTGCAATGCTGCAAGCCATGTGGAAGATTGTTTTCGAGTTCCCAGGTTACTTGTTCTTGCCAAATGTGTGTATACATGCCAGTGGACCTAGTTGTCCAGGAAGGTCTGTGGGGATTGTGATGCGAGATACTGTTGAGGTTGCTCACTGAGACCCTCAGAAAACCTCACTGAGACCCACAGCAAAATTCACTCAGATCCTCAGCATACCCCACTTTAAACTACAGAACACCACACTGCGAGCTGCACCACTCCTCAGTGAGAACACAGCACACAACACTGAGACCCACAGCACAAAATTTCAACCCACAGCACACCCCACACAGACCCAAATGTCACCGAGACCCACAGCAATTCTCACTGAAATACACAGCATACCCCACATTAAGACACAGTACACCCCACTTTAACCCACAGCAGAAACCCCTGTGAGCTGCACACCACTTCAGTGAGACCACACATCAGTGAGACCCACAGCACAAAACCTTGAGCCACAGCACACCCCACTCTGACCCAAACCTCACTGAGACCCACAGCAAACCACTGAAATATACAGCAGAATTCACTGAAATCCACTGCACACCCCTCTTTAAACCACAACACATCCCTCGGCAAGCCACACCACACCTCAGTGAGACCACAGCACACGACACTGAGACCCACAGCACACAATTTCAGTGCACATCACACCACACACAGACTGAAACCCACAGCAATTCTCACCGAAATACACAGCACACCCCACTTTAAGACAGAGCACACCCTACTTTAACCCACAGCAGAAACCTCTGTGAGCTGCACAACACCTCAGTGAGACTGCAGAACACATCACTTAGACCCGCAGCACAAAACTGCGAGCCACAGCATACTCCACTCTGACCCAAACCTCACTGAGACCCTCAGGAAACATCACTGAAATACAGAGCACAATGCACTGAGACCCACAGCACACCCCACTGTAAACCACAGCACATCCCACTGCGAGCTGCACCTCACCTCAGTGAGACCACACCACACAACACTGAGATGAAAAGCACAGAATTTCAGTGCACACCACAGCCCCAAACCTCACTCAAACCCACTGCAATTCCCACTAAAATACACAGCACAGCCCACTTTAAGACACAGCACACCCAACTTTAACCCACAGCAGAAACCTCTGTGAGCTGCACGGCACCTCAGTGAGACCACAGCACACATGACTGAGACCACAGCACAGAACTGCGACACACAGGACAACCCACTATGACCCAAACTTTACTGAGACCCTGAGCAAACCTCAGTGAGAACCACAGCACAATTCACTGAGATCCACAGCACACCCCACTTTAAGCCACAGCACATGCCACTGCAAGCCACACCTCACCTAGGTGAGACCAGCCACACAACATTGAGACCCACAATACAGAATTTAGACACACACCATACCCCACAGTCCCAAATCTCACTCAGACCCACAGCAAACCTCACTGAAATATGCAGCACACTCCACAGAACACCCTGCTTTAGCCAACACCATAGCCCTCTGTGAGCTGCACGACACCTCAGAGAGATGACTGCACACATGACTGAGTCCCACAGCAAAAAATTGCATGCTACAATATGCCTGACTCAAACCCAAACCTCACTGAAACCCTCAGCAAACATCATTGAAACCCACAGCACAGTTCACGGAGATCCACAGCACAACCCACTGCAAGCCACACTACACATCAGTGAGACCACAACACTCAGACCTCCAGCAGAGAATTTTGATGAGCATCACATTCCACACAGCCCCAGATCTGAGACCCACAGCAATTCTCACAGAAATACACAGCACACCCCACTTTAAGACATAGTGCAACCCACTTTGACCCAGAACAGAAACCTCTGTGACCTGCACGACACCTCAGTGAGACCACAGAACACAATACTGAGACCCACAGCACAAAACAGCAAGCCACAGCACACTCAATTCAGACCCAAACCTTACTGAGAACCTCAGAAAACCTCAATAAAACCCACGGGACAATTCACTGAGAACACAGCACATCCCACTTTAAGCCACAGCACATGGCACTGCGAGCCGCACCTCACCTCAGTGGCACCGACCGCACAACACTGAGACCCACAGTACAGAATTTAGACACACATCACACCCCACAGCCCCAAACTTCATTCAGATCCACAGCAAACCTCACTGAAATATGTAGCATAACCCACTTCAACCCACAGAACACCCTGCTTTAACCAACAGCATAGCCCTTTGTGAGCTGCACGACATCTCAGTGAGATGACAGCACACATCATTGAGACCCACAGCACAACACTGAGACCTACTGCACTCCCCACAAAGTCTCATACATCACAGAGACCCAGAGGAAAAGTTGCTGACACCGATGTTACCTTTCAGTGGAACAAAGCACACCCCCTTTAACCCTCCAGACACCCCCACTGTGACAGGTGGTACACCTCATTGAGACCACCACACATATCCCTGAAACCCATCACACAAACCAGAGACCCACAGCACACCCACTAAGTCTCAAACATCACTGAGACTAACAGCAAAACTCACTGACACCCATGGTTCCATTAATTGGAACAAAGCACACCCCACTTTAAGCCTCCACACACCCCACTGCAACAGGCAGCTCGGCTCATTGAGCCCAACACACACATCTTTGAAACCCACCACACAGACTTGAGAGGCACAGCATTCTCCACAAAGTCTCAAACCTCACTGAGCCTCGCAGGAAAACTCACTAACTCGTATGTTACCATTCAGTGCAACAAAGCACACTCCACTTTAGGGCTCCAGACAGCCCACTGAGATGGGCTGACCAAATCATTGAGGCCACTGCACACATCTCTGAAACCCACTGCACAAACCAGAGACCCACAGAAGTCTCCACAAAGTGTGAAACCTCACTGAGACCCACCGAAAAACGCATTGACACCCACGGTTCCATTCCCTGGAACAAAGCGCACCCCACTTTAAGTCTCCACACACCCCACTGTGACAGGCAGCTTGGCTCATTCAGACCACCGCACACATTTTTGAAACCCACAGCACAAACTTGAGAGCCACAGAATTGTCCACAAAGTTTGAAAACGTCCTGAGATCCACAGGAAAACTCACTAACTCCTATGTTACCATTCAGTGGAACAAAGCACACCTCACTTTAAGCCATCTACTACCCACTATGACAGGTAGCATCCCTCATTGGCACCACTGCACACATCCCTGAAGCCCACCGAACAAGCCATAGACCAAGAGGAGACCCCACTAACTCTGCGACATTAGTGATATACACAGCAAAAGTCACTGACACGCTCGGTTCCATTCACTGCAACAAAGCACACCCCACTTTAAGCCTCTGCACATTCCACTGCAACAGGCAGCACAGCTCATTGAGACCACCGCACACGTCTTTGAAACCCACCACACAAACCAGAGACCCACAGTCCTCCTCACAATGTGTCAAACATCACTAAGACCCACAGCTAAACTCACTGACACCTATGATTCCATTCAATGGAACAAAGCACACCCCACTTTAAGCTTCCTCATAGCCCTACGATAGGTGGCACACTTTGAGACTGCCACACACATTCCTGAAACCCACCGCACACACCAGAGACCCACAGCACTTCCTCTAAAGGCTCAAAGATTACTGAGACCCACAGCAAAACTCATTGACACAGCATTGTTCACTGAAACAAAGCACATGCCACTTTAAGCCACCTACCCCACCACTATGACAGGCAGCACACTTCATTGAGACCACCACACATATCCCTGAAACCCCTTGTACAAGACATAGACCCAGAGCATACCCCATTAACTCTAAAACATAACTTAGAGTCACAGCAAAACTCACTGACACCCACGGTTCCATTCACTGGAACAAAGCACACCCCACTTTAAACCTTCCCAGACCCCACTGCGACAGGCAGTTTGGCTCATTGAGACCACCGCACACATCTTTGAAACCTACTGCACTAACTTGAGAGCCATGGCATTCTCCACAAGGTCTCATACCTCACTGAGACCCCCCAGGAAAACTCACTAACTCCTATGTTACCATTCAGTTGAACAAACCACACCCCACTTTAAGCCTCCAGACAGCTCACTGAGACGGGCAGACCAACTCATTGAGACCACCGCACACATCTCTGAAACCCACTGCACATACCAGTAGACCCACAGCAGTCTCCACCAAGTCTCAAACCTCACTGAGACCCACTGCAAAACTCACACCCACAGCTCCATTCACTGGAGCAAAGCACACCTCACTTTAAGCCTCCCCACACTCCACTGTGACAGGCAGCTTGGCTCATTGAGACCACCACACACATCTTTGAAATCCACCACACAAACTTGAGAGCCACAGCATTTTCCACAAATTCTCAAACCTCACTGAGACCCACAGCAATCCTTACTGAAATACACAGCATATTTTACAGAGATCCACAGCACACCCCTCTTTAAACCACAGCACACCCCACTGCAAGCTGCACAACACTTCAGTGAGACCACACCACAGGACACTGAGAGCCACAGTGCAGAATTTCAACACACATCACATCCCACACAGCCCCAAACCTCACTGAGACCCACAGGTCTCACTGAAATGCACAGCACATCCCACTTTAAGACACAGCACACATCACTTTAACTCACAGCAGAAACCTCTGTGAGCTACATGACACCTCAGTGAGACCGCAACACATATGATTGAGGCCCACAGCACAATACTGTGACCCTCAGCACACCCAGCTCTGACCCAAACTTCACTGATACCCTCAGGAATCCTAACTGAAATACACAGCACAATTCACTGAGATCCACTGCACACCACACATTAATCTGCAGTGCACCCCACTGCGAGCTGCCCCACACCTCAGTGAGACCACAGGACACAGCAATGAGACCCATAGGACAAAACTGTGACCCACAGCCCATCCCACTTAGAAATCTCACTGAGACCCACAGCAGACCTCTTAGGACAAAACTGCGACCCACAGCCCATGCCACTTAGATAGAAATCTCACTGAGACCCACAGCAGACCTCACTGAAATATGCAGCACACCCCATTTTAATCCACAGCACACTCCAGTTTAACCCACAACATAGCCCTCTGTGTGCTGCATGGCACCTCAGTGAGACCACAGCACCCATCACTGAGACCCACAGCACAAAAGTGGGAGCCCAGCACACCCCACTCAGACCCAAACCTCACTGAGACCTACAGCAATTCTCACTGAAATACACTGCACAATTTACTGAGATCCACAGCATACTCCACTTTAAGCCACAGCACACCCTACTGTGAGCTGCACCACTCGTTAGTGAGACCACCACAGCACACATCACTGAGACCCACAGTACAAAACTGCGAGCCGCAGCACACGTGACTCAGACCCAAACCTCACTGAGAGCCTCAGCAACCCTCACTGAAATCCACAGCACATTTCACTGAGATCAGCACACCCTACTTTAAGCACAACATACTGCATTGTGAACCACACCACACCTCAGTGAGACCACACCACACAACACTGAGACCCACAGCACAGAATTTCGACGCACACCACACCCCACGCAGTCCCAAATCTCACTGAGACCCACAGCAAACCTCACTGAAATACACAGCATACCTCACTTTAACCCACAGAACACCCTGCTTTAACCCATACCATAGCCCTTGTGATCTGCATGACACCTCAGTGAGACCACAGCATATGTCACTGAGACACACAGCACACCCAACTCGGACCCAAACCTCACTGAGACCTTCAGCAAACCTCACTGAAACCCACAGCACAATTCACTGAGATCCACAGCACACCCCACTGCAAGCCACACCACAGCTCAGTGAGACCACAGCACACATCACTGAGACCCACAGCACAGAACTTCGACCCACAGAACGCCTGACTCAGACCCAAATTATTAGTGGAAAATCTTCATTTCTCTGTTTCCCCTGTAATGACTAGTTCTCAGGAGCCATGAAGGTGTCTTCAAGAAGGCCTGTTCCCTTGCCTCCACACAAGTTTGTGTGCTGGAGGCTGAATTATCCATGAAAAACTTCATTTCTCTGTTTCCCCTGAAATGACTAGTTCTCAGGAGCCATGAAGGTGTCTTTCTCCGTGGTTGAATATTAAATGTCCTAAATTTCTGGAAATTGTAGGAATGAGTACTCATTTGGGCAGTGAATCCTTATCTCTCAGTGAATCAAATCCTTTTACAAAATTTAGAAAAATGAAAGAGAAAGTAATGAAATTGGTACATCAGTATTAGAAAGCATTCTAAAAAAAGAAGTGATGAGTTGCCAATAAGCAATTTTTTTTTTTTTAACCTTTACTTCAAGTAATACTTAAACACTGAGTTTGGACTCTTATCTGGCATCACATGTATTGAATCTTTTTTGGGGTTGACTTCAGTTATTTTTTTTCTTTTTCCTTTTTAATTAGTGTCTTAATTCGTGCTTCAAGTTAGAGGGAAAAACAGAATTGTGAGCCAAGGTGGAATTTGTTTGAACGACTCTGTTTAGTGTTCTCAAGTGAATTATACAGAAGGATTGTCTTAGAAAATGTATTAAATAAATAAGCACCAGCAGGTGTGGTTAAGGCACTGGACACTCCCACATGGCAGGCCATGGTTTGAGTCCCTGGCATGGTGGTTTACTTTCTCACTTTGTCTTTCTCTGTCTTTCTCTGGTCAAATGAAAATAAGTTAATTAATAAAATAAATAATAAATAATTATTTGAAAAAAGTAAAAAATAAAATGTATTAAATAGAAGAAGTTTTTAAAAATTCATGTGTTACTAGGCCAAAAAATCATGACAATACTATTTCTCTGCTTGATAGTTAGTGACTTATTTACCGTGGGGTTTTTATTGATTACCACGATTAACTGGTAGATAAATCTTTGTAACTAACATGGCATGATGTTCAGATGTGTGTATAGATGTGATAAAGGCTTGTACTTTACTTTTGGCTCTTAGGTGTGGGATTTTACTTAAAAGATCTTGAAAGAATTTTCTCTTAGTGTAGACACTGTATGTCCCCACTTAATATATACTGAATGTCTGCACTCTATAACTGAAACGGAGGGGCTAAAGGATGTACAAACACAAGAGATGGATGTGAATGCCAGATGTGGTGTGTGTGGAGGAGTGGGGCCTGGGGAAAAACATTTGGAGGAGGGATACGAAGACAGCATTGTTGAGACAGAGAGGTAGTGTTGTTATATTTTGATCAACTCAACTGGGGAGAAATGTTCACATATTGAAATGATCACCTTGTAAGCTAAATAATGTGATTGAATGTATTTAAAAAATGTAAATAAATAAAAACAAAAACAAAAATAAAGTGTTAATCTATTGTCAAAAATACTTTTTTTTTTTTTAAATTTGAGATTTTTGCCATAGGGCACATGCACTCACTGGAGACACTGTCAAAGGAAAGTGAGAAATTACCCCCCAGTTGTATGCTGAATCTCTGTTTTTAAAATTTTGCCAGAAGATTCATGTGTACCCAGAAAGACAGGAAGTAAGAAGTGAAGCACCTCTTGTAGGGATTAACGACACTGCACTTCTCTGTTTCTCCCTCGGTTTAGTATTTGGGGCACACACACCCATGCATTTGGCATGTTTCTCTAGCTTCCAGGTCTGAGACTTGAATTGTATAGTTGGCCTTTTGAGATCCAATCACCTTAACCACTACATCACTGGCTGGCCCACTGAATCTCATACAGGATGATCAGATTCAAAAAAAAAAAAAAAAGTTATTGAATTCATCGCATGAATGCCCAAACTCCCAAATAATTTCACAGTTTACAGAGTGTTAAATGGGTATCTCTCACGTTGTAGGTTTTTTTGAGGTATTATTTAATATACGTGACTTGTCAACTTACATTGGCAAATTTTCTCAAATTTGCTTGTGCATGTGTTTTCAAAAACATTTTTTATGTTCCATTTCTTAAAGAACTGGAGCCATGAAAGTTGGCAAGTGTTAAATATACTAATTACTTCAACATACTGACCAATTCTCTGATTTATTAGTTCAAAGAAGCACAGGGACAGGGATGAAATTAGATTTGGGCATTTTTCACTCTAGTTGTTTTAGGATACTCAAGGCTGCTTTGATCTGTAAATAATAGATGCTTTTTCATGCATGGTTCAGGATACATCAAACATGTTCAAAACTTTGTCTCAGATTTAGGACTCATCATTCTTATCTTGAATTGGATATGCACACTTTTAACTACAACTTGAAAGTTATTTAGAAAAAAAGGTATTTAGAAAGAACTTAAAAATTAAAAGTTCCTGTTTGGTAGTTAAATCTGGGATGTTTTATTTTTCTAATACATTATTTTTTTACAGCTCACATAAAATAGGTATAAGGTGATGAATAAAATTTACTTTATTGGAGCCAACAGATGGCGTGGTGGTTAAGGTGCTCGACTCCCATATGGCTGACCATGGTTCAAGTCCCAGACCTGGTAGCTTGCTTTCTCACTTTCTCTCTCTGACTCTGGTCAAATTAAGAAATAAATAATAGTAACAAAAATAAATACATCTTTAAAAATAAATTTACTTCATCATTTGCTAAAACTTATTGACTTAAGTATCAGGATTTTCCCCCCTTATGGCCCATGTGCTTGCCACAGAAAGAAAGACAGAAAGAGAAAGTGAGAAACCACCCCCCCCCCAAGGAGGGACAGTCACACCAGAACCCCCTTTCCTCCATTCTCCTCTGAGAATGGGACAATATACACATGCATCTGGTATGATTGTCAGGCTGCCAGCTCCAGGACTCCCTCTGTGGAGTCAACCTTTGTGGGATCCAGCACCTTAACCTCTATGCCACCTGCTGGCCCTTAAGAATCAGTTTTAAGAGTAAAAGTCGGGGCCAGCAGGTGGCATAGTGGTTAAGGTACCGGACTTCCACGTGGTTGACTGCATTTAGCATCTCGGATCTGGTGGCATGAAACTCAGGCTGGGTGCATGTGTATGTGTGTTCAAAATCCAGAGAGGAGAATGGAGGAGAAAGGATTGTGGTATGGCCATCTTCCCCACTCTCCCTTGGGGGGGTGATTTCTTGCTTTCAGTCTCTCTGGTAAGCTCATGTGCCCTATAACAAAAATGTCTCTCAAAAAATAAAGTAACAGTATAGGCAACTATGAATATCTGAAGAGTTTGTATTTGTGTGTATGTGTGTACATACATCTACATATAATTTCTACTATGTGAATATACATATAATTATACACTTTTAGATGCAAACATGTCTGCTTTATTTCTTTTTAACGTTTTGGGGGACCAGAAGGTAGCGTGATGTTTAAGGCACTGGACACTCCCACATGGCCAACCACAGTTCGAGTTCCAGACATGGTGGCTTGCTTTCTCACTTTCCCTTTCTCTCTCTGTGGTAAAATTAAAATGAAATGAATGAATAAAAAAATAAATAATTATTTTTTTAAAGTTTTTATTTATTTTTTCTATGAGTGAGAGAGAGAAGTAGACAGCATCTCCAGTGGGTCCTGACACTGCAATCCACCCTTACCCTTCAGCCAACCCCAGACCACAGGTACATACATGGCTGGTATACCAGGGGAGGTCACCAGACTTGACCTCACAGGTGGAATTGCCTTATAAAGTGTCAGACTGTATTGCTACCCCAGTGCCTGGTCCATGTTTTATTTTTATTTGCTAAATATTCTGTTTAATAATTATTTAATAACTGGAGTTAAGATCAAACCTAGTAACCTATACAAAAACATTATTTTTGACTTGAGTTTCATAATTTATTCCTCTCTTGGCTCTTACGAATTAAAAGCTTAGTATCAGGGAGAATTTTTATTAGGTAGGACATCAAATGAATGGCAAAGAGAATGAGAAAGGCAAAGGCCAAAAGGTAAGAACTGAGAAATCCTTGAATGTCCATTTTCTATACTCCCTGATCTAAAGACTCAATTGGTAGAGGCACTTCTCCAATATGGCAGTATTGTAGGATGCAGTAAACCATGCGATTAAAGTCCAAATAGTGTCCCTTAACTGTGCAAAATTATTTAGAAGTGATATTTAGAACTCTCACAATTTTCTTTGTGGGGTTTTCTGTTTTGGTGGAAGATTATTTTGAATTATAAAACTCATGATTTGAAGTGAACAGTTACCAGAATAAAATAATTACATTAAGAATTGTTTTGTAAGTAAAAAAAAATTTTTTTTTGAGAGGTTTTTGCTTTAGGGTGCATGCGCTCTTCAGAAAGACAGACACAGAGACAGAAAGCGAGAAATTGTCCCCTCAGGGGGATGACCACTTTGGAATATCTTCTCCTCCATTCTCCTCTCAGGATCTTGGGCACACATGCACACGTGCCTGGTGTGAATTTAAGCCACTAGGTCTGGGACTCGAACCGCGGTTGACTATATGGGAGTTCAGCGACAGCCATTACACTAACTGCTGGTCCTGTAAAGAAAATATTTAAGAAAAGAACATTTTAAGGAGCACAATGGGTTTTCTGTTATGGCGGGGCTTCTTACACATTTTAAAAGAGATCAATATCAAAATGACTGTTTTCTTTTTTTTTTTTTTTTTTTGAGAGATTTTCACTGTAGGGCGCGTGCGCTCGCCAGACAGACAGAGAGAGACATAGAGACAGAAAGCGAGAAATCACCCCCCAGGGGGGATGGTCACGCCGCAATCCCTTCTCCTCCATTCTCCTCTCGGGATCTTGGGCACACACGCACACGCGCCCAGCGTGAGTTTTAAGCCACCTGGTCCGGGACACGAACCGCGGTCGACTACGTGGGAGTCCAGCGACATAGCCATTATGCTAATTGCTGGTTCCCAAAATGACTGTTTTCTTAAGCATGATTTAAAATCACTAAAAACGAGCACTATTCAGACAACATATCTCTGTTAGGAACACACATAAACACCTTGCTTTGTATAAAGTCTCAAAGGAATAGCAACATTGTACATGTCAAGAAAGTGTTACAGGATAAAGTTGTTATTTGAAGAATTGCTTTTATTTTTGAGATATCTCATACCTGCTTCATTTGGCACAGATTGCATTTCATGATAGTTTTTTCCTTAGAAATTCCAAGATCTATAGATAGAACATGGTAACAGCAGAATGTTTTGACATACAAACTCAATAGTACCATAAAACAAATTTAGAGTATGTAAACTGAGTTTACTATTTTGTTGAAAAGGCCCTTGATTTTAAGTGCATGACATGCACACATTTATATGAACAGTTCATTTGTGTGTGTGAATGTATATGGACATACTTTCACATATATGTAGATTTAAACCAATGCATGTAACAAACTCTGGTATATATGATCCTCTAATACTATTTTTCAGCTGCTTCTAAAAATCTGTGTTAACCCTCATTCACTAACACAGTTCTGTAGGTTGTATTGATTATGCTAAATGCCTTTCCTTTTCTTTCTCTTTTTTTTTTCTTAAAGTTTTGCCATATGGTGCTTGCGCTTCCTGGAGAGGTGAAAGGGAAAGTGAGAAGTCACCCCACAAGGGGAATGACCACACTATACTCCCTTCTCCTCTATTCTACTGGGATTTTGGGTATGCATGCACACACACTTGCCATGATTTTCAAGCCACTGCGTCAGGGACTTGAACTGTGGTCGATCATGTGGGGATCCAGTGCCTTAACCACCACACCATCTGCTGGCCCCACTTTTCTCCTTTTTGTAATTTACTAAAAATAGAGTGTGATTCAACGGGTACAAAATGTGTATGTTTGCTATAAATAAAGTAAGAGTTAAATGTCTCCAAATAATGCTATGAATTCTATGAAGTCTGCTTTTTCTTCTGTGAAAGTGATTTGGATTTTTAGGTTATAGGTGTTTTTTACTTTTTATTAAACATAGTTGTTTGCTTATCATCATGTTTGGGTAACTCCTTGAGAAGCTGCTTCTTGCTGGTAGTCTTTGGAAAAGAATATTTACTTGCTTCAGTTTTCCAAATAATGGAATCAGACTTCTTTTTCACATTTTATAGATGCCAAATTTGACTATCCTTGGAAAAAATCTAGTTAAGAATAATAGTATTTAATATTTAATAAACTACCAGGCTTTTGAACCATCTGGATTTTTTTTTTATTTTACTTTTTTTCTGCATGGAGCATCTGAGTTTCAGCTGTTAGCATTTCTCCTTTGCTCTGAGAAGGGTCAATTGCTTTTAAAGTCTTTGATGCTTGCTGTGTCAGCCCTTTTCATATTTTCAAAATGCCCGTGTAAAAGGACTTTTCATCCATTCATGCTGATAATTCTTTTGAACTTGAGGTTTGAACCATGCTAATCAAATTTAATTATAGCTCAAATCCCGTTACAGTGAACTCCAGTAGACTTCTAGGCTAGTTTTTTTTCTCTCTCTCTCTCTTTCTTTCTTTCTCTCTCTCTCTCTCTTTCTTTTTTATACTGGAATTCAGCCATTATCAATATTACTTGAAGTAACTGGGCCATTGACTGCAACTTGGGAGACCTTTTGTAAGGGCCAGACTTTTGTTATATTGACATTGCTGGTATGATTTGAACTTAATTCTTCTTCAAAGGAAATATTGAATTAGTTGCTCCAAGTAAAATTTCTTTCTTTGCATGCGGACTTAATTCTTTTCCAAAGGAAATATTGAATTATTGTTGCTCCAAGTAAAATTTCTTTCTTTGCATGTATTGCAAGTAATCTTTTCCCATTCATATTTAAGGGTTTGAACAATTAAAATCTAGAAACCAGTTTGTAAAGAATGTTTTGATTTTGTTGCTGATGCATGTTTCCCATTTATTTGAAGATCCAAAACTGAATTAGAATGTATATACACGTCCCTGGGGTACTACTGTGGTTTCTGCATATTTACTTGGCATTCCAGTAGAGATTGTTTTCTTCATTATAAACAGTTTGAACAGTGTTACTTACTGGAGAGAAAGAAGAAAGCATGAATGTTTTAGACTGCTGCATAGATTTTTTTTTTTTTTTACTTTTTTACATAGATTTTTAGTACTTTCTTCGAAATGATTACTAACACATGTATATTATATTTTAGTGTCTTGTTAAATTCACTTGTTAATCTCTATGCTTCTGTATGCCTAGAGTTCTTTTTCCCAAACACAATTTTAAATTCTATTTTTAAATTAGGTTTTCTTTAGCTTGCTAAACAGATTTAGAAGAATAGCATTTGAAGTACTTCAAGTTCCCTCTTATCTCTAATATTTTATAATACTGGACCATTTTTGACCTGTAAGAATAAAATGACAGAACTCAGAGCATTTGATTCTAAAATGGAAAATAGGTTCCTGATGAAGAGTAAATAGAATCCCTATTAAAGATTAAAATGAACTTTTTTATTTAAAAAAATTCAACTAAAAACTGCCTATTCCCCTAATTTTATTATAACAAAGGCTCTTGTTTTAAAATGAGGTGAGATGTGAAGTTAATTTTTATACTAGCTGCTTTGAATTATATTTCCCCTGCCAACTTGTTAAGGGCTTTGAATACACAGTTTAAAGGAATGGTGGTAATATTGCTGCCACATGTAGGACAGTTCACGCCATAAATCTTTGGTGAGCTGTAGGATTGCTGGCTGGAGTTCCCACCCTGCTTGCAAGGTTGGGCCCTTTCTTTCTTTCTTTTTTTTTTTTTTTTCTTTCTCTTTTTTTCAAAGAATTATTCTATTTAAATTACTTTCTTAATTTCAGTTTGACCAGAGAGGGACAGAGAAAGAGTGAGTGAGAGAGAGAAAGCAAGCCGCCAGATTAGGGACTTGAACCATGGTTGGCCATGTGGGAGTCTAGCACCTTAACCACCATCCCACCTGCCAGCCCCAATTTTTTGTATGCCTTTTGACTTAAATGCCCACAAGTGTGCCATCTGTAGAAAGCAATCCAGATAATCTTTAAGAAAGTAAGATGTAACAAGAAAGACCAAATCCTGCTAGCCCAACATAATCTCCAGACAATAGTGACTGACACTTCCATTTAGAAAAAAGTGCTTCCCCTTCCATACATGTTTAGACAGAGTACTCCTTGACTCTTTCAATCTTTCCTTACCTATTAGGTCGTCAGAAAAATCATAATACATTTTATACAGAAAAACTTAGAGAAATATGTCATTACTTTTCTGACAATCCTTAAGTGTTACCAATAAGAACTTAGGTTGGGGGACCAGCAGATCGCATTGATTACGTCTTTGGACTCCCACATTGTTGACTATGGTTTGTGTCCTGGATCCAGTGGCTTATATCTCATGCTGGGCATATGTGAGTGCATGCCTAAAATCCTGAGAGGAGAATCGAAGAGAAGGGATTGCATTGTGACCATCACCCCGGGTGGTGATTTTTTGCTGTCTCTTTCTGTCTTTCTGGTGACCGTACACTCCCTATAGCAAACAAAACAAAACCCAAACAAACAAACAAACAAAAACAAACAAAAACAAAAAACCAAAAACAAACAAAAACTCTAAAAAAAAAAAAAGAACTTAGATTGATGAAACCTATTTTAACTATAGGTATAGGTGGTGAGAAAAGCAGCACTACATGCTTCCAGATGTAAGCATGAGAATTGTGATAGGTGTGGGTAGGAGCATGAACTCTGAGGGTAGCCTGTCTGGGTTCAAATCTCTACTTACTACTTAAATGGTTTTGAGCAAGTTATTTAAATTCACTTTTCCCATTTTCTTCACCTGTAGGATGAGAGTAATAAATAACACCTAGCTTGGAAGATCGTTGGGAAGATGACATATGTTTGTATGTACTTATGAAGTGCTTAGGACAGTGCTGACATATGATCCCATATGAATGTTATTTTTACTATTGTTGTGGTGATGATGATGGTGATATCACCAGTAGCCCCCTGAAGCTTGTCGACTTCATCTAAGGCCTTATCATTTAATGGCACGCCAAGTCTCTGAAGTACTCCCTTCAATATGCCGAGTCTACCCTGAATGCAGCCTGAACTTGGCCTATTTGGAACCTTCTTCACTTGCCCTTATTACAATTTCTAGACCATAAATTTCAAAGAAGTGATCCAAAACGTTGGACCCATACGTTTTTATAACTATAAATCCAGCATATTAAAATTGAGTGGTTTCATGTACCACTCAAGATAACCAAGTTTTCTGGGAAACACTTGAATACCTGGTGATACTGCACCTACATTTCTGCATGGAGCAGATGGCTAGAGTAAAATAGCAGCTGCCTTTTTAAGGTGGAAACTGCTCTTCAAATCACCAGAGACTCCACCATTTCCTGTTGTTCTGATGCTTTTCTCATTTTAGCCATTTATATCATTTGTTTGGGCCATGCAATATTTATTTGGGACCACTGGATCTCAAGTGTGTGTTCTGCACACACATGCTGCACTAGCCCCTCACTGGTAGGTGGCCAAAATTTGATCAGTGTGTAAAACACACATTAAAAAAAATCAAGTATACATAGTAGTGTTTTGGTTTTGTCTGTCAGAAGGAAAACTGAGCTGTGCCCATGTTACAGGCACATTGCTGTGCCTAATGCTGTTAGAGCTGGATAGAACTTGCTGCAAATAAGAGGTGAAAAGTTTAGTTTCTGTTTAAATTCAAGCCAAAGAAAAGTGATTAAAGCCCAAGCCAAAGAAAATTTCATATGGTAGCTTTGCCTTTTGAATGTGGGAGAGAATGCATTTGGGGCAAGCCACATGGCTCAGTGTCACAGTGCTAAGGGGTCAACAGAGATAGAGATAGCTCATGTCCTAAAGCAGGGATAATTTGGTACCATGTGGATGGGCTTGTGCTTTGCAGGGTGTTAAGCTGCATCTCTGGCCCCTCTGCATTATATGCCAGTAGCCTTCCTCCCAATGACCAAATGTCTTTAGGGAGCAGAATTGCCCCAGGTTAAAAACCACTGTGTTAAGCACATAGAACACACTGTTACAATATATTTTTGTTACCACGAGCCTGTTTATTGCTGTTCTTAGTCTTTGCATCTTTTAAAATATTTGCTTTTTAAACCTTTGTGTGTGTGTGTGTGTGTGCTTGCTTTTTAAACCTTGTGTGTGTGTGTGTGTGTGTGTGTGTGTTTAGCATGCATTATTTATTTTGTGGACATTTTAATGCAGCAGCCTAAAGAAGAGGTACTTTCTCTCTCTCCCTCTTCAGTCTAGCTCCAGAGGCCAATCTCTAAGAACAGAGTTTATCTGACAGACTTCTAAGCTGCAGCAGAGTGTGCTGGAGGAGCTGGGCTGTAGCTCCTCTGTGGCCACTCCCCAGCTCTGTGAGTTGCTGAGGTCACTTTCCCTCCCTCTGCATCTTGGCTAGATAATGAGATGGGTGGATCAGAGATAATTATCGAGATTCCTTCAAGGTAAAATTTAGGCTGGGAGGCAGAACGTATTGTAGGATTTCTGAAGTTTTAACTACTTGTCAAGATCATTTAACTAAGGTGTCTCTCATTTTTTACTCTATTAAGATGAGTAACTTCAATTAGGTGTCATGTAATATCAAGATCACCTAGAGGAACAGCTGGAGGCACTTTAGATTGCTATTTTTGTTATCTGTTGCCACAGAATAAATTATTACAAACCTGATAGCTTAAAACAACAGGTATTTGTGTTTGCATAGCTCTGTAGGCCAGCCTTCCCAACCTGGCATGGCTGAGTTCTCTGCTCAGTGTCTCACAAGGTGACAGTGTTGACTGGGTCTGTGATCTCATATGAAGCTCAAGGTCCTCTTCCTGTCTCACATGGCCATTGGCAGATTTTATTTCCTTGCGACTGTATGACTGAATTCCAGATTCTTGCTGTGTGCCTATCTGCATAAGCCCATTCATAACACAACAACCTACTTCTTCCAAAATGGCAAGAGAATCTCTCACATTTGAGTTCTGTTCAGGAAGTGGCCACCCCTTTTAGGGACTCACCTTCAAAGAACTGAGGCCCATCCAGGATATTCTCCCTTCTGATAATCTCAGAACCAACTGATTGGGGACCTTAGTTATAGCTACAAAGTCTGTTCACTTTGTCATATACCATAAGATAATCCCAGGACTGTGCTCTATCCTGGTAACAGTCCCTGGAGCAAATTATACAGGGCATGTGTACCATGAACTGGTAATCTTGGTAGCCATCTTAGAATTCTGTCTACCACAATGACTTGTGATTGAAAAAGATTCAAGATCATACCTTTTTCTTAGTCTTCATAGCCGAGATAAAAACTCATGCCTTTTCTGTTCAGTTGTGTTGACGTGGTCATATTCATTATCTGTCTTGTATTTTCCCAGGAGAGACATTAGAACCTAAGGGGTGGGGTGGCTTCTGAACTTCTGCTGGTGTTTTGTGTTGCTTGTGTGTACGCTACTGTTCCAGCGTTCTCTTTGGTAACTCCTATTTGAAGGCTATGCTAACTGGCATATAGGCTGTGTTGTATGCTGGTGCTTCAAAGAACCATTGACCTGTACTGTATTCAGAATTATTGTTCACTAATACATTAAGAAAAACATGCTTTCTGTGTTGTTATATCCGGTCTCCTTTCTTTCTGTAATGGAACTCATAGTCCCTATAGGTGGAAATCTAGGGTAACTTGCTGGAGCAGAGCTTTGTACTTTTCTATGTATCGCAGAACTCCCCCATTTACCAAAAGAGTAGTGTAAAAATTGATATGCTAGTACAGAGAAGATGATTTATGACATATATTATGATTTGGGGGGGGGGTCAAAATGACCTAGTCAACCCCCCAGCACTTTGCTCTATAATGTTAAAAAAAAAAAAAAAAACTTGAGAGATTTTGTCACCAAAAAGTGCATTTTGTGGTTTTATAACACAGTAGCATCACTTGTTAGAATCTCAGAATTCTTTATTAATCACCTAACAATTTTCTAGTAACTAAAATTTTACACTTGTCACTGCCAAAAGCTACAACTATTTCACATGACTTCCATCTTACCCTCTCCAAATAATAATTCATAAGCTCATTAAGTTTGTCAGGTTCTCATGCCTTTTTTTGGTGTTCTCCTGATTGTGAGAAATCTGGAGAAACTGTGTCTAGATTTAGGGAATGAGATTCTTTTTTTTTTTTTTTTTATATGTTGCTGCAGAAATTTAAAGACAGATGACAGCATTTTTTTTTTAGTGGATCTTAATTTTTTTCTTCTGAGGTAGTTCCAGTTATGTAATTTTAAAAGGGTAATTTTTAAATTTTAATTATTATTAGTTTTTATGTAGTTTTTGTTTTGTTTCATTTTTAATTTGATGAGAGACAGAGAGAGGGAGAAAGAGAGAAAAAAATGAGAAAGCAAACTGCCAGATCCAGGACTTGAACTATGGTTGACCATATAGGAGTCCAGCACCTCAACTGCTATGCTACCTGTCAGCCTCCTGATTATGTAACTTAATCAATGGTGTAAAGGTGGGACATCTAGTTAGGATTTTTAAAGGTGGTGTTAACTAATACCAAGCTTATGTATTAAGGATAGAGGATTTTCAGATTCATAAATTTAGTGATTCTCCCCTACCCCATGTAACATGCTATATTTATAAACTTTAACATTGATATATTTTCTGTATTCCAGAAGCTTTAGAACAGGTTAAGGCAGAATCACCCTCAACAAGAGTACTGTTGTAAAGTAGAATATCAATGTTTTGTATCAGTTAAATCGGGCTACTTTGTGGAACCAAAGTTCGTCAAGTGTATCTGGCAGTATAGCTGATTACACATTTCCTGTATCAGGAGCCTTAATGCTATGATTTGGTTATGTCCCTCACAAATTTGTGTGTTGCGATGTGGTTACTATTGTGACAGCATTAAGAAGGTGGAAACTTAATCCAACTAAAGTGTTAAGAGGTGGGGCATTTGGAAGGTGATTAGGATTAGGCAGGGCCATCAGGGTGGCACCTCCACGATTGAATACTGGTGACTTTATACAAAGAGGGAGAGAGATCAGAGTGGACACACGTTCTTGTCTTCTTGCCTTGTGGTGCCCTAACTTGCCTTGGGACTCAGAGTCCCCACAAATAAGAACATTCTCACCAGAATGAGCCCCTTGACCTTGGACCTCCAGAATCGTGAGCTGATAAACCTTTATTCTGTATAAATTACCTAGTCTATGGTGTTTTGTTACTAGTAACAGAAAATGGACTAAAGCACTCATGTAATTTTGGATCTAATGTAATTGCTTGCTTGCTTCTTTCCTTCCTTCATTTCTTTTTTTGGTTGAGAGGTGCCAGAAGCAAGTGAGACCATATACATGTAGAAATTAATATTAACTATGGGTAAGGAAATTTAAAAATACAGGAAAAGATAACATACCATATATAATACAACTTGCTAGTCTTTTTTTATCTAATCAAAAAACTTAACGTGCTTCCATTAGGCAATTTAATTTTCATATGATGGGGGAGATAAAATTAGGTATCCCTTTTTGAAAGAGTTGGCAAAAAAAAAAAAGTTGGCTTACCTAGTACTCCTTTATTTTCTTGGTCTTTTATTAGTGAGCCAGTTTTTTTTTTTTTTTTGAGAGGTTTTTGCTATAGGGCGCGTGCGCTCGCCAGACAGACAGAGAGAGACAGAGAGATAGAAAGCAGGAAATCACCCCCCAGGGGGAATAGCCACGCCGCAATCCCTTCTCCTCCATTCTCCTCTCGGGATCTTGGGCACGCACGCACACGCGCCCGGCGTGAGTTTTTTAAGCCACCGGGTCTGGGACACGAACCACGGTCGACTACGTGGGAATCCAGCGACATAGCCATTACGCTAACTGCTGGTCCCAGTGAGCCAGTTTTTTTTTTGACTGTTTCTATCTTTTACAGTTGATTTGATTATATTTGACTATTGTCTGGTTTATTGTGACCAGGTTTTCCTTGTGAGGATATAAATACTGAAATCAAAGTACTGGTGACAGCAATTTAATCTTTAGTGGGGTTTTACACAAACAGAGGTAACTTTTTGTAACTATTTTTAAGTGAATAATTGAATCACATTAATTACATTCACAGTGTCATACAATCATTGCATTTCAAAACTTTTTCATCACCCCAAATATAAACTCTGGAACCATTAAGCAGTATCTCACCATTGTCCCTTCATCCTGGCCTCTGGTAACTTCTTTTCTACTTTCTGTCTCTCTGAATTAACCCATTGTACATATTTCATATACATGAATGTTTTCCATCTAGCATCTTTTACTTAACATGATGTATTCAGGGTTTATCAATGTTGTGCTTTATGTCAGGCCTTCATTCCTTTCTATGATAATAATGTTACCTTGTGTGGATACATCATATTTTGTTATCCGTTCAGTTGTTAATGGTCACTTGAGTCATTGGTCTTGTGAATAATACTGCCATACACGTCGGTGTATAAGTTCTGTTTGAGTTCCTGCAGTTCTTTGGGATATATATGTAGGCTCGGACTTTCTAGGTCACACAGAGATTCAGCTTTTAGCTTTTTGAGGAAGTGCCAAACTTTTCCACAGTGGCTGCTCCACTTTAGATACCTACCAGCAGTGTATGAAGTGTATGAGGGTTCCAGATTTTGCCAACATTTGTTATTATTATATAGCAATCCTAGGTATATGATGGTATAAACCACTTAAGTCTGTTTTGTGCTCTTATAACAGAATACCTGAGACTGAATACTTTATGAAGAACATAGACTTATTGCTTCTAGTTTTGGAGGCTTGCAAGTACAAGATCCAGGGTCTTATATCTGGCAAGGGCCATCCTGCTGTGTCATCCCTTGGTAGAATGCACAAGGGCAAGAGAGTATGAGAGGAGGAAGAGGGAGGGTGGAAAGCAAGGAGGAAGGGGGTTGAATTCCTTTTATCTATCAGGAGTGTAGTCCTTCATCCCTGGGATAATGCTATTAATCCATTAATGAGGACAGAGCCCTTATGACCATAACTCTTAGATGTCCCACCTTTACCTCTTAATACTCTTGGTGAATAAGTTTCCAAGGCAAGTGCTTGGGGGAACACATTGAAACCAGAGCAGAATCCTTGGTATTTCTATTGTTTTACTAGTTTGATACATATTTTATGTATTATAAGAAACAGCACTTTTAGTTTGCAAAATCTAAATGTACAGCTAGTCGAAGATTCATTTAAAGTTTTAGCACACATTTTCTTATTAAATGAAAGAATGGGATCCATGTTTTCCAATTTCTAGGATAAAAATAAAAACTTGGTCAGTGGTTGCTACAATTTCAATCTCATTACAGCTGCAGTGGAGGTTTTTTTTATTATTATTGAGAGAAACCTCTTTTTAACCACAGATACACTTTTTAGCTTAGTTTTCATAAAACCTCATAACTGAGTTATGTTGGATTGCGTATCTTGCCTTTAACAGACTTCTACAGCTCTGTTTGTTTCTCAGAATATTCTGCATGTTTATCTCAAATGAACCGTAAAATGATTCAGTGCCAACATGTGGTTTTCATAACAAATAGCGTGGGCAAATGAATGTTGACTTAAAGTTTGACGTTTTATATATAAATGCCTTGACTTCACCTTCTAAGTCAATTTATTGTCCAACACTCAATCAGTGTTAAATAATTTATTGGTTACTACATGGAGTTTTTCATTCTAGGCCTCAATTATTTAGGGCGTCTGTTGATGAATGAAAACCACGTATTTGTTGGTAAACAATTTTCTCCAAGTTTTTCACACTGCATTTCTTGTCAGATTTTGTGATTAAGTGGGAACAATTTTGCCTTAGAGGTTTTTTTTTACCTTCTTTATTTTAATTATTGTGGTTTGTATTGCATCAAAACGACAATTTAAAAACAATCAAGTATGATACTATAAAACTCACTTCTTTACAAAAGTTTCTGTTGAAAATGAAAATCTTCAGGAGATAAATTTACTATATATAGTAGCTGCTTTTCACATTATGATTAGACATAAATGAAAAGCTCATCTTCCTTCCCCCTGTAGTGGAATAGTAGCTGGTCTCTAAACAAATGTTTCTACAAATGGGTGGTGGGCTAGGGGAGGAGGTGCAAGAGGTGAGAAGAGAAAGAGTCACGCTAGAATTGATTATCTTACCTCTAATAGGCCTTGACAAATCTAAAAACACATTTTCCAATCAGCTTTACAATAATTATTATTTTCTGATCTTAAAAAATAAAAATAGAATGTTCTGTATCTAGAGAATGTACTCTTTTTTTTTTTGGAGAGATTTTCACTGTAGGGCGCGTGCGCTCGCCAGACAGAGAGAGACATAGAGACAGAAAGCGAGAAATCACCCCCCAGGGCGGATGGTCACGCTGCAATCCCTTCTCCTCCATTCTCCTCTCGGGATCTTGGGCACGCACCCACACGCGCCCGGCGTGAGTTTTAAGCCAACAGGTCCGGGACTCGAACCGCGGTCGACTACGTGGGAGTCCAGCGACATAGCCATTACGCTAACTGCTGGTTCCCTAGAGAATGTACTCTTATCAAAGTTTACTTATAGCCCTTTCTTGTTTGTTTTTACCTTATATTATGTGTCTTTTGGGGAAGAAAAAAGCTGATGTGTTGTTCTTTTAGATTCTTGGCTGGGGAGTGGTCTGCAAATTAAACTGACAGTAGATTAGGAAGAGAAAAAAATGTAGTATGTTCATAAACATCATAGTTCATGAAGAACCATGAGTCAGAGATGTTTAGAATTTGGGATATATATGCTATCTATTTTATTTATTTATTTACTTATTGATTGATTGAGAGATTTTTGCTATAGGGCATATGTGCTTGCCAGAGAGAGAGAGAGAGAGAGAGAGAGATAGAAAGCAAGAAATCACCCTCTGCCCCCCTCCCCCTGCCCCAGAGGGGATGGCCACGCTATAATCCCTTCTCCATTTTCCTCTCCGGATTCTGGGCATGCATGCACATGCACCTGGTGTGAGTTTCAAGCCTCTGGGACTGAGACTAGAATCACGGTCAATTACATGGGAGTCTAGTGATGTAACCATTGTACCATCTGCTGGTTCCATATATATATATTTTTTTTTCATAAGGCACATGTACTTGCCAGAGAGAGACAGAGATAGTGAGAGGCAAAGTGAGAACTCATCCCCCCGGGGGGGGGGATAACCATGCCACAGTTCCTTCTCCTTTCTTCTCCACCTGGGATTATGGGCACATATACACATGTGCCTGGTGTGATTTTCAAGTTATCAGGTCAGTCACTCAAACTGCAGTTGAATATATGGGAGTCCAGAACTTAACCATTACACCACCTGCTGGCCTCCATATATGCCATCTTATAGGGGTTAGGGAAGGATAGAGGGACTCTTCTGGAAGAACAAATGACTTTGTGGAAAGATGGCCATTAGAATAAATGAGAGATACAGTAGTCTTGTGGCAGTGTCTTTTTGTGTGTGTTTTGTGGACTTCTCAAAGGAGACAAGTTTAAAGTTGCTCCTTAGCAGGGAATTTATGACAGTTGTGTTCCTTTGGGAGGCTCTGCTTAAAGGCATATAGGGGATTTCAGGAATTCCTCTTCAAAGTATTTGTTCCTTTTAAATGAATTTTATCGAGTTATTTCACATGCAAGGAATAACATCTATGTCAAGCATAGAGTTCAGTTGGATGTATACAAACAGCCTCATAACCTTATCACCTCAAATAAGAGGGAGAGGGAGAGGGAGGGAGGGAGGGGGGAGAGAGAGAGAGAGAGAGAGAAAACAGGTGTCATAAGGTTTTTGATATTGTAAGCCAGGTAGTAACTACTTTGGATTTTCCAGGCCCTACAAGTCTGTGTTGTAAATACTCAGCTGTGCCCTTGCAGTGTAAAAGCAGCCATAGGCAGTGCGAAAGTGGATGGGGATGGCTGTGTTTCAGTGGAACTTTATTTATCAAAACAGGTGCCCCCCAACCCCTGCAGGCTATCATTTGCTGATTCCCAAAGTAGATAATTTTCATCACCACCAGGAAATTTCTCTTGTACCCCTTTATAGTCAGCTGTCCAGCCCCGTTCCTGACTCCAGCTATATGTTATTCTACTGTCTAGCACTTTAAATCTGATTTGTTTGTTCTAGGAAATTTAAAATGAGTGAAACCATACCTAGGTGTTCTTTGGTGTCCGGCTTTTTTTACTTGGACATAGTGTTTTTGAAGTTCAGCCATGTAGTTGCATGTGTCAGTAGTTCATTCCATTTTGTTCTTGTGTAGTATTAAGTTACATAAATACACCAGCATTTGTTTATTCTTCTACACACAGACATTTGGATTGTCATTTTTTGACTATTAAAAATAAAAGCAACTGTGAGCATTCTAAGCAACTGTGAGCATTCTAACACAACTTTTGTGTGGATGTTTGCTTCAATTTGGATTAATACCTGAATGTATTTACTTTTTTTTTTTTTTTAAGGTTTTTGCCATAGGGCACATGTGCTCGCCAGAGAGAGACAGTGGAAAAATGAGAAATCATCCCTGTGGGGATGACCACACTGCAGTCCTTTCTCTTCCATTCTCCTAGGATTTTGAGTCTACATTCACACGTACCAGCATGATTTTTGGGTAGCCAGGTCCAGGACTCAAACTGTGGTTGGCCATGAGGGAGTCCAGTACTTTAACCACCACACTACCTGCTGACCCCAGTGTACATTTAATTTTTTAATAAGCTGTCAAACTGCTTCCAAAGTGATTGTGCTATATTGCACTTGTATCAACCAGGTGGAGAGTTCTAGTTGCTCCATACCCTTGCAAACATATGATGTTTGTCCTCTTAATTTTCCACTTTTCCATTCAGTGTGCTTTCTTCTTACTTGTTTTTCTTGCTTTATTATCCTTCAGTACAGTGTTGAATAGATTTGCTTTATTACCCTTCAGTACAGTGTTGAATAGACGTGTGTACGGGTGATATTGCTGTTTTCCCTATCTCAGGGGAAGGGCAATTAGTCTTTTGTCAGTAAGTGTCATGCTAGCAGTAGGTTTCTTGTAGGGGGTTTTTGTTTGTTTGTTTTGTTGTTGTTGGTTTGTTTTTTAAAATCAAGTTGGAAAGGTCTCCTCCTATTCCCAGTTTGCTAATTTTATATTTAGTCATTATGGGTGTTTAATTTTTTCAAATGCTTTTCTTCTTTTTTCTTTTAATGTGGCAAGTTGTATTGACTTTATAATGGTGAGGCAATTTTTTATTCCTGGGGTAAATCTCTCTGCTGATGATGTATTATGATTTTTACATATTTCTGAATTCAACTTGCTAATTTTTTTGGAGAGATTTTTGCTATAGGGTGTATGCACTTTCTGGAGAGACAGACAGAAAGTGAGAAATCATCCACCAGGGATATGACCACGTCACAATTCCTTTTCCTTTATTCTCCTCTCAGGATTTTGGGCACACATGCACACACACCTGGCATGAGTTGCAAGCCACTCAGTATGAGACTCTAACCGTGGTCGACTGTGTGGGAGTCGAGCAACATAACCATTACATCATCTGCTGGTCCCAAATTCCTACTATTTTAAAAGAAATTTTCTAGTATTTTCTTTTTTGCAAGTAATTTGGGTTTACTTTGTTGCCTTCTTTCTAGCTTCTTAAGTCGTGGACTTAGATCACGGATTTGTAGATCTTCTTTTTTCATGTAAACATTGTAAATTGATAAATTTTCCTCTAAGCACTAAATTTCATATGTCACCAAAATTCTGATATATTGTTTTCATATTCATTCATTTTATAATATTTACATTTTTTCCCCCAGTCAGCCAGTGGCATAGTAGTTAAAGTGACCAGAACCTGCATGGCCAATTGTGTGATTTTAGTCCCAGACCTAGTTGCTTGAAAAACATGCCAGACACATGTATGTGTGTGCCTAAAACCCCCAAAACAGAAATGGAGAAGAAGAAACTGTGCATGGCCAATCACCCAGGGCAGGTGTGCCCTTTTCTATTTTCTTCTCTCTGTCTCTGCAAGTGTACATGTCCTCTAGCAAATTAAAAACAAAAACAAACAATTTTTTTTTCTTTATTCATTATAGGATACATGAGAGTGTGAGGTGAGAGGGAGGGAGGGAGAGAGAGAGAGAAGCACCTTTTACAGGGTCTGGTCATGCCCAAACCTTCCTCCTCTGATCCAGCTTGTCCAACCCTGGGCATTTGTGTGCGTGGCTAGTGTTTCAAGCAGACCAGGCCAGGGATTCGAACCATGGTTGCCATGTGTGATCCAGCTTCCTTTGAGCAATGTGTTACCACTGTGCCATGGAGCTGGCACTTTTCATAATATTTTCTGCAGTGCCCTTTCACTTAGGATATATGAAGTCACAAGAGAAAAAAATCATAGTTCTCTATCTTGAGTTCATTATAGAGCTAAGATTGTACAGCATACAGGTGAACTGAATTACGGAGGGTGACAAACTCCTCCAAGAGGCGGAACACATGGAACTGGGCCACTTTAGGCAGGTAGAAGTGACAACCATCAAAAAGGGTAAGACCATAAGTAAAATCTTTAAAGGTTGGCTTCTGCTAGTACGGAGGGGATGGCAGTGCTACCTCAGTTTTGTAGTTATAATAGGAAAGTGACATCTGCCCCTAGGAGAGGGTCAGAAAATGAAACCTCAGTGCCTTAATTCCGTTTTGGGAGAGAAGTGGCTGGCTTCATGTAGGATAGCTGGCAGATTTCTGGATGACTAGTTGGGGACCTTGTTGCAGGCTATCTTGCCTTGGTGCTCTTACTCAACTGAGATTACTCTCATGGTTCAAAGTGACTGTTAGTGTTTCCTTGAGAAATAGCCGTTGCCATCCTTTGTTAATTTTATATTTGACATGTATTAATTTTTGTGTGTACTTAGATACACTTTGATTGTGAAGTGTGTGTTTAGGTTATCTCTTGTCATCTGCGTTGTAAATATATATCCTCTTGTGTCAATTGCCTTCAAATTTTCCACAGCTTTTTTTTTTTCTTTCTTTTTTTTTTTTTTTGAAGAGGTTTTCTCTATAGGGCGCGTGCGCGCGCCAGGCAGAGAGAGAGAGAGACAGAGAGATAGAAAGCGAGAAATCACCCCCCAGGGGGGTGGTCACACTGCAATTCCTTCTCCTCTATTCTCCTCTTGGGATCTTGGGTACGCACACACACGCGCCTGGCGTGAATTTTAAGCCATCGGGTCCGGGACGCGAACCGCGGTCGACTACGTGTGAGTCCAGCAACATAGCCATTACGCTAACTGCTGGTTCCCGACCACCAGAGGCATTTTTGAGCCCCTTTCCACTTCATGTTCACACCCCTCACCTCCAGAGTTATCCCCATTTTGACTTTTATTATTTTTTTTAGTGGACCATCTTCATGTAAATAGAATTATATGTATTTTTAAAATTTTATAAACTTAAAAAACTTTATTTATTTGTTCATTTGTTTATTTTAATGTGACCAGAAGGGACAGAGAGAGAGAGAGAGAGAGAAAGAAAGTGAGAAAGCAAGCTGCCAGTTCTGGGACTCGAACTGCAGTTGGCCATGTGGAAATCCAGTGCCTTCAGCCACCACACCACCTGCTGGTCCCTAGAATCATACACAACTTGTTCTTTTGTGTCAGCCTTCATTCACGCTGCAGTTCAACCATGTAATTATATGTGTAGTAGTTCTTATTTTTTACTTTTTTTTTTACATTATTCGATTGTATGAATGTATCACAATTTATAATATATACCAGTTCTTCTATTGATTGATGGTTGTGTTATTGGCAGTTTGCAGCTATTATGAATAAAGTTGTTTAAAAATACTCTTTGTATATGTTTTGGAAGTTTAGGCACTTGTTTCTCTGGGTGTGTATGTAACAGAAGAATTATTATTTTTTTTCTGTTTTGCTTTGCCTTTTTTTGGAGAGAATTTTGCTACAGGGTACTTGTACTCAACAGAGAAACAGTGACAGAGAGACAGAAAGTGAGAAATCATCCCCCAGCGGGAATGACCATGCTGCAATCCCTTTTCCTCCATTCTCTTCTCGGGATTTTGGGTACATATACACATGTGCCCAGTGTGAGTTTCAAGCCACTGGGTCTGAATGTCAAATAGTAATTGACCATGTGGGAGTCCAGCACCTTAACTATGTTACTTGCTAGGCGCAAGAATTGATAGGTCATAGGGTAAGATATTTAGCTTAAAGGATAATGCCACTCTCACCCAAAGTGGTCCAATCAGTTTACACTCTCAAAAAGACATATACTTGTTAATTTTTGGTCATTAAAAAGTTCTGTGGTTCAAATGTGTCCCCCCCAAATTCATGTGATGGGGTAGTTGTGATGGGATTAAGAGGGTGAGAACTTAATCTGAGTATAGTATTGGGAGGTGGGGGCTCTATGAGATGATTCAGATTCAGCTCATCAGGGACCAGCAGTTAGCGTAATGGCTATGTTACTGGATTTCCCTGTAGTCGACTGCAGTTTGAGTCCCAGACCCAGCGGTTAAAATCATGCCTGGTGCATGTGTGTGCCTAAGATCCCAAGAGGAGAATGGAGGAGAAGGGATTGCAGCATGTCCATCCCCCTGAGGTGTGATTTCTCACTTTCTGTCTCTCTGGTGAGTGCACGTGCCCGATAGCAAACCCCTCTCCAAAATCAGCTCATTAGAGTGGGGCCCCATGATTTAATCGTGGTGGTTTATAAGGAAAGGGAATAGCACAGAGGCCCAGATACTGCCCTCTTGCTTTTCTCATCTGTGATGTCTGTGTTGCCTAAGGAGCCTGCCACCTGCTAAAAAATCTTTACTCTGTGCAACTTCTTAGCCTTGGACCTCCAAAACCAGAAGTTAAGTATACTTCTACTCTTTATAAATCACTCAGACTTGGATATTTCTGTTATTAACAATATAATGGACTAAAACAGGGAGAGAGCTCCTTTTACATATTTTTAGCAAAAGTTATTTTTTAGTTTATCTTCACAGTACATAACATCATGTGTGGAAAATACTATTTTGTAAATTGAGTGAGAAAACATGGCCCTGTGGAGTATGACAGTAGGTCAAGACCCAGTATACCTAGCGTTTCCTAATAGTCTTGAAATATTGTTTAGGAGGGCCAGCAGCTGGCATGGTTAAGGTGCTGGACTCCCACATGGCTGACTGTGATTCGAGTCCCTTATCTAGTGGCTTAAAAATCACACTGGGCATGTGTGTGCCCAAAATCCTGACAGGAGAATACGGAGAAGGAATTTTGGCATGGCCATCTCCCATTGGAGGTAGGGGCATTTCTCATTTTCCTTCTCTCTGGCAAGCACACATACCCTATGGCAAAAAGACTAAAATAAATATAAATATATGTGTAACATATATATTGGGTCATCAGAAAAGTCATGATGTATTTTTTCATGTTTTTCTATCCAAAAATGCATCATGACTTTTCCAATGACACGGTGTGT
>NW_006160205.1:4281364-4287150 GCF_000334495.1 Tupaia belangeri chinensis | reverse complement strand
CCATGCTGCAATCCCTTTTCCTCCATTCTCTTCTCGGGATTTTGGGTACATATACACATGTGCCCAGTGTGAGTTTCAAGCCACTGGGTCTGAATGTCAAATAGTAATTGACCATGTGGGAGTCCAGCACCTTAACTATGTTACTTGCTAGGCGCAAGAATTGATAGGTCATAGGGTAAGATATTTAGCTTAAAGGATAATGCCACTCTCACCCAAAGTGGTCCAATCAGTTTACACTCTCAAAAAGACATATACTTGTTAATTTTTGGTCATTAAAAAGTTCTGTGGTTCAAATGTGTCCCCCCCAAATTCATGTGATGGGGTAGTTGTGATGGGATTAAGAGGGTGAGAACTTAATCTGAGTATAGTATTGGGAGGTGGGGGCTCTATGAGATGATTCAGATTCAGCTCATCAGGGACCAGCAGTTAGCGTAATGGCTATGTCACTGGATTCCCATGTAGTCGACTGCAGTTTGAGTCCCAGACCCAGCGGTTAAAATCATGCCTGGTGCATGTGTGTGCCTAAGATCCCAAGAGGAGAATGGAGGAGAAGGGATTGCAGCATGTCCATCCCCCTGAGGTGTGATTTCTCACTTTCTGTCTCTCTGGTGAGTGCACGTGCCCGATAGCAAACCCCGCCCCCCCCCCCAAAAAAAGATTCAGCTCATTAGAGTGGGGCCCCATGATTTAATCGTGGTGGTTTATAAGGAAAGGGAATAGCACAGAGGCCCAGATACTGCCCTCTTGCTTTTCTCATCTGTGATGTCTATGTTGCCTAAGGAGCCTGCCACCTGCTAAAAAATCTTTACTCTGTGCAACTTCTTAGCCTTGGACCTCCAAAACCAGAAGTTAAGTATACTTCTACTCTTTATAAATCACTCAGACTTGGATATTTCTGTTATTAACAATATAATGGACTAAAACAGGGAGAGAGCTCCTTTTACATATTTTTAGCAAAAGTTATTTTTTAGTTTATCTTCACAGTACATAACATCATGTGTGGAAAATACTATTTTGTAAATTGAGTGAGAAAACATGGCCCTGTGGAGTATGACAGTAGGTCAAGACCCAGTATACCTAGCGTTTCCTAATAGTCTTGAAATATTGTTTAGGAGGGCCAGCAGCTGGCATGGTTAAGGTGCTGGACTCCCACATGGCTGACTGTGATTCGAGTCCCTTATCTAGTGGCTTAAAAATCACACTGGGCATGTGTGTGCCCAAAATCCTGACAGGAGAATACGGAGAAGGAATTTTGGCATGGCCATCTCCCATTGGAGGTAGGGGCATTTCTCATTTTCCTTCTCTCTGGCAAGCACACATACCCTATGGCAAAAAGACTAAAATAAATATAAATATATGTGTAACATATATATTGGGTCATCAGAAAAGTCATGATGTATTTTTTCATGTTTTTCTATCCAAAAATGCATCATGACTTTTCCAATGACACGGTGTGTGTGTGTGTGTGTGTGTGTGTGTGTGTGTGTGTGTGTATAGATAGGTAGATAGTTTACCCCAAGCAATTATTGTATTTCCAGGTCAGTACATTCCTTTAATACCTTTATTTCAGTCATGTGAATTTTTAAGGTGGAGCAGAGGTGGTTTTCAGGGTAAATTTTAGGGTTGTTTTATTTAAGCATTCCAGCATAGAGGATTTTTCATGTATTTTATTCAGTTGATTAAATGAAAAACAAAAGAAATATCCTTCCTTTAAGGATCTTAGAGAATAATAGTCTGTTGTCTCTAAATTCCTTTATAAAATCTGGAAATCACATCCTCTATGTATCTGAGACCCTCAAGACTAATTGAGACTTGTAGAAATGAAGTTGCTTTCTCATTTGTAGTTGGTTAAATGAATGACATGGTGAAATTGGAAAGAGTTGTTTAGAAAATGGCACTGTCAGGGGCCAGAAGGTAGCATGGTGGCTAAGGGCGCTGGACTCCCACATCACCGACCATGGTTTGAGTCCCGGACCCGGCAGCTTACTTTCTCACTTCCTCTCTCTCTCTCGCTTGCTCACTCACTTGCTCTGTTTCTCTCTGGTCAAATTTAAATACATACATACATACATACATAAAAACATGTCTCTGATTTAAAGAAAAAAGAAAATGGCACTGTCACAGGGAAATGGGTTTGAGTATTACTTGTAGACTAGTCAGAGTGCTTAGAAAAATCTTTGTAATAAAGTGTTAGAGCATAGGCTTCTCCAAAATGGGACCACTGCCTGTTAGTTACTGATGGGGATGAGTACACTGGCTGAAACCATGTACATAGTTTAGCCCTATTGAGGAGATCAAGCCACAGTCCTTCATTTTGCTCAGTGGCTTCTGTGTTTTTATCATTATACTTCAGACATTCAGAGTGGACAGTTCTCATTTTCTCTTACCGTTATACTTACAGACATTCAGAGTGGACAGTTCTCATTTTCTTGGACATACTGCTGATTACCTATTCTATATCAGGCAAAAGAGCCGGAATGACAAGGAACAAACTCCTCTGTTACTGCTTCATGGTGTCCTCATACTTCCCTGGCCACAGTCCAGACACTGTGTATGCCCTGATCACTGAGCGTGAATCCAAATTCTGTCCCTTCTCTGTTGTCCTAATTCCTTTTCCCCTTTTCTTTCTAAAGAGATAATTTTTGCTATAGGGTGTGGTGTGTGCTCGCCACAGAGGCATAAAACAGAAAGTGAGAAATCATGCCCCAGAGAGGACGGCTGTGCTGCAATCCCCTCTCCATTTTCCCCTTAGGATTCTGGGCACGCATGCACACACATGCCCCTGGTGAGAGTTTTAAGCCACTGGGTCCAGGACTCAAACTGTGGTCAACAGCGTGGGAGTCCAGCGATGTAACCATTATGCCATCTGCTGATCCCTTCACTTGCCTAATTTCTGACAAAGAGACCTGCTTGACAGAGTAACACTTGTGGTCTATGGAGCTTAACCCTCTGTGAAATGGGACTCCACTGGGAGATTCCAAAGGCAGGAGAGCCATGACTCTTTCAGAGGCAGCCCTCAGAAAGGCCAACCTGAAAGGATAGGAAGTAATTGATGGGGTGGTTTTTGATAGCTTTCCAAAAAGTGTGTACGTGGCTTTGATCTAGCAAGTCATGGGTTTAAATCCAACACCTACTACTATGTGCCAGGCACGTGCTAGCACCTTTTCCACATGGGAGCTGGCTGCATCACAATAAACACACATATCTGTGAGCATACGTTATGGTTAAAGAGATTTAATAATAAACAGAACGAGAGAAACCTCGCAAACAGGCCACTGTAGGTTACTGTTCTAGGCTCCTTTTAAGTAGGAATTAGTCTATTTTAAAAGCAGAATAGTTCGAATTCTTACAGATTTTTAATATTGCTTCATTCTTTTTCCATGCTTTAGCTCAGTGGTTCTCAAACTTGAGAGATTATAAATTGATTTATGAGGTTGTGCATATGCATATGAAACAAGATATCCTGAACTTTCAGGGTAATTTGAGAGACATTTATGGAGATTTTGAGCTGACTTGAGTACTTTCTTCTTGTACTGTGTATCACTACTCAGCATAATAGTTTGCTTCCCCCCTCCATTCGCAATTTGGATTTTCCTTTCCTTGATGCTAGAGGATTGCCTTAACCCCCTGCATTATCTTGGTCTCCTTTGATGTTTCCACAATTCTCGTATCAGCATTTCTCTCTCCATGTATTTGTCAGATCCAGTTTGTGGGAGACTTAAGGCATACATTCAACAAAAAAGAAAAGATGGCTAAAATAACAATCAGATAAAAACTCTAAGTACAAGTGAGTTTCTAAATACAGGTGAGGTGATACACACTTACCTGTTTGTGTATTAGCTAAGTGAGGTTTTACCAATGAATAGATGGATGGATGGATAGGTAGATAGTTCAATTATTTACAAATGTACACACTCAGTATTTCTTATGTACAGTGCATGGGAGAAATAGCTGTTAATGAGATAAATATGGTCCCTGCCATTTATCCTTGCCTATCTCACAGTCTAGTTGGAGAAACAGACATTGTTTAATTCTAATATAATAAGCGTTTCACAGGTGCTCTGAGAAAGTTCTGGTAGAACACCTAATCGAGTATAAAGCAGTAAGTGGCATTTTCTTGGTGGTAACGCTGTTGGGTCTGAGTTCTGATGTGTGAATAGTAATTAAACAGGCTAAAGGAGTGGGCATTTGAGAAAGGCCAAGTGGTGTGGGCAGAGGGTATCTTATGTATGAGGGCCCTTGGGATAAGGGCAGTATAGTGTAGAGCTCCAAGGAAGGTAAAGTGGTCTGTGATGATCAGTTCATACAGAGCCTTGGAGACCATGGAAAGGTGTATACTTTAACCTAGAAGCAACAGAAAATCATTGAAGGTTTTAAACATGGTGATCACTCATGCGTCAGTCTACTTTTTTAATACTGCCTCTGGCTTTATGGGAGGATGGGTGGTTGTGAGGAGTGAGAAAAGAGCTTAAACAAAGATGAGTGATGGTGTTGCAGTTGTCCAGGTGAAAGGTAGTGGTAGCTTGGACCAGGGATGCAATGGAGAGGAGTAGATAGACTGAAGAGGTCGTTATGAGAGCAAATTGACAGGATAGGACTGGGTACTAGCTTGTGAAGAGAAAGGAGGGGCCAAGAAGGAGCCACAGGTTTCCAGAACAACTGCTTGGATGTGTAGTGACCTGGTTCACCCCAGGAAAAGGGTAGGTAGGCTTTAGGGGTTGGGGCATTAGATTATGAGGTGGACTGTGGGACCTCCCATGTTGAAGCAAGTTGCCTGTGAGATAGCTAAGTGGAGATACTGAGTGGACAGTTGAACATACATATTAGGAGCTAGGGACAATGTCCGGATTACAGAGAGAAATTTTAGATGGATTAAAAAAATGATACATCGAGACTAGCAGATAGTGTAATAGCTATGTTGTTGGACTCCCATGTAGTCAACCACAGTTCAAGTCCTGGACCCAGTGGCTTAAACTCATGCTGGGCACGTGTGTGTGTGTGTGTGTGTGGGAGGAGACTGGGGGTGATTTCTCACTTTCTATCTCTTTCTGGCGAGCGCACATGCCGTATAGCAAAAACCTCTCCCCCGCCCAAAAAACAAACAAATAAATAAATAAATAAATAGGGGTTAGCCAGCAGAATGGTGAGCCTTAATCATTTTTAAAAAATTTTTTTAATTTTACTTAAATTTATTTGTTTATGTTCATTCACTATACATCATTACAGCATACAAAATGAGATTTTCCATCCAGAGTACACTGTATATTGTCTCAATCAAGCACATCAACATACATATTATTGTCAACAAATAATTTTCCATTTCTTGCTTCCTGTATATTTTGCCTTTTTTTCCCCCATCCTTGATTTCCTATCTGTTGCCCCCCCTCCCATTTTTTATTGAATTACTAAAGATCTTAATTAATCTAAATATTTTCATAGCAAACACAGCTGATATATATATTTCCATGAACACAATTCTAACTTTAGGCATTCTTAACGTAGCACCTAGCTGGGGCTATATATCTTACTGCGGTCATTGAATGGATTTTTTTTCCCCTGAAACTTTTTTTTTTTGTAACTTAATTTACATTCTTTCCGTAAGCATCATCACAGCATACAAAATGTGACTTCCCATCCAGAATATACTGCATCGTGACTTAATCATGTACATTATCAAAAATTTTCCATTTATACTTCTTAGAATTTTTTACCCCTCTTTCTGACCCTCTGTCCTTTCGCACCCTCTTCTCTCACTGTCTCTGGTGTCTACAATTGTCTTCCATTCC
>NW_006160205.1:4264965-4280547 GCF_000334495.1 Tupaia belangeri chinensis | reverse complement strand
ATATTATTCTCAAATTTTTGTGCCATTTTCTCAGTCTTTGTGGTGGATTTTTCTAGGTCAGCCATTTTCTCTTCTACGTCTGAGATTCTATTTTCTGTATGATCTAGTCTGCTTTTAATACTTTCAAGGGAGATTTTGACTTCCTGTATTATAGACTTCATTTCTAACAGTTCCGTTTGACTCTTTTGTAAAGGGGGGGGAGATTTTCGCTATAGGGCGCGTGCCAAGAATTTCCTCACCTCCTGGAACTCGTCAACTTCTTTCTCCTTTCTCTTTAGCAGTTCATTGTCTCTCTTCTCTTCCATCTCAGTTAGCTTCGCCATTATGAATACTCTAAATTGTTTATCAGACATTTCCATGTGCTTGTGGACGAAGAGGAGTTATTCTTTTCCCTTGGAGGAGAGGTATTTTCTTGCTTCCCCATATTTCTTGTGGTCCTGCGGTGATTTCTTGTCATCTGATGGATGGTGTGTTTCCTTCAAATTCTTGAAGATCAATCACACTAGCTTTGTTTGCTAGAGGCTGAATTATGAGTCAAAAATCTTCATTTTTCCTGTCCCCTGAATTGACTAGTTTGCAGGAGCCATGAGGAATCCACTTCTGAAGGAAGGACTCAACTCTCCACACTAACTTTGTTTGCTGGAGGCTGAATTATGAGTCGAAAATCTTCATTTTTCCTGTCCCCGGAATTGACTAGTTCGCAGGAGCCATGAGGAATCCGCTTCTCAGCCTTAATCATTTTTATTGGAATGTCCAGTATTATAGAAACTTACAAATATCACATTATGTTAATAAATCCTTTTCTTTTTAAAAATTTAAACAAAATGCTTACATGGCCGCATTTGTGAAGGAAGCAGGAAGATGAAACTCTTAAAATAAGGTGTTCTATAGTGATACCTGTAGAGAAGCCACTAGCTAAACATGATACCCCGCTTGATTTTGCTACAGGAGTGTGCGTTCACTGGAGAGAAACAGAAAAAAAAGGAGGAAAGTGAGAAGTCACTCCCCAAGGAGGGATGGCCATGCCGTAATCTCTTTTTCTCCCAGGATTTTGGGCACTCATGCAAACGCACCTAATGTTTTTCAAGTTTCTGGGTTCAGGACTGGAACCACAGTTGACCATGTGAGATCCATCCAGCCACCTTAACTTCCCTGCCACCTGCTGGCCTGTGTAACTCTTTATTATATCTAGTTTTCCCAGATAGTGCCTCTCTTAAAAAGGAAGGAAGGAAGGAAGGAAAGAATGAAGGAAGGAAGGAGGAAGGAGGAAGGGAGAGAAGGAGGGAGGAAAGAAAAAAAATACAAGATCAGTGAATGACATGAGGGTCAAAGCAGCCAAATCTCACAGGACTGACTTTGCCATTTGAGTCCTGGACCAATTGGCTTGAAAAACATGCCAGGAGCATGTGCATGCTTTCTCCCATTCTCTCATTCTGTCTCTAGCACACACCTGTAGCTTCTGGCAATTAAAAAAAGAAAAGTGCTTCTGTATACAGTATAGTGTTCATACATGTACATGTCAACTTATTTCACCCGAGGATGGTTAACCAATGGTAATCGTTTACATTGGAAGGACTCTGATCAAGAGAACACATTACAGAGGTGGCTATGGCAAGAATTTCAGATATGACTACCTACACCTGCACTACAGGGCACATAAATTAGCAGAAGGAGTCATCTTGGGCCCTGTGCCCACCAGAACTCTGTTGCCCAAATGTCGTTAGCCATCGAACATTGCTACATTCAGCTCAGACTGCCTAAAACAGTAGGTAGTAAAGATTTTTCTAAGCTTACACATTGGGTTTCTTTAATTATTTTTGTGTCTGAATGATCATAAATACATGTTTGCAAAATTCCTAAGACATTTTTTCCAGTATAAACATCACCTGATAAGGAAGCTGTTGCAAAGGAGATCTGTAGCCCTTACGCTTGCCTACCTCACCTGTGTTAGCCCTGCCAGTGTTTAAAGCAAACCAACAAATCAGTCCAGTGGCGAACTAGGTCCTTACCTGTAAACCCCTTCCACACACGTGTGTACACACACACACACACACACCATTGTGATGACAGGCTGGTTCAGGTAGTCCAAATTTCTAGTGCAGGCTTGGGACTGCTCCTTTTCTCTGGATTAGCTTTACTGCAACATTTGTGTAGGTCTGAATTCCTGCTTGTGTTATGTGGATCCGTGGGCTATTTCCCTATTTTTTAAGGAATGAATTTTTAAATTTATTGCATGTTTTAAATGTGAGATTCTTAACTATGATTAACTATGAGGAACTTTTTTTTTTTGTATTTTGTACACTGAGAAGATCAATTATAAAAAGATTCCACTGACTATTTTCCTTACTTTAGAAAATAAAACAAGCAGATTTGTGGTTAGTTCTGCAAATTCAGCACCGCTTCATTGGTTATTCAAGTGGAAGATGGATATTCCTGCCTGCATTACAGGAATGTGTCCTAAGGAGTTTTGAACTCTTGGCAATTAATGCTGTTATTACATAAATAGTGGACATGTCTTTGGTGTGCATGTATGTACAGGCACACACAGACACATGCCAGTGAATATGGATATGTATCCTTCCCCTTCCCTTCCCACTTTCTCTTCCCTTCTCACTTCCCCTTTCCTTGTTTCTGTAAAACTTTTTGTAAATTTATTTGGGAATTTCTTATTTTTTTGCATCAGAATTGAAATGGAGTTAATTAAATGATGTTGTCTTCCCAGTGTTATTTATTTACTTTTTCTTGGAGAGGTTTTTGCTACAGGGCACGTGTGCTCGCCAGACAGACAGAGACAGACAGAAAGCGAGAAATCACCCCCCAGGGGGGATGGCCACGCTGCAATCCATTCTCCTCTCGGGATCTTGGGCACGCACGCACACGTGCCCGGCGTGAGTTTTAAGCCACCGGGTCCAGGCCTCGAACTGCGGTCGACTACGTGGGAGTCCAGCGACATAGCCATTACGCTAACTGCTGGTCCCCCCAGTGTTATTTTTTACTTACTGCAGAGGTAACAATTGCAGACCTGAAACCAGTGTTTATCTTAGTTATTAGACTAGTAGCTGATACTCTTTCCCATGATCCAGAATCTGTTCCTTTTTGTCATGAGGAGCCATGTAATTTTCTCAGAGTCTTCATGAAATACGAGAGAGTTGCATGCACCGGTGTAGTAGATGTGGGGTGGGATTCACAACATTTCAGCATCCATCTAATTTGTTTCTTAAAAGGATCAAGTTTTCAGGAATGAAAAGCAGCCAGCCTCTCCTATATGCTATTGGACTGTCAGTGCCACTTCAAGCTATACTCTAACTCATTTCAGCTGCTTCTGAATCATTTGCTAAGTGCCCAAAGTGGGCCAGGCACTGTCGTAGTCATGGAGATATGAAGCCGTTAACTTACTCAGTTAAAAAACATCTGTTATAGTTAGTTCTTACAAAATTAAGCAAATAAACAGTGGAATGTAGGCTCCATGAGGCCAAAGATCTTGTGTTAATCATCTCTGTATCACCAGAGTCTACCTTAGCTATAGATGCTTAATGGACTTTAAGTAAATGTTCTTGGTGACAGTGGAGTTTACGTTAAACTAAGGCTTATGAGATAATCTTACGGTTTTACTTTTTAAAAATTTCATAAAATATTTATACTCTCTGAGGCCAGCAGGTGGCGTGGTGTTTAATGGTGCTGGACTCCCACATGGCCGACCAAGGTTTGAGTAAAGGAAAGCACCTGGAGGCTTGCTGGCTTTCTCTCCCCCCTCCCACCCCCATGATCAAATTAAAATAAATGGATAAATTAAGTTAAATAAAAATAATTCTTAAAAAATATTTATACTCTTTTTTTTCTTTATAGAGGTTTTTGCCATAGGGCATGTGTACTCACCAGAGGAGAGAGACAGAGACCCTAAGAGGGAAAGTGAGAAATCACCTCCCCCCCCAGGGGGGATGGCCATGCTGCATTCCCTTCTCCAGTCTCATCCCAGGATCTTGGGCACGCATGCACCGGTGCCGGGCTGGATTTTCAAGCCACTGGGTCTGGGACAGGAACCACAGTTCAGCTAATGACATAACCACTATGCCATCTGCTGGTCCCAATATTTATACTCTTTAAAGAACTCTTAGTGATTTTGTTTCTTTAGAGATATTGTTGCTGTAGGACATGTGTACTCACCAGTGAGACAGAGACAGAGAGACAGCCCTTAGAGATATTGTTGCTATAGGACATGTATACTCACCAGTGAGACAGAGACAGAGAGACAGAAGGCAAGAAATCACCCCTCAGGGGAGCATGGCCATGCTACAATCCCCTTTCCTCCATTTTTTTCTTGAGATTTTGGGTATACATGCACATGTGCCTGGTATGAGTTTTTTTTAAGTTTCCAGGTCTGGGACTCGAACCTCTGTCAACCACGTGGGAGTTCAGCAACGTAAGGATTACATCATCTGGTGGTCTCTCAGTGTTTTTTAGTTCATTTTGTTATGACTATCATTTTTTAAAAAATCCATTTCTTATCTAATTTATCAGTGAAAAGATACATCAAAAAAAGTAAAGGAGAGCCAGCAGGTAATGTGGTTTGAGCACTGGATTCACATGTCCCACTGCAGTTTGAGTCCTGGACCTGGCGGCTTGCTTTTTCATTATATTTCTCTCTGTTGAGTGTCTGTATTAAATTAAAAAAAAAAAGATAAATAAAGTAAATCTTTAAAGGAACTAACATATAATAATTTTTTTTCGGAAACTAAGTATTTACACACTTGTAGTTTTATTTTGTTGTGTCACATTAAAAAATATTCTTATAATACAGGTATATGCCTTGATTTACATTCATAAATATATTGTGTTTTATTAGGGTTTGGTTGAAATACTTGGTATTCATGCTATTGCAGTGTTTGGTTATCCCTTGTTTCCTATTAATACATTTTAACCAGAAAAATTGCACAGAGTGTTTAAATTATGTTGTTTTTTTCTTAATATTGTAACATTGTTGCATTCTTTCTATAATGGCATGAAAAGAGAATAAAAGTCCTATTAAAATGTAAATTCAAATAATAAGGTACTTTAGAGCAAAGGTTTTTCTTTACAGTTAGATTTCCAACAATTTACTCCTGTAATTTTATTTAATATGAAAAGCTGCTTTTATGAGGGACTACCAGTGTGAATCAGTGTTGGTCCTTCACGATCTTAAACTCAGTGCATGCGGTCATTAGGATGGCGTTACAGCCCAGTGAAAAGGGAATCAGCTGTGACTCAGAGGTGTCCCAGTCAGTGCACCTGTTTTCACACAGCTTATTTTCGTCGTTTCCTTTCATGATGGGACTCTAAAATCTGACATACTTCTGTTACCTCCATTCAAGACATCTGCGGGGGTTGTCTGTATCACAGAGTTCTTAGCTTATGAAGACCCTGAGGCTGAGGTTATGTCTGCGGTTTCTCCTGCATAAACTTACTCTTACCCCATAAGAGTACTGTACTCTTAGAAGGAGGTCACTATATGCAGCCCACATTGAAGGAGTGGGGAGTTATGTTTCACTTTCTCGAGGGCAGACTATCTACATATGCTGTTTGGGTTTCTTCTGCAAAATGTGTTCTGTCTCCCTGATTTATCACTTACTCAGTCACGTAACTGTGCCATCATTATTAGTGAGTCATGGTATTTTCCTGGGTGAGATATGTGGAGGGTACATTTGCCAAGTATCCACACACCTTTTTTTCCTGACAGGTGCCCAATGTAGAGCTTGAACACTGCCATTTTTCTCTTGGTAGCCTGTTGTTAGTAGCTATTACCATGGCTTCTGCTGTGGCAGGTAAGATGTCTGTTGCCGCTTTGATTTCCCTCCCTGTAAGTAATAGGATCTTTTGACCCATAAGCTTATACACACTTTTCTTTTGGAATCTAAGAGTTTAGAAACATGGGCCTCTGTCTATATCCTGAATAAAACAAAGCTCCTATCATTTGCAGACTAAGGTGTTTCTTTGGTCTAAACAAATTTTCTTTGATTACATTTTATTTTTACCTCTCCCATTTTCATCTTTCTCCTGCGATACTACCTGCTGTTCATCTGGCTAAATCTGTCCTCTAAGTCTCTTATCTTATCTTTCATTATTTCTCATCTGCTCATTTGAGCTATTTTTTCCCATTTGCTCTTCAGGAGCACATATTTGTATCTTCACACAACCCATTCTTCTTTCAGTTAACATACTACACAATTTATTTGCAAAACTATGTTTTAAAATGTAGGAAAGCGGGACCAGCAGATGGTGTAATGGTTACATTGCTGGACTCCCATGTAGTTGACCACAGTTCGAGTCCCAGACCTGGCTGCTCTTAACTCAACACTGGGTGCGTATGCGTATGCGTGCCCCAAATCCCAAGAGAATGGAAGAGAAGGGATTATGGCATGGCCATCCTCCCCAAGGGGTAATTTCTCTCTTTTTGTCTCTCTGGCAAGTGTACACACCCTACAGCAAAAATCTCTCTAAAAAGACAAACAAACAAAAATGTAGGAAAGCTTCTCTCTGCTGTAGTTAAACCTCCCTAGTTTCCCTCATTATTTTTCTGACCTGCATCAGCCTGCCCCCTTTCAGGTGACTGTTGGGTTGTGCTCACTGATCACTATCTTTCTAAGTGTTCAACCTATAGGTTGTCACTTTTGGGGTGGCAGCTCATTAAGGCTAGGTCTACTCTTGACCTATAATGATTCTGGGAGGCTGCTATGTTTCTTCCCTCTTTCCCCACCCAAGAGTTGTCAGATCTCTGTGGGCCAGGCTTTTCCCTCAACCATTCATTTATAGCCCTCGTTCCAGACTTCCAAGAGTCTTTTCTCCAGCCACGTGCCCAGATCCTAGAAGATAAAACACACAACTCCAGTTTCCTCCTCTGTCCTCCAAAGAGCTCAAGCCTTCCCTTTGATTTACCTGACTGAAGGTTATTGACCTACAGTCTGTTGTAGGAAACAGATTAAAAATGGTATTAGAGGTAAAGAGGTGAGTTCATGTCATACTATTCCTGGGATCAAGCCTGGATTTTTTAAAATTTTTTCATCCCCTTAACAGTTGTAGATATACATGCTTTTACTTTCATGTACCAACACTAAGGAAAAAAGTATTTGTTAGGGATGTTAGAAGACTTGTGGTATAGATTATATTGCTATTTTAGACTCTTCTTTCCCTGTAAGAAGAGTGATTATGGGGCTGGCAAGTGGTGCAATGGTTAAGATGCTGACTTGCACATGGCCAACCATGGTTTGAGTCCTGGACCAGCAACTTGCTTTCTCACTTTCCCTTTCTCCAGCTCTCTGTCTCTCTGATCAAATTAACAACAAGTAAAATTAAATAATTCTTTTTTAAAAATAATTTTATTTAATTTTACTTGTTGTTAATTTGATCAGAGAGACAGAGAGCTGGAGAAAGGGAAAGTGAGAAAGCAAGCTACCAGATCCGGGACTTGAACCATGGTCGGCCATGTGGGAGTGTCCAGTGCCTTAACCACCACACCACCTGCTGGTCCCCCCAAATTAAATAATTCTTAAAAAAAAAAAGAGTGATTATACTTCTGGTTGTCACTATAGGGTTTGTGGTATCTCCCTGTTCCATAGTCTGTCTTGGTGTTATGGCTTATCTTGGCTAGTGGAATGTGAATCAAAGTGATAATGCACATTAGTGTCTTGAACAGAAGTGTTAGAAGTTTCTATCAGTTTCAAGTTTCTATCAGCCCTGTTGCTTCTTCCTTTTGCCTTGATAATGTTATCTCAGATACGGTCTTTTTCTCCTGATTGGATCCTGAAGAAATCTCATGGGGCAAAAACCACAGCTTTGAGGGCAGCCATAGCCAACTAGCAACTGATGTGTAATGTGAGTGGGAAATTCAGGTTTGCTGTATGCTACTGAGGCTGAGGGTTATTTTGTTACGGTAGCAAATATGGTTGATAAAGTCTGTTTTAATTTCTTATTCCTCTTCTTATAAACTGATATTTATTTTTTCTACCATCTTTTAAAATCTATATCAGATTCTATAATCTAGTCCCATCGACCCCTAACCCCCAGCCTCTCCTTCTCACTATGCTATGAATTGGTGGTACCTTACAGCTTGCTTTGTTGTCATTTTCTAGTAACAGAGCTGCTTTCAAAAGTGTTTTAACTCCACTGTGTTGTTGAGGGTGGTGCTGTAGGAGGAAGGCAAGCAGTAAACAGGTAGGCAGGCAAGTGAGGAGGGCGGGAGCAAGTGAGCCACACATGTGGCCCGACTAGCCAACAAACCCATTTTCCTTTTCCTTTTCTTTTCTTTTTTTTTCTTACTTAGTTTTCTTTTTTGCTTTCTAAGTAAAGAGATGTTAAGATGTGCTGCTGGAAGGAAAGGAAAGAATGATTCGTATATGAGAAAGAAAACCAAACTATTACTTGATACTACTATTCTCAGCTATAGGGGAAAAACAACCTGATTGTATTTTATAAGGGATTAAGGTTGCATGTAAATTCCAACTGAAAACATCTGTTTCCTGACTGTCAGAGTTCTAACATTCTTGACAGGAATTCCACTTTTGCAATTTCCGATTCCAAAGCACCTCCCTCCACCACACCTGGCTGATTCCTTAGAGGACTAAAATCAACACCTCCTCACATACTGGAAGTGACTATGCAAAGAACTGAGAATGGACTTCATTTGCTTCTTATACACAGGGAAGTATTTTCAGGTTTAGTTAGCAATAACCATCCTTCCAGCTGAGTAATTATTTCAAAAATCGTAAGGTTATTTATCCACAGTTCATTCCAGAAAGCCAGTTGGCTTGATCCTCTTTTGTGTGGCTAAAAGAACTACTTGAAACCAGATGATTTATAAAGATGAAGGGGCTTGTTTGACTCATAATTCCTGTGGTCAAAAGTCTAAAGGTTCAGTGCTGACCTCAGGCCACGTACAGGATGGCTGGCAGATGCAGAGAGGTCGGCAGACACATGCACTGAGAACTGAATCCTCCTCACGAGAGTTAGAACTCAGCCTCTCACGAGACAGGGTTCATTCATTCCATGATCTAGTCACCACCCAAATTCTAAAACTCAAACCTTGTGGGGGAGAAACCAGTATCCAGACTATAACATCAGTGGAAACGAATGGATCATTGAAGAAATCAGTGTATACGTGCATGTATGTAACTGCTTGTATCTTTAAATGTGAACAGTTTATTTCTTTTTTTAGTTTGCTATAGGGTGTGTGGCTTGCCAGAGTTAGAGAGAGGGGGTCGTTGGGATGGCCACTCTGCAGTCTCTTCCCCATCGCCCTTTCGGGAGTTTGGGCATCATGTACATGTGCCAGCTGTGTTTTTCAAGCTGCTGGGTCTGAGACTCAAAGCACTCAGTTGGCCATGTGTGATGTGGCCACCTATAAATAAATTTTTACCAAAACATTGCCTAGTGTTTTAGTTTTATTTCTTAAAAATCTCAACAAAATAGTTCCTTTTTAACTATGATTTTTTTTAGGTAGGGCACAATTGTTATATACTTATGCTGTCATATTGTGCTAACTAGGGACTTGGTAATTCTTGGTTTTCTTTATCTTTTAAACATTTTAAAGTTTATTTATTACATGAGCAAGAGAGAGCGGGACGCATTCCCAGCAGGGTCTTAACATCGTGTTCCATACCCAGCCTCAGCCAGCCCTGGACCCAGGGCACATTCTTGTCTCGTACACAGTCTTTTCTCTTCCAATCTCCTGTTAAGATTTTGGGCATGCACGCACATGTGCCTAGTGTATTTTCAAGCCACTGAGTCCGGGACTTGAACTGTGGTCAGCCATGTGCAAGTCCTGTGCCTAAACTACTATACCACCTGCTGGTTGCACGATAGTGTATATTAAAATACAGTGTGTGTGTTTTCTTCCCCTTTATAGAAATACTGTGTGTAGTGATTAAATGAGGGTGATTAGTGTGTCTGTTATCTCAGCCGGTTGTCATTACTCCATTTGGAGAATAGTCAATATTTTCCTTTTTAACTGCCCTGAGAAATACAGTAAATCATTAACTGTAGTTACCCTACTATACTCGTAACACTAGAGATTGCCCCTCTTTCTTTTTTTAAAAAATAATTATTTTAATTTACTTTATATACTTATTTGTTTATTTTAATTTGACCAGAGAGGGGCAGAGCGAGAACAAGAGCAAGAGAGAGAGAGAAAAAGTGAGAAAGCAAGTTGTCAGCCTCCCTGCCTCTCTTCTTCCTTGCCTCTAGTCATGTTAAAATTCTACTCTGCTATTGGGAATTCTTGGTACCATAATTATAATTTGTGAATAATGCTTACAGATTCCTAGAAGGTAGGATTAAGTCGTATATCAAGTATTGAACATTAGCCAGGGGTCATTTAGTATTGAATGGTGAATTAGAATCACTCACTCAAAGTGTGAAAGCCTGATTTTTGTAATTTTCATTTTGATTGATTTGTTATATTAAACCTAATACCTGAAGAGGATTTCTTTGTGTTCTGACATACCTGAATATTAACACTGGGCACTTTTCTAAGCATGATTGTTCTAAGAAAGTATAAATGTTGGGCTTTAGTCTACCATGTTATTGTTAGGTATGCTCAGGAATAACATATTTAGATAATGTAATAATTTGTATGGTGTATCTAGAATGTCCTACACATTCAAAATGATTTATTAAATGCAAGTAGTGTTTTATGAGAAGAACACTGAAAATAAACCATCAATGAGGGACAGTTTAATATTATGAAATATTGTGCATTGGTCAGAAAAATGACTACATAAATCATAATTTACAATAATTAAATATATTTTAAATAGCCTGTTGGCAAGGGACAGCAGATGGCATAATGATTACATCAATGGCCGAGTGTAGTTCGAGTCCCAGATCATGGGGCTTGAAACTCATGCAGGGCGCGTGCGTGTGCATGCCCAAGATCCCTAGAGGAGAGTGGAGGAGAAGGGATTGCAGCGTGGCCACCCCTCTGAGGGATGTTTTCTCACTTTCTATGTCTTTGTCTCTCTGGCAAGTGCCTGCACCCTATAACAAAAATCTCTCTTAAAAAAACAAACAAAAAAAAAACCCAAAACAAAAAAACTTATTAGTATTTTAATATGACAATTCCATTTAAAAAAATAGAATTTAATGCTAAACAATACCTTAGAAATCATATCCTCAAATTCCTCCCTTAAATCATAAACCACTTCACTATTTGTTAAAGGATCATAAAGTTACAGATATTTTAAGATCACAGGATTAATGTCCAACGCTTCCTTCACCTTTTCAACGCATTCAGGTTTCGTTTTATCTCCTTCTACCTGGAATTCTCACATGTACTCCTATACAGAATTATTGCTATGTTTATAACCAAATGGAGTTCATGTTGAATTTTAGCAGATTTCCCAGCCACCCCCCCTCCATCTGCCTCTTTGATGGTAGCTAGGTTTACTGTCGGTTACTTATTGGTGCCCTGGGTCTTTAACAACCTTATTCAAACAAAACATCTTAAATGGAGGCATTAAACAGGTCACAACAGTGAGCCATTTTGTAACTTTTGGTGCAATAAAATGGGTATGTTGTAGTGTGGGATATAAGACCTCTGAGTGCAGCTATTCATTTTCTTCATCTATAAAACATTTTAGAATAACAGCTTACATCTGTTTGGGGTATAAAATTCCACATTTTGAAGAAACATCACTGTTCTGTAAGGCCAAACCAGACATGGGGAGGGAGCTAGCTTGCGGACAGGCCTCGTTCAGCAGCAGTCGGGAGTGTTTGTTTTAGCCTAGCTGCGTTTGCTGGCAGCCTCCTTCTCCCTGTGTGGGACACATTTCTACTGCTGTCTGTTCATCTTTTAAATGACAACAAGGGTGCAGATGACTTTGACTTGAAGGATATTTGAAATTTTTCTGCACATCAAGAGGTTATCTATAAAGAATATTTTATTATATAAACCAGAAATAAATGTAACTAAGCATTTTTATAACACATTTAATTATCTTTGTCACTTAATTTTGTTTTAGAGAGTGAAGTTGAGGTTTACTATGAATTCACTTTTTTAAAAAAAGAATTCTTTAATTTTATTCATTATTTTTAAATTTTGGCATGTGTGCTCACCGGAGAGAAAGAGAGGAAGGTGAGGAAGCAAGCCCACGGATCCAGGACTTGAACCATGGTCACCCATGTGGGAGTTCAGTGCCTTAATTACCATGCCACCTGCTGGCCTCATGAGCTCACTTTTTAAAAATAAATACTGAGTAGAAAAGTTTGCCTCTTTCAAATGTATGATTTTTAAAAATTACTTTTCTTTAGACTGAAGGAATAATTCAATGAATAATTTTTAAAAGAATTATTTTATTTAACTTTATTTATTTTTAAATTTTGACCAGAGAGGGTCAGAGAGAACGCATGAGAGAGAGGGAGAGGGAGAGGGAGAGAGAAAGTGAGAAAGCAAGCTGCCAGGTCCAGGACTCGAACTGTGGTAGGCCATGTGGGAGTCCAGCACCCTTAATCACCACACCAACTGCCGACCCCATCAATGAATAATTTTTAATAGAAGAAAATGGGCAAAATGTTTATCTATAGAATTGGAAATCTAATAGTAAGTGCCTTTAGTACTGTGCAGATAACATTCAGTGCATTTTTATAGGTTATTTTAATCAAGAGGGGACTGATGCTAGCATGGATAGTTAAAATAATTTGAGAGTTTTTTTCATATTATAAATGAAACATTCTTGATATTGTTAAAATGTGATGTACTTACATCTGAGAGTGGAGATTACAAAGAAGAAAATAAAGATAATCCATTTTCCTACTAATTGTTAGTCCTTTCAGGTATATTTTATTACATTTATTTTTTAAATTTAGAAAAGCTTTTAAAAACCTGTTATACAGGCAATTTGGGGATTTTGATAAAATTTAATTTGCAGAACAGCCACTCAGTTTCTGAGTGGACAGTGACAGATGCTTTTGACATTCAGAATGGGGAAGCTACTTGTTTATGATGGTGACAAACTCCTCTAAGATTCTTGGTTGTCAAATTAATCCAAGCTATTGTCACTGATTTTTTTTCCTCACTGATTTTTTTTTCCCCCCTGAATGGAAGACAGATTTTCTTTCTATGGCTGCTATCAAATACAGGGCCATTATTTGCTGTTGCAGAATGAGACAGATGATGCCAGACTTCAAATTTCTAATAAAATATTGGTATTTTAGAAATAATACTCTTAATTCACGTGAAGATACATACTCGTTAATTCCTCCAAAATGGTGCGGAGACTCTCTCTCTCTCTCTCTCTCTCTCTCACACACACACACACACACACATATTCACACATAATGATAATATTCCAAGTCTGTGTTTACTTGTCACTCTGAACTGAGTTGATGCAGGATGACAGTCCTTGGCACTCACTGCTACCACTGTCCCTCCACTCCCTGCCCCGTAGTGGCTGGAGGTTACATAAACTAGTGGGTGTAGGGCACTGGAGTTCAGGCACTTTTGTTTCAGGAAATACAGAAATGGGTTTCTGTTTAGAATTGCAGAAAATTTAATTAAAAGCAAATAGACTATACTGTTGTCACATTTACATGCAGATGGATACCTCTAGGTTAGTTTTGGGATGAGTAATGGTTAGCCCAGACTCTGGAATCAGGTCGTCTGGGTTTCTGCCTGTGTGCCTTCAGGCGTGTGTAGCCTCCTCTTCCCCACCTGTAATCATGTGGGCAGTAATAATACCTAACCATCTGACAGGCTTGTGAGGAAGGGCCAGTTAGCACAGGGCCTGGTGTGTGCAAGTGCATGGTAATGCTAGCTCTTCCCCTAGACAGCTAGTTGTGAGCTCTCACTGCACTGTGCGAGGGTGGCCATTGTCCTGACCACTCAGACTTAATTACTGCCCGTTGCCCTCCTTCCCAACTGCAACTGCTGGGGTCTGGATCCAATGTTAGGCCAATTCTCCATGTGTCTGGTCAGGACTCTTGCACTTTGCCAGCATTTATTCAGTGCTCCTTCCTTGAAAGGCGTGGGCTTCCCACTCCCAGAATGACCGCTCTGTTCTGGGAGTCCTGTGTCAGCCCACTCTTCTTAGTAGCCCTGCCTTGCCTCCTTGCCCTCCTTCCGCACCTTCTATTTCCCTCCACGTTGCTGTGCCTGCTTCACTTGATCCTTTCTCCTCTCCCCCCCTCCTCCTTTTCTCCTCTGCTAGTCTCTTCTCCCTCTTCCCTCTTTCCTTCTTCTCTGTCTCCCTCTATCCCCCTCTTCCTCCTTTCCATCTCACCACTCCTCTTTTCCTCTCTGCTCTCTCCTTGCCTTCCTTCCCTCTTCTTTCTCTCCCTTCCGTTCCTGCTCCCCGGCCCTTCCCTGTGGTCTCCCCCTCTTCCCTGTGGCCCTTCTTTCTCTCCCTTCTGTTCCTGCTCCCTGTCTCTTCCCTGTGGTCTCCCCCTCTTCCCTGTGGCTCCCTGTTCTCCCAACTTTCTCTCCCCCCACCCTCCCTGCCCTTCCAGCTCTCTTAAATCCAAACACTGTACCTGCTAAGGACTCCACAGGCTTAGCTCTTAAACAGAAAAAAAAAAAGTCAAGTCTTTTTATTTAGGAAAATATGTCTTTTTGTCATTTCAGTAGCCAGATCCTTTTCAGATTTTCTTGCCATTTCAAAACAGTTTCATAGCATCTTGTTATATCTGTAGATGGGCTCAAAATGTTAGGAGACCCACAGGCTGCAGTTTTACCCCTCTTCTAAGTATTGTGTACTATAAATTCACTCAGTATTTTCCTGTTATATGCAAAGATGTGTTTTTAAATAATAGCTATAGGTTCATGTAGTAACAGCAAGCAAACTGGTCTTTCTTTCCTAATTATTATTATTTTTTTTCTCTCTTCAGATTCCTTTCTCTTTGGTCCAGTTTCCCTTGTGGGAGTCATTAAAAGTAAGTTTTTTAGTCTTTATTCACAGTTTCTCTCGTATTATCAGAACTACTCTGTAGTTTTTGAGTGTGGAGCAGTAAAATGTAATGTTGACCAGAAATTTAAAAACTCAAAATTATTAACAGTTTAAAGTCTTTTTTACATTTGATATATATGCCAGTTCTGCCTTCAAACCTTGTCCAGGTGTCTGTGGGACTAGAAGACGAGCCAGCAGGCAGACTAACCCCTGCAGGTGTTAAAAGGAAGACGCGCAGTTAATAATTCCCTCTCCCCCTCCCAACCCAGGCGAGGCAAGGGACCAGGCCTTCATGGCTCCTGAGAATTAGCCATTTGGGGGGGAAACTGAGAAATGAAGATTTTCCACTGATAATTCAGCCTCCAGCACACAAAACTCGCATGATTGAACTTCCAAGTTTGGGAAGAAACCGACCATCCACCAGATGACTAGAAATCTCTGCAGGACCACAAGAAATGTGGGAAAGCGGGAAAATACCTCTCCTCCAAGAGAAAAAGATAACTCCTCTTCATCCACGCATAGTTCAATGGAAATCATGGAAATGTCTGATAAAGAATTTAGAACATTCATAATGGCAAACAGAACAGAGATGGAAGAGAAGAGAGACAATGAACTGCTAAAGAGAAAGGAGAAAGAAGTTGACGAGTTCCAGGAGGTGAGGAAATTCATGCAAGAT
>NW_006160205.1:4262208-4263178 GCF_000334495.1 Tupaia belangeri chinensis | reverse complement strand
TTAAAGATTTTATTCTGTATTGACACTCTTTTATCTACCCAGTTGAGTTTTATTTTACTTCCCTTCACTGTGTGTGTGTGTGTGTGTGTGTGTGTGTGTGTGTGTGTGTGTGTGGGGGGGTGGGGGTGGGGATCAGTTCTGGAGGGAGAAACCTAAAAAATAAAAAGCTCTAGTCTTTCAGGGAAGGGCTGCTTTCATTTTTTCCAATTCCTGCCCTTGCTTTCCTCTTGGCCTCTGGATCTTCCTTAGCTGAGCTGAGCTGGCCCAGCCCGAAGGTCCAGGTGGGCCTGTTTTCAGCCAAGAACAAGTGAATCTGGGGGAAGAAAACTCTGTTCAAAAGCATACACATTTCTAATTGTGGTTAGAACACGCACAGGCACCAGTAAAGTGCATTAGTTTTCCATCTTTTAGGGAAGTGATATTGAGGTCTCAAGTATCTTCTGGGCCATGATATGAGTTGTGTGATTTTTTGCTAGCATTTTAAATAATAATAATAAATAAAAAATAAAAATATTATCAGAGACTGACAGGAAGTGTGGTGGTTAAAGACTGGACTCCCAAATGGCTGACCACAGTTTGAATCCTGGACCTGGCAGCTTGCTTTCTCTCTCTCTCTCCCTCTTTCTGTTTTTCCCTGGTCAAATTAAAAATAAATAAATAAATAAGTTAATAAAGTTAAATTTAAAAAAAGCAAGCTTTAAAAAATATCATTTTCCATGGTAAGGATAAGTATTATTTGGTAAAGTTGCAGTGCTATGCGTACACACACACACACACACACACACACACGGGGTCTTTAAAAGGTTCATGGAAAATGTATTATGCGCGCTCTTTCCCACTATACAAGATGGCAGATGAGAAAGCTGCAAAGCTGGATACTAAGGAGAAGAAACCTGAAGCTCGGAAGGCTGATGCCAGTGGCAAGGTTAAAAAGGGTGACCCCAAGGCTAAAAAACCCAAGAAGCGGTAA
>NW_006160205.1:4246425-4262164 GCF_000334495.1 Tupaia belangeri chinensis | reverse complement strand
TACTCCCGGTCTGCCATGTATTCTAGGAATGCCATGTACAAGAAGGTTCTTGGACTGTCACAAAACCAGTTGGTGGAGAAAAGAATGGTGGTACCTGGGTGGTTAAACTGTGCAAAATGCCCTAGGTATTATCCTACTGAAGATGTGCCTTGAAAGCTGTTGAGCCATGGCAAAAAACCCTTTAGTCAGCATGTGAGAAAACTGCGAGCCAGCATCACTCCCTGGACCATTCTGATCATCCTCACTGGATGTGACAGAAGCAAGAGAGTGGTTTTCCTGAAGCAGCTGAGCAGTGGCTTGTTATTTGTAGCTGGACCGCTGGTTCTCATTTGAGTTCCACTGTGTAGAACACACCAGAAATTTGTCATTGCCACCTTCACAAAAATTGATATTAGCAAAGTAAAAATCCCAAAGCACCTTACCAGTGGTTACTTCAAGAAAAGAAACTGCAGAAGATCAGACACCAGGAAGGTGAGATCTTTGACACAGAGAAGGAGAAATACGAGATTTCAGAGCAGCGCAAGGTTGATCGGAAAGCTGTAGACTCGCAAATTTTACCAAAAATCAAAGCTGTTTCTCAGCTCCAGAGCTATCTGCAATCCATGTTTGTCCTAACAGATGGAGTTTATCCTCACAAATTTGTGTTCTAAATTTTTTGCCAAAAACCTAGTTAATTGATCATATATATATGAAATATATATGAAATATATATATATATATGAAGAAAATGTATTATGAAACACCTATGCACAGATTTCAGAATTTTTTTGTATTGAAATGAAGTCACTTTCTTTTTAAGAGATAATTTTATTTGCTATAGGGTACCAGAGAGAGAGAGAGAGACAGAGACAGAAATAGAAAGTGAGAAATCCATCCCCCAGGGGGAATGGCCACACTGGAATCCCTTCTCCTCATTCTCCTCTTGGGATTCTCATTCTCCTCTCGGGATTTTTGGGCATGCACACCTGCTGTGAGTGTTAAGCCACTGGGTCCAGGACTTGAACCCAAGTCGACTACATGGGAGTCCAGTAACATTACCATTACACCATCCACTGGTCCCAAAATCACATTTTGATTACATTTTCCAATGAGTTTTTTGAGGGAGGACCATTCAATATATTTGTTCTGGGTAACAATGTATAACCTATTTCTCACTGTGTATAATGACCAAAAAATAAAAATTGAAAGCCTTTATTCAAGTGAAAATGGTTTATAAGTGACCAAACTGTAAAATGGCAAACTATTTAAGTAGACATTAGATAATGCAAAAACAAAAGAGTTATCTCCATAATTATATGGAGATACTCATCACAGAATGCTCGTGTAAATTTTCTTTTGAAGAATGTCATAAGCCTTATAAATTCTGTTGAAGTCATACACTAAAGGATAATTGAGACAAATATTACTCTTTGAAAACATAAATACTGGAATATTAAGTACTGGGAAATACTTTTTTGAAATTATCTGATTTTAAGGAATAGTACTGGTCATTTGATGTAGTTTTTCATGTCTTTTGTTGTTGTAGTTTTTACTTTTACTGTTTGTGGTGCATGATGAAACAGATTTCTCAGGCAGCAGTTCTTAGGGCGTACTGAAATAGCTACCCAACATGAAGGTCACATTCCATTAGTGTAGCAGCTCTCCTTTTTCGTGTGACAAAAGAACACTGAAGCCAACAGCTGTGCGGCAAATAGGACTCCCTGTATGAATGTCTCGATAACCAGGGTTCACACAGCCTGCACACGCTAACATCCCACTCTTGGAGCAGTCTGTTTCGAGGCCCAGAGAGGGACGAGGCATGGAGTTTCTTTCTTTTCAATATTAAAGATATTTGCAGCATTCTACCTAGTTGAGAAACATCTAGACTTTTTCAGAATAACCATAGATAACAATACTATAAGAAAGGTTATGATTTTATAGTTATCTTTTTAGGAGTTGGGTTTCTTTTTTTTTTTTTTCTTTTTCTTTACTTTTTTTATTATCATCATAATCTTCTTTATATTACATTGGATTACATATAACTTTACAGTGTATTACATTGTTTTTTCAAAAGGGAATGCCATGCATGTCAGTCAGTACAGAGACATTAATCTCCCCACTTCAACATTCAATATCTTTTCTATGTTTTCCCCAAACATTATTTTTATTATTCTAATTATTTTTTAAAACAGTCAATTGCTATTTCTCATTTTGCTTGTAAAAATACTTTGCCCATCATGAAATACTTCTCAGACCAATCCAGTTGAGAATACTATACATGTCATCATCAACAGTTAATAAGCCCTATCTGTTTCTCACTAACGTCCTGCCCCTCTATTGTTCACTTGCTATCTTTCTCTATCCTCTTCTCTTCACTTACCCCATTCCACACTGTCCTATTCTCATTAAGTACCTTCACTGTTTTTATGTCAATAATATTCCATTTCTACTTTCATACCATGTATACATACATATATGTTTTTTATCCTATCTTTGACCCTCTGCCCTTTCCCCCTCTCCCATTACACTATCTCTGCTATATACAGTCATCTTCCAGGGGAACCATTGAAAATATGATACCTGTAAGTAAAGGGAGAAGGGCCACAAGTTTAGTTTTCACCAATAGGGATCATAGATTCCATTTAATGTTGGATCAAGGGTGGGTCTCGTGCGGATCCGCCATTGTTGGAATGGTGCCGTGGGGCTCTAGAGCGTGAGCTATCCTCGGGTACCTGGCTTCCTCAAGAATGGTAGAATAGTTCCTGTTCTTCCCTGAGGCAATGTAGGGCTGGTAACCATCATCTTCTCACTGTCCATAGGCAAAGGTTATGATTTTATAGTTATCTTTTTAGGAGTTGGGTTTCTTGAGAAAACATTTACATACAATAAAATTGACCCCAAATTGACCCTGTATCAGGGTGCATTCGTATGGATTTTGTCAAGTGTATAGCCACTAACACAACCAAATTGGAGACTGTTCCAGTCATGCCAAAAAGTTCCCACGTGCCACTGTGCAGTCAATGTCCTTTTGTGTACTGTCTGCCTCTTGCAACCATGGTTTCTGTGGTTTTCCCTTTTCAGTCACATCCTAAATAGATCTAGTCCACTATGCTGCATTTTGTGCCTTCTTTCATTTAATGTAGTGCTTTAGAGATTCGGTCTTATGCCGATAGCTTGTTCCTTTTTATCCCTTTATCCAGGGTATGTAGGTGTACTATAGTTTGTTTTTCTGTTCACTACTTGATAGAGATCTGAGTTCTTTACAGTTTTTGATAATTATGAATCAAACTGCTGTAAGTATTTGCCTATAGTCTTTGTATGTATGTTTGTATCAGTTGGATAACTACCTAGGAATAGCATTGCTGGGTCATGAGGAAAGTATCTTTAATTCTTATAAGAAATGGTCAAAGCATTTTCCAGAGTGCCCATTTTGCATTTCCACCAACAATGTGGGCAAGTTGCACTCACTCTGCATCCCTGTCACTACTTTGTTACTAGATTTTTAAAAAAAATTTCAGCCATTCCAACAGTTCTTTATTAGTACCTCATTGTAGTTTTAATTTGCAGTTCTCTCATGTCTAAATAATGCTGAGCATCTTTACATATATTAGTATTTTTCTTTCTTTAACATCCAAATGGGACATCATAGTGCTTAATCACTTCTGTGTTTTTGTAGAACTAGAAAATATTTGGCATGTCTTTTGTGTTTAAGATTTTTTCTGCTGAAACTGGCTTTTGCACCCGTAGAGAGAGATTGTATTATGGGAGGATTTGCCTTTTGTGTTGTTTTTAATAAATTTTGCCAGAAGGTACATGCACTGAGAAGGAGAAAGCATTGTGCCCATTGGGGTATGATATACCACAGTTCTTCTCCTTCTCTCCCTCCTTTCAGGATTTTGGGCTTGGATGTGTATTTCTTAGGCTGTTGGGTCTGGGATTCTGACTGTGCAGTTAACCACGTGGGATCCAGCTGCCTTCACACCACTCTGCCACTGGCCTGCCTATTGTGTTGTCTATACAAATACTCAGAGACTTTTCTCAGCCAGAAATTTAGCTGATCTCATATATGTTATACTGCGGGGAGTGAGAGTCTGGAAGTAGGGGTATAACTTTCTAAAATAAGTCACTTCCTCTTGGTGTCTCTCCCATTTTTACTAATCATACCGCTATTTTCCTACCCATCTGGTCACAAAACCCAGATTAAAATTTACCTTTCTTCTCTTTTCAAAATGTTTGCCAGAGGGCAAGTATGTTTAATGAGAGTGATAGAGAGTGAGCGAGCGGACATGAAAGCATGAGAGAGTGAAAGAGAAAGAGGGAGAGAGAAAGCAAAAGCAAGAAAGCACTCCCTATGGGGCTTTGCCATGCTGCAAGCCCTTCTTCTCCAGTTATCCCTCCTTGCATGATTTTGGGCACACATGCCATGTTCCTGGTGTGTTTTCCAAATGGCTGATTTCAGGACTTGAACCTCTTAATTGTCCATATGGGATCCAGCCATCTCACTCACCATGCTGCAGGCACCTGCTCGCTCTCACGCCTTCTCTCTCTCTCTCTCTTCTCTTTACGTCATGTTATACACCATGTTCTGTTGCCTCTCACTTTTTGGAACCTGTGGCCACTTTTTATCAGATTCTTACTACCTTAGGCCTGGCCCAAAGCCTGACGACTTCTCCACTTTCTCATTTACTCTACACTTTGAATTTGTGTGAGCTTTCTTAACATATCTCTTTGAAGTAACACTTACGTCCTCAGAAACTTTCAGCTTTCTAAAACATGAAGTTGATGACACTCAAGGGTCTGCAGAAAAATGTGTCCCTTACTGATTCATCCAGCTCCTTTCCCCTTTTCTTCCACATCCTTCTGCTGTTTCCAGAATAGCCTTTAGATCAACTCTGAATACATCCTGTCCTCTCTCCCTGTCCACTCCCCTGTTCTTTGGCTTTGTTCTGAAATGTGCTTCCCAGGGGCCAAATATGATGCATCTTTCAAATTCACTTCCTATTTCAATCTCCTCTTGAAGCCTTCCAATCCAGGCCTTCCTTCAAGGTTTACCCTTACTTACTTAATGATTGTGGATGTTGCTGATTGGTATTTTTTTTTTTTTTTGAGAGGTTTCTCACTATAGGGCATGTGCGCTCGCCAGACAGAGAGAGACAGAAAGCGAGAAATCATTGCCCAGAGGGGATGGCCACACCGCAATCCCTTCTCCTCCATTCTCCTCTTGGGATCTTGGGCACGCACCCACATGCGCCCGGCGTGGGTTTTAAGCCACCGGGTCCGGGATGTAAACCACGGTTGACTACGTGGGAGTCCAGCGACATAGCCATTACGCTAACTGCTGGTTCCCCTGATTGGTATTTGATCACACATCCTGTTGTGTTTAAAACATCCTAGAATTAGCTAGTGGCCAGCAGGGGGCATGGAGATTAAGGTGCTAGATTCCATTTGGCTGACTCTACAGTTCAAGGCCTGAACCCAACACCTTGAGAATCATGCTGGGCGCATGTGCATACATGCCAGAGATCTTAAGAGAAGAATAGAAGAGAAAGGGCTGTGGTGTGGTCATCCCCCCTGGGAAGTAATTTCTCACTTTTTCTTTGTCTCTGGCTAGTGCATATGGCCTATAACAAAAACTAAAAAACACCGAAAATGAAAACTGAACAGAATATCGGACAAGGTCTAAACCCTTCGAGTTTACAGATACGCATGTAATCAGTGTACCTGTATTGCCTGGTTCCTCTGAGCTAGACACTGTTCTGTTTCACAGGAAAGCAAAGATGAACAGCATGCCAGGCCCTGGGCTGAGCACTACACTATCGTTAATTCTGTAGGTGATACAACACCCAGAGAGATGGACCTTGTTAGCCTCACCTTAAGACAAGAAGCTGGGGCCCAGGGAAGGTGTCTTTCATCTGGTAACCCGAGTTCTCTGCTCACTGCAGCTCCCTGTCAGTGTGTGACAGTGTGAATAGAGGTAGCAGCAGTCCTAACAACAGCAGCACCTAACTTTCACAGAGGTGCCAGTCAAGCACTGGAAGAAGCGCTTTGCAAGGACCCTCTCCTCCTCCTCTTCACAGGATCCTCCTCTGCAGGATTGGTGCAGTCATGGTCTTCATTTTGTAGTTACAAAAACTTCAAGGAAGTTCAAGTGCCTTACTCAAGGCCACAGGGATCCTAAGAGGACCAGCCCAGATTTGAACACAGGCAGTCTGACTCCAGGCTTGTCATTTGACATGCAATTTAGCACACAGCACACAATATCTTTAATGTGTTTTTGCCATTTTATATACTCAGATGTTGATAAAAAGTTGAGGTCATATATCCAGTTAACTGATTTACAGCGTTTCTATAACTGTGTTGTTTCCCTACCTTGATGACATAAAGCATAAAAAGCCTGGTTACCACATTTCTTAGACCACCTCTCCCAAACATCCCATGTCTCTGTTGTACTTGGGCAGAGACTGAATGGTGTTTGCTTGAGTCAGTCTCAGCGACTGACCACAGGAGCACATGTGGAGCCAGAACCACATTTTCTCCTATAGGACATTGCTCATTAGAGGAAGGAACTTTGTCTTCTGTTTATGTTTACATTCTTTATGGGTCTGTCTTTTACACAGCAGGTGTTTATCACTATTTGCTAGTTGTTTGAAGGCTAGCATTCTTTTAAAATTTTTTATTTAACTTTATTATCATAATTTTTACATTACATTTAATCACATATATCTTTACAGTGTATTACATTTCTTTTCCAGAATGATTATCATGCATATCTGTCAAGACAAAGACATTACTATCCACATCATCATCATCAAATAGCTTTTCATCATTTTTTTCAGATTATTATTATTTATTTATATATTTTTAAAAAACAATCACTGCATGTCATTTGACTTGTAAAGAGAATTTACCCAATATGAAATACTTCTCAGACCAGTCCAGTTGAGAATACTGTACATGTTATCAGCAGATAATTAACCATTTCTGTGTCCCACTAATGTCATGCCTCTCTATTTGTTCTCTTGTTATCCTTCTCTTTACTCTTCCCTTCTCCCCTCCCCACCCCATTCCACACTGTCTTCAGCATCCCTAACTATTTTCACTGCTTTTACGCCCTCCCATATTTCAATCTCTACCATAATTGCAGATAGTAGGTATATATTAAATGGATACATACAACATCTTTCATATCCTGGCTTGCTTCACTCAGCAGTAGATCTTCCATATTTAACCACTTTCTATCAAATGCCAGGGTTTTGTTGGTTTTTATTGCTGAATAGTATTCCATAGAGTATATGTGCCACACTTTTTCCATCCATTCATCTGTTTGTAGGCATTTAGATTGGTTCATGTTGTCTTAGCAGTCATGAGCAATGCTGCAATAAACATTGATGTGCAAGTGCTTTTCAGACTGAACATTCTCCTGTCCTTGGGTAGATAGATATCCAGAAGTGAGATTTCTGAATCAAATTTTAGTTCTATTTGTAGACATTTGAGGAACCTCTATATTGTTTTCCACAATGGCTGAACCTGTTTATATTCCCAACAACAAGAAAGTTTCCCTTTCACCACATCCCTGCCAACACTTATCAGTTCTTATATTTTTATCTTTGCCATTCTGACAGGGGTTAGGTGGTATCTCATTGTGGTTTTAATCTGTATCTACCTTATGATGAGGGATGTTGAGCACTTCCTCATATGCTTTTTGGCTTTTTCTTATGTCTTCCTTAGAGAGATTTTTGTTCAGCTCATTTTTCCATCTTTTAATTGGGTTAGTTTTTTTTTTTTTTTTTTTTTTTTTTTTTTTTTTTTTTTTTTTTCACGTAAGCTGCTTGAGTTCCCTGGGTATTCTGATTATCAGTCCCTTGTCTGAGGCAGTATTCTTTCTTTTTCAAGCTCAGCACAAGGTTGGGTAGCTGTACATTAACTGTTTGTTTTATAAATTCTTTTAGACATAAATTCATAGCTGTAAAAAAATTTTTTTGAAACCATAGACATTTTCCCCTTACTAAGCTTTAGATCAAAGGGAAGCATATTAAAAAAGGATATGATAAAATTTGCTACATAAATAACATCAGGTCAGCCCTGTGACCTAATGGCTAAGGGAGACATAATCCACAAGGATAACCTTGCAGTTTAAAGGGAGGGTTTTCCACAGTTAGTTTAATCAGATTATCAAATGTAAATATTTATTGAGGCATTTTGTAAAAAAAAAAAAAAAAAAAAAAACCTGCCAGAGGGCACATGCACTTGTGAGAAAGAGAGAAAGCACCCTCCAAAAGGGCATGGCTATACCACAATTTTTTCTCCATTCTGTTAGGATGTTACACCCAGCATGTTTTTCAAGGCTTCAGGGCCAGGGTTTGAACCACAGACCTTGTGGCCATGTGAGATCTGATTCCCTTAACCACTGGGTCATGGGGTCAGCCCAGAAAGTACTTTCTAAAAAAGCCTGTAAATTTTTTGGGGGATTTTTGAAAAAAAAAAAAAAAAAAACCCTGCCAGAGGGCACATGCACTTGTGAGAAAGAGAGAAAGCACCCTCCAAAAGGGCATGGCTATACCACAATTTTTTCTCCATTCTGTTAGGATGTTACACCCAGCATGTTTTTCAAGGCTTCAGGGCCAGGGTTTGAACCACAGACCTTGTGGCCATGTGAGATCTGATTCCCTTAACCACTGGGTCATGGGGTCAGCCCAGAAAGTACTTTCTAAAAAAGCCTGTATGATTCCAATTCTTCTGGAAATGTCTAACCCTACCAGTGTTCGATTTCAGGGAACAAATCTGTACTGTACATTCACATGAAATGTTCTTTAAAAAATGTGAAAAAGGGAGTATTAGGCTTGCAGGGTCATATGGGAATGCAGAGAGGAAAGTAACGAGGGACTTTTATAGAAGCAAAAGTGAGAGGAGTGAGCTTTCGAAGAATAATGAAAACAAGTGATTTATTCTTTATATTTTTCTGGTACTATTGAAGATAGAGGTCTTTCAGTGGATCTGATTCTAGATAAATGAGGCTTATCAGTTTAAGTCCTCTAACTTTTTCATTTTAATCATTGTGATAACATATTTTGAAGATCGTTCTAGTCTTAAAGCAAGCACACAGAAGTATTAAAAATAGTATTCCTTTTTTTGCCATTACTCTCATGAGCATGTTAACAGTAATTTGTCTTATTTTAACTGTTACTCAGACATGTATTAAATGTTAATGTGAATGAGGCCTCTTTTTGGTACCCAAAACTAATAAAAGATACCAAACCACAGATGCAGAACCCACAATCAAAATAAATAGTCCCAATAAAGCCTAACTTCACATATCCAAAAATACTACTATTGAGTTGTCTGAAAAGTCATGACACATTTTTGAAAACAGATGACACTAGTTCATTTTTGGAAGTACTAGAGTCATTTGTATTTGTGTTTTTGCCATGTCATTTGACAGCTGACAGTTCTGTCACTTTATTGTTTTTTTTAAAAAAAAAAAAAGGTAATTTAGTTGAGTTTTGGAGACTTTACAAGTTGAAAATGGAAGACCAAACTGCATTTTCACCATATTTCACTGTTTTACATCTGTAAAGAAAAGAACGCATGTCAAGATTGTGAAAAGCTGCGTAAAGTTCACAGGGACAGTGTGTACAAGAACCTTGGTGCCAGTGATTGTTCAGGAACATCCGCGCTGGTGGCTTTGATCTCAGTGACGCTCCTCGGTCAGGGAGGCCCACCGAGGTTGATGGCAACAAAGTAAAGACACTGATGAAACAAACCCACATTGCACAACATGAGAGATTACAGAAACATTGAACATCAAGCATTCAAGACTACCTGTAGAAGCTGCCATGCGTAAGAAGCTGGATATTTGAGTTCTTTATGAACTCGAGTTTATTTGATGATGCGTATAAACACCTGTGATGTGCTTATTGTTATTATTTTTGGGGGGGAGAGGTTTTTGTTATAGAGCGTGTGCGCTCACCAGAAAGAGACAGAGAGATGGAAAGCAAGAAATCACCCCCCAGTGGGATGACCATGCTGCAATCCCTTCTCTTCTATTCACCTCTCGGCATCTTGGGCACACATGCACAGGCACACACCATGTGAGTTTAAGCCACCAGATCCAGGACTCGAACCGTGGTCAACTACATGGGAGTCCAGCAACGTAGCCATTAAACCAACTGCTGGTCTGCGATGTGCTTATTAAACGTGAGGAAAACAGTTCTCTTTTGAAGCAGCTGCTAACTGGTGATGAGTAGCGGGTTGTGTACAGCAGTGTGGCGCACAGATGATCTCGGTCCCAACCTTGTGATTCGCCTCACACGACATCAAAAGCAGGCACTCATCAGGGCAAGATGTTATGCTCTCAGTGTGGTGGGGTTTTAAAGGTGTCATGTTTTTCAAGCTTCTGACAAGGAACCAAACAATCAGTTTGAGTGTGTACTATGGGAGATGGGACAGTTTGAATGAATCCCTCCAGAAATGTCCAGAGCTCGATGATTGTAAATGAGCTGTGTTCCATCTCAGGAATGTGAGACCACACACACGTTTGATCACCTGTGAAAAATGTTGGAGCTTGGATGGGAAGTGTTGCCACATCCACCCTACTCGCCGGCCTTGCGCCATCACACTTCCACTTGTTTCTCTCCAAAACTCCTTGCATGGTATGATGTTCAGTTCAGATGAGGTGGTAAATCAGGACTTTGTTCAGCTTTGGGCCAATAAAGACAGGTCCTTCTACGAACGAGGAATTATGAAGCTCACTGAAAGATGGCAAAAGGTTATCAAACAAAACAAGCAATGCATCATTGATCTTTGTTCTTTATATAAATAAATGACCTTTGAAAAACATGCAAAATACACGTCATGACTTTTCCAACAACCCACCATATAACCTGAATTTTGCAGTAGTCCTCCTTATCCATGGTTTTGCTTTCTGTGGTTTCAGTTTCCCACAGTCAACCATGGTCTGAAAAAGTTGAGTATGGTACAACAAGATACTTTGAGAGTGAGACAGCGACCTCATTCATGTACCTTTTATTAGTATATTGTTGTAATTTTTCTGCTTTATTATTAGTTATTAATTTCTTAACCATGTCTAATTTATAAATTAAACTTTATCATAGGTGCATATTTTGGGGAAAAACAGCATATATATATATATATATATATATATATATAGAGAGAGAGAGAGAGAGAGAGAGAGAGAGAGAGAGTGTGAGTGAGTGAGTTATGGAGGTCAAAGAAGTCATGGGATGTTTTTCTACACAACTATAACCTAATACATGGTTTGAAAGTTTCTATGCTGTCAAGTGGCCACAGGGGTGGTGTATTCCCCATGAATAAGGGGGACCACTGTGCTAAGCAAATATAAGCAAGTATTTTAGCCCATCTTGCTTTTGCTCAAGAACAGTATCTTTGGGACCAGCAGGTGGAGTAGTGGCTAAGGTGCTGGACTCCCACATAGTCAACTGCAGTTCGAATCCCAGACCCCAGTGACTTGAAACTCCCACTGGGTGTGTGCACACCCAAAATCCCAGGAGGAGAATGGAGAAGGGATTGTAATGTGGCCGTCCCCTGTTGGTCTCTTTCTCTCTCTCTGGCAAGCACATGCACCCTATAGCAAAAGTCTTTCTGTAATTACAAGCACAATTGTTAGTTTAAGAATTTCTTAGAAATTCTTATTATTAATATCTTTACAAACTTACTTATCTAGAATGCAGGTATCTGAATATCTCAACCAGCAAAAATATGTTATTACCAAAAAACAAGTACAAATCAACAGAGAGAGGATACTTCTTAGCTTCCTAGAATAGTTTCAACCCAGCTGCCATCATGGCCCACATCAGCCTGTGTCCTGAAAAAAATCCTAATTATCAGTCCGGTACATCTCATTTTAATTACGAAGACTAGTTCTGTGTGAGAAACCCCTTTTAGCCTTTTCTGTCCCTTGATTATATTGCTAGAGGCAAAGTATGGCAGGATTTCAGATTCAGAACTTTGAAATTTTCTTTTTCAGATATACTAGCATATGAGTAGTTCACAAAACAGTGGTTCATCTGACTAATAAAATTATAGGTAGCTGTTACGCGAATTTTAAACTGTGTCAAAGCTATGTCATAGCTAGACCAACTTTACCGCGGAGTACTCTTACAGTGGGAGGCATTCTGGCGGTAGACGGACAGCAGTTAATTCCTACACAGGGTGACTTCAAGGGCAAGTCTAGATTTGAAAAAAAAACAGAACATTTTCTTTTCTGTCATCTTAGATGTACCATCATGTGGTATTATTAAATTGATGTCGTGTTCATAAGGTACACATAGCTGTTGTACCTTAAAAAGTAGTAAAATTTCATACTCTTGCAAAATTGAAAAGCCCCATAACTATTTTTGAATAGACCAGCCAAAGAAGTCTCAAATTGTAAGTTCCCCTGCCCTAAAGCCAAAACACTTATTTTCAACTTGTTACTCATAAGACAGTAGTGTTCATTTGCATGAGTCTTTTGGAGTGAAAAACAAAGCTCTCTTCCTGCACACCGTAGTCAAGACACCTGATGCAGGCCTGAGCTGCCAGCCTTTTCAGCGTTGTACCTACTGGGCGCTCTTCCTGTGAAGACATGCTCATAGCTGTGGGGAAGGGGGGCAGATTACTTCCTGCCACTCTTCTGATAAGCCATGAGCAATTTGGGAAATTAGAATAATCTGATATTTTTGGAGCGATACCACTGAGTATCCTTATGGGTAATTGAATTATCATTAGTGGGGGAAAAACCAGGGTGATGTTTGACAACTGTATACAGTTAAGCAATAGTTACTATGGTGACATTCAGCTCGGGTGTGTAGCTTAGTAGAATAATACCAGTTTTAATTTCCTGCTTTGATGGTGGTGCTGTGGAAGCAGAGTATAGGATACCTAGGAACTCTACTATTTTCGCAACCCTTTTGTAAATCTAAAGTTATTTCAAAATAAAAATTTGATATGACCTATTAGAAATGTTTTCCAATCATGTTAAGAAAACTTTCTCTAATAAAAACTGCAGAAGTGAAATTAGGAACATTTTTTTAAAAGAATTATTTTATTTAACTTTATTTATTTTAATTTGACCAGAAAGGGATAGAGTGTGTGAAAGAGAGAGAGAAAGTGAGCCATCAGATCTGGGACTCAACCACGCTCGGCCATGTGGGAGTCCAGTGCCCTTCATCACTACGCCACCTGCTTCCCAAACTAGGAACACTCCTGACTGCCTGTCTTACTTAAATTGAAATTTCTCATTAACAAAAACAAATGCGTTTAGATTCATCTGAAAATTTCACTTTTATTTGAAAAAAAAAGACTGAATGTCAAATGAGATGAATGAGCAAACACCAGGGAGGATATTGCCCCCTGTGGTTTTTATTTTATTATTCTGGTTTATTTTTATTTGGGTGCATAGGTTCCATCATAAGACAACATAGTACATCCTGTATAAATACCTGTTCGTATTCCTTACCTGTAATGCCTGGGAACAGAGGTGTTTTGGATTTCAGATGTTTTTGGATTCTGGAGTATTTGCAGATTCATAGTAAGAGATGTTGGGGATGGAACCTAAGTCTAAACACAAAATTCATGTGTGTTTTATATACATCTTGTGCCTGAAAGTAATTCTGTATTGCAGTGTTTATACTGCCGCCCATCACGTGGGGCCCAGTGGAATGTTCAACTTGCGGTGTCATGTTCGCCCTCAGAAGGTTTTGACTTTTTGGATCATTCTGGGTTTTGTGTTTTCAGGTTAGGGGTGCTCAACCTATGCCCTGTGGTTGCCGTTACCGTCAGCACCTACGTGCTCTGTTTACACTGAATTTTCTCACTTGACTTTAAACCTTTTGATTCTTCTAGATACCTTATTTTTGGTTTAAAATGTTTATTAGTATCCATTTCAAATACAAAATGATTTCTTTGTATGTTCTTAAAGTAATTATTCTGACTAGGTGATGTGGAAAGTGATACTTATCTGGGGAGATTCTATTTTTAGATGTGTCTTGCTATCCAGGTCTGTTTGGATTGTGTTTTTTTCCCCCTTGGTAACCTTTTTTTTTTTTTTTTCGTTGTGGATTATAGCAGGCACCTCTGTGAAGCCTTCCCCACCTCCTCACTTCTAACTGTATTTTTTATTTTATTTTTTGCCACAGGCCGTGTATGCTTGCTGGAGAGAGAGAGAGAGACAGGGAAAGTGAGAAATCACCCTCCTGGGGAGGATGGTCGCACTGCAGTCCTTTCTTTTCCATTTTCCTCTCAGGATTTTGGGCACGCATGCACATGTGCCCAGTGTGTTTTTCAAGCTGCCGGGTCCAGCACTCTAACAAGGCAGTCAGCCATGTGCTGCCTTAAACATGCCACCTGCTGGCCCCTCTTACCTTTTTAATTGACACATTACAACATATTTATGGGGTACACTTTGAGGTTTCGATCATATCTCACCTCTGTTTTGTAGTTCTGTTCTGCCTCCTGTATACTTCCCTCAGATATTATACAGGCATTGTTTTTGCCTCGGGGGACTCTCCTGAGTCTGATACGTCGTGTGTACTCAGTAAACGTTCAGTTTATGAATTTCATTAACATCTTTGATTTCTTTCTCCTTTATGCCATGGAGTTTGTTCTTCACAGTTGCCTGTGAGTGCAACATTATTGAGAGTCTGGAGTAAAATTCCGATCGTGGGAACCATTCTATCAGTAGATTAAATGAAAGTGACCTTCTGTCATCAACAGGAATATAGTTTATGTTTTCCGCCTCTTTTCTAATAAATAGGTGAAAGAAAGAAATAATAGCGTTAAAACTGGCACTAGTGGGCCATCAGGTGACATGGTGGTTTAGGTGCTGGACTCCTACTTGGCTGACTGTGGTTCGAGTTCCAGACCTGGCAGCTTGCTTTCTCACGGCATCCCCATCACCCCAGCCTCTCTGTGGTGAGTGCATGTGCCCTATAGCAAATTAAAATAGTAATACTAAATAAATAAATTGTTTAAAAATAAAAAACTGGCATTAGCCTGATACAGATAATTTTACCACCTTGAAAGGAGCTGTTATTCTACTGTCTTGTTTTTCGTTCTATCTCAAAAGCTTATAATAGTTCTAGAGAAACATGTTTGCTATGAAATCTCTCATTTTTGGGAAGCATTAAAGCATTTAATAAAAACATATCACATATTATGCTTAGTGGCAATACTTTCTTTAGAAACTGCTTATAATAAAAACTTTTCTAATTGACTGAGGTCATATGTACTTGCCAGACAGAAGGGGCAGGGGAAGACAGATATATATATATATATATATATACATGCTCACCTGCTTCAAGCTATCAGGGTTGGGATTCAAACTGCCATTGACCATGTGGGATCCTGCTCCCTTAATCCCTAGGCTAGTGGGCCTAGCCCAGTAGAAACTTTTTAAAATTTACTATCACAAGCAAGGTTTATAAGAATCTGTTTGATAACTAACTATATTCTTAGTCTGGTAAACTGAATAAATATACCTTCAGTGAATCATTCTCATTCATCCCAAGGCAAAGAAGTGGTAGAGTCCTCAGACACTGGATACTATTGCATGTCTAATGTATTAGGTAGCAGAAGTGATTTAAGAAAGGTTGACAAAGGGACCAGCAGTTAGTGTAATGGCTATGTCGCTGGACTCCCATGTAGTCGACCGCGGTTCGTGTCCCAGACCCGTTTGCTTTAAAATCACTCCTGGGGCGTGTGCGTGTGTGCCCAAGATCCCAAGAGAATGGAGGAGAAGGGATTG
>NW_006160205.1:4243650-4246363 GCF_000334495.1 Tupaia belangeri chinensis | reverse complement strand
CCGCCCCCTAAGACAAAACCCTCTCAAAAAAAAAAAAAAAAAAAAGGTTGACAAAGAAATCAGGGCCTATACGTCTTCGTTTGTTTTTATGGCATCTCCTCTGTCTCTATAGCCACCCTTTTACCCTGGGGTGTATTTGTCAGTGGGGAAGTATTTAGAGTAGGACATTAGTACTAACTTGGCTGTTCTTTTTGTGGTTCTTTCTGTGACTTATTTGGTCATTCCTAAAAATGTCACACTGGGGGCTGGCAAGTGGCATGGTGGTTGGGGCAACTGGACTCCCACGTGGCTGACTGTGGTTTGAGTTCCCGACCTGGCAACTTGCTTTCTCTCTTTCTTTCTCTTGGTCAACTTCAATAAAATAAACAGTAATAATTTTAAAATAATGATAATGAATAAAATTAAATAATTCTAAAAAAAAAGTTACTCTGTTGTCAGTAGGTACTCTACTGTTCTCATCATTTGAGTTAAAATATTCCAGAGATCTTTAGGTCATATCTGTGGCCCTTATTGTATATACTGTGATGATAATGGTAATAATGTGTACTATCCAATGCAAGAATAAAGTAAAATGGTCATGAGATCGGCAGATTGCATAATGGTTACATTGCTGAACTGAAAACAGTGCTGGGAGAATAAAATTAAAGAAAGTCTGGTGCCAGCAGGTGGCATGGTTGTTAAGGTGACTGGATTCCCATTTGACTGACTGTGGTTTGAGTGCTGGACCCAGTGATTTGAAAATCACACTGGGTACTTGTGCGTGCATGCCCTAAATCCTGAAAAGAGAATGGAGAAGGGATTGTGGTTGGCCACCCTCCCCCACTGGGGGAAAAGGGTGATTTCTAACTTTGTCTTTCTCCTCTCTGGTGAGCGCAGGTACCCTATGGGAAAAAAAAAATTTAACAAGGATGGGAGGAGCCTAAGTAAATGAAGAAATGTGCCATACTTATTAAGTAAAAAAAAAATAAGGGAACCAGCAGTTAGTGTAATGGCTATGTCGCTGGACTCCCACGTAGCTGACCGCGGTTTGAGTCCCGGACCCGGTGGCTTAAAACTCACGCCAGGCGCGTGTGCGTGCGTGCCCAAGATCCCGAGAGGAGAATGGAGGAGAAGGGATTGCGGCGTGACCATCCCCCCTGGAGGGTGATTTCTCGCTTTCTGTCTCTATGTCTCTCTCTGTCTGTCTGGTGAGCGCACGCGCCCTACGGTGAAAATCTCTCCAAAAATTAAAAAAAAAAAAATAAAATAAAAAATAAAACTCAATATCATTAAAACCTCCATCTGTCTTCAGTGATTCATAGAGTCAATGCAGTTCCAGTCAAAATCTTAGCAAACTGTTTTGTAGAATTGGGTCATCTGATTCTAAAATTCGTATGGAAATGCACAGACTACAATGGTCAGAACAACTTTGAAAGACATGGCTAATAAGATTCGCAAAGCACAGGCAATAATCCCTAAAATAGACAAGTGGGACTATATCAGACTAAGACGTTTCTGCACAGCAAAGGACACAGTAACAAGTGTGAACCAACAACCCTCAGAATGGAAAAATATTTTTGTTAAATATGCCTCTGACAAGGGACTGATAGCCAGAATTCACAGGCTCAAGTGCCTTATACAAAAAAAAAAAGATTAACCCAATTAAAAGATGGGAAAATGAGCTAAACAAAAATCTCTCTAAGGAAGACATACAAACAGCCAAAAAGCATATGAGGAAATGCTCAACATCCCTCATCATAAGAGAGATGCACATAAAAACCATAATGAGATACCACCTAACCCCTGTCAGAATGGCAGATTAAGAATATAAAAAGTGGTAAGTGTTGGCGGGGATGTGGTGAAAAGGGAACCCTCCTATACTGTTGGTGGGAATGTAAACTGGTTCAACCACTGTGGAGAACAATATGGAGGTTCCTCAAAGATCTACAAATAGAACTACCATTTGATCCAGCAATCCCACTTCTGGGTATTTACCCAAAAGACAGGAGAACGCTCAGTCAGAAAAGTGCTTGCACATCAATGTTTATTGCAGCATTATTCACAATTGCCAAGACATGGAACCAACCTAAATGTCCACAAACTGATGAATGGATTGGAAAAGTGTGGTATATATACTCTATGGAATACTACTCAGCCATAAAAAATAACAAGACCCTGGAATTTGATAGAAAATGGTCAGATACGGAGGATCTATTGCTGAGTGAAGTAAGCCAGGCTATGAAAGAAAGATATTGTATGTATCCACTCAATATATACCGACTATCCGCACTCTATAATAGAGAGCAAAAATTCGGAGGACATAAACACAGTGAAGTGACTATTAAAAAATAATTAGAATAATAATGATTGGGAAAAACATTGAAAAGATATTGAATGATGAAGTGGGGAGATTAATGTCTCTGTACTGACTGACATGCATGGCATTCCCTTTTGAAAAAGTAATGTAATACACTTTAAAGTTATATGCAATGCAATGTAATATAAACAAGATTATGATGATAATAAAACAAACAAACAAAAAGACATGGTTAAGAGACTGAGGAGATAAGCCACAGACTAGCAGAAAATACTTACAGTGACTCATGTCCAGAATAAATACATAACTCTCAAGACTCAGTAATTTAGGGAACCAGCAGTTAGCGTAATGGCTATGTCGCTGGACTCCCACGTAGTCGACCGCGGTTCGCGTCTCCGACCCCGTGGCCTTAATCTT
>NW_006160205.1:4233607-4243546 GCF_000334495.1 Tupaia belangeri chinensis | reverse complement strand
TCTGTCTGGCGAGCGCACGCGCCCTATAGCGAAAACCTACAAAACAAAACAAAACAAAACAAAACAAAACAAAACAAATAAAGACTCAGTAATTTAGATAGCAGACAACTTCATGCACAAAACATCAGGAGAGAGGACGCCACCCTGGAAGATACACGTATGGCAAACAGCACGTGAGCAGAAGCTCAGCATCTTAGTCTTAGGGAAATACAAAGTAAAACCACAGTGCAATCCTCGTACCGTTTATGAGTATGGTTAAAACTAAAAACTGCTGACAATACCAATTGTTGGGAAGGAAACAGTCTGGAACTGGTAGGAATGTAAAGGGATACAACAACTTTGGAAGACGGTTTGGTAGTTCTTCTAAAGTTAGACATATACCTGCCATGTGATCTAGCTGTTTCACTCCTAGGTGTTTTCTTAAGAGAAATGAAAGCATATGTCCAAATAAGGACTTGCATACATATGTTAATTTTTATTTATTTATTTTTTTTTGGTGAGAGCCTGAACTGGAAAAATCTCAAAGGTACAACCACCACAAGTCAGTACAGATTATGATATACCTGTGCAGTGGGATATTGCTCCCCATTAAAAAAAGGCATAAACTAATGTCTGCATGACAAGAATGAATCTTAAAATACATCTCTTTTAACTTTATTTAAATGTTTTTGTCATAGGGCATGCATGCTCACTTGAGAGAGACACAGAGAGGGCAAGTGAGAAATCACCCCCTAGGGGAGATGGCCATGCCGGAGTTCCTTCTCTTTGTCTCCACTCGAGATTTTGGGTGTGCACACACCTGTACCCAGGGTGATTCTCAAGCTACTGTGTCTGGGACTTAATCCATGGTTGGCCATGTGGGAGTCCAGCACCTTAACTACACATCACCTGCTGCCCCCCAAATAATTCTGAATGAAAGAAACCAGATTTGAAAAGAAAATTAACATAACATATGGTTATATTTATATAACAATTTTAAAAAGGCAAATTGGTTCAGAATGACAAAAATCAGATTGCTTAAGGAGTAATGAAAAGGGGCAGGAATGAGGGTTGAAGGAAACAAAGCTTTTTTGAATCATGAATAAGTTCACCGTCTTAGTGACAGTGATTTCACGTGGATATGTGTATAAGGGAAAACTTATCAGATTGCCAGTTTGAAATATGTATAGTTTATTGGACATTAATTATACCTCCATAAAGCTAAGAGAAAAAAAATGATACAGACTGTTTTTCAAAAGTATGGAGGAGGGGCAGCAGATGGTGTGGTGGTTAAGGTGCTGGACTCCCACATGGCCGACCATGGTTCAAATCCTGGACCTGGTGGCTTGCTTTCTTATTTTCCCTCCCTCACGTTCTCTCTCTCTCTCTCTCTGGAGAGCATATGTGCCCTGTAGCAAATTATAAAATAACAATAATAGTAAATAAAATTAAACAATTGTTTAAAAAAATGTGGGGTAGGGATCCACAGGTGGTGTGGTGGTTAAGGGGCTGGACTCACACATGGCTAACTGTAGTTAGAGTCCCAGATCTTGTGTTCAAGACCTGGCGGCTTGCTTTCTCACTTTCCCTCCCTCTCTCATGAGTACACATGCCCTATAGCAAATTAAATAATAATAATAAATAAAGTAAAATACATCATTTTTTAACAAGTGTGGGGTAAAGGCAAGTAATAATAGGTCCTATTAGCATTGCTGTGAGGCCTGTGGGTTCTAATACATGACTGGAGATGAGACCAGAGTCTTACTCAGCATTCTTCACTTTTCTTATGTGATTTCATCTTGTCTCCTGGTAGGTCATCAACTCTCATCTCAGTAAGGTGCCCTGGCTTTGCCATTATGTTGTCCGGGTTGATACTTGGCATATGTGATATTTGTATACTCCTCAACTTATTCCATGAACAATGCAAAGTGTTTTGATGAATCTTAAACTGATATTTAGATAACGGAATTAGCACCCTTCACACAGTCACTGTGTGAGTAAAAATTTTAGAAAGAGCCACGGAATTTGGTGAACACTCTTCTGGACTAATTGATGAATTGTATTTTATGTTTGGAGTTATTTGGGAAGTTTACTTAAATATTTTATTGTCTTAAAGATATAGTATCTTGATATTTCTCTGTAAATTTGTAATATATATACATATGCTAATGTGTTTGTGTGTATATCATTAACGATACGTACACATCTGTTGTACATAGTCCTTAAAAATTGTTTGAGTGCTGTGCTGTAGCTGTCATCCGGGTGTCTTTGACTTCTTTTAGAATGTAGTTAAGTCCTTGGGAAAGTCACTCAAGTCATCAGTAAAGAATGCCACCAAAATAGCTTCTCACTCAAGTTCCCATCTCTAGAGCTAACCCACGGGAGGTTCTGATACATTCAAATATTTAATAACTTGTATTTTTCTTTCTCCTTAAACACAGGCCCTCTGGTCCTGGAGGCAGGATCACGTGGTGGATTCTTGGCAGTCAGCAGTCTGTGGAGCTTTTGCAGGTGCAAAGGATTATATTATACTGGGAAAGACCAAAGGGGGGAAATGTGAAAATATTAACTATGCAAAAACAACATTCTTTAGAAATTCCGGATTGTTTAGGTGAAGAGAGCTCCAGTAATTGAGAAAAGAAAGTGTCTTAGAAAAAAAAAAAAAAACCCTGCTAAAAAGGTGTCTGTCTGAAAGACAACCAATTTGTTTTTGACAAATTTTTCTTCTTCTTTTTTATCTTTATTAAAGCCTTTGCTCAGGCCCTTGGATTATCCTAAAGATGATTTATAAAGTCCTCTGTGGGAAGAGACGTGTTGTGGGTGCAGGGCGAACTGCGCAGCTGTCTGCCTAGAGCAGGGCTTTGGGGGTTTAAGCGATTTCTGCAGAAGGCAATGATTCACGGTTCATGTGACATGTCTGACAGCGCTGTAGATTAACTGGTGTCAGGAGAGCAGAGGTGACTCCACAGATTACTGAGGGCTAAACTGCCCTGTGTGGAAAACATGGCGATCTGAACATCTGGGCATTTTCGGGACGTTAAAGCACAGCGATAATCACAGTGTCGTGGTATCTGTCACCCAGTCCTATTAATTTCCAGTGAGGTGTGTTTTTTTTAAGAATTTTTAAATTTAATTTTATATATTCATTTTATTTTGATCAGTGAGGGACACAGAGAGAAAGTGAAGAAGCAAACTGCCAGGTCTGGGACTCAAACCACCGTTGGCCATGTGGGAGTCCAGCACCCTTAATCACCACGCCACCTGCCAGTCCCTTCCAGTGAGTTTTTAATGAGAATGCGATACTTTAAGGAATTTAGTAATTACTATGTTTTAAAGTCTAAAATCCAAATGATTATTGTTGTTACAAATAAAGGTCAATTAGAATTACAGATGAAATAAAATGAAGTGGAAATTTACCCTCCAAGTTGCAGTAAACTGTTTGGATGCAAAGCCAGTGAAGTGACAGATAGCTAAGTGTAGGGTTTCAACTTTATTGGAAAATGATTCTTCTCTAAGTTGTTTAATGGTTGGTGCCTCAAGTTTTTTCTTAGTGCTTAATAAAAGTGAAAACACACATTTCATAGAATTCTTTATTAATAATTAGACCCATTTGACTTGCTTATCAAAAGTAAGACTTGTCTCTAGACATGAAACTGGCCCAGAATGGTTATGATGGGTGATTGTTTCCACATGACACCTAATCATTAGCTGTGTAAAATGAGTAGGTGGTCTTGATTCATTTTCCAGAGGTCAGGAGTCTTTATTCCCGAATCCCTAAGAAAAATGTGTATTTTTGTTGACTTCTTCATGAGCCCTAGGGACAAAGTAAGCATTATGGAAATTTAGCCATCTTGGGTAAGGAAGGTGACTTCTTACAATATAAAAATTGTACAGGTTTTTGAAACACAAAGAATATATTCTCTGGTCCCTGTCCTTAAAAAGCTAATTTAATTTACTTGCACAGACATTGTTACTTTTAAGGAAATTTGTATGAATTAGATTCCTTTTTCAGAATAATACTTTGGGCTAGCCCTGTGGTCTAGCAGTAAGGGAACTCAATCTCAGATGGCCAAATCCTAGGCCTGGCACCTTGGCAAACAAACTGGGTGTGTTTGCGTGCCCCAAGTCCTGACAGGACGGAGAGATGGCAGGACGGAAAGATGAAGGAGAAGGCATTGTGGCATGGCCACACCCCATGGGGACGGCTTTCTTCCTCTCCCTGTCTCTGTTTCTCTTTGGAAAGAAAACCACCCCCTGGAAAATTAGAAAAAAAGAAAAAAACAAGTACTGATGTATAAAGGCTAAGCACTTAGATTTGTCAGAAGGAAGGAAAGAAGGAAGCTTTCTATCAGATATCTGCTCTCTGGTTGGAACCCGCCCTTCAGTCCAGGTGGCTCAGCAAGATAGCACCTGCTCTAGGGACTCCGAGAAAGAAGTGAGCTGCCCAAAGCCACATGTCTGGCACAGCCATTCCTTCATTCCGACCTTCATCCCTAACTTCAGGGGTCACTGTTTCACTGTTCCTTCCAGGATTAAGAGAGACACAGTGTATGTGTTGGTGCTTTGTAACCAGTAAAGCTGAACAGACGTAAGAAATCATTACTGTTTCAGTAGGAGCAAGCAACACTCCGAGAATGAAAAGCTGTTATCGCACTAATCCATCTTCTCAATTGCACAGAAAGAATAACATCATCTTAGTGAAGTTACTATAGAGAATAATCTCTAATAGCTGGTAGATTGAATTCCTCCAATACAGTTCTCTTATTTTCCATCTGAGGTTCTGAGAAGTGTCTGCCCAAGGTCTGCAAAAAGTCTGTTGTCAATAGATCCACGCATATTTAGTAAAAGATAAATACGTTTGTTATTTAATGTCTTTTTGCTTTGAAATTTTACTTGGTACAAATGTTGACCCAGAGGAACGAGGTTACTATTTAAAAATATTTCTTAAGGATAACCATCATTCGAGAATATCCCAGGTTGTGAAAAGCGATATGCCGTAAGAGTTGTTTGCGGCATGGTGCGTTACACAGTAGAGAGGAGTAAATGATGGCTCGCTGCCGTCTAAGGCAGCCCCTGTACGACGCCTGCACGCTGCACGTGGGAACTGCCCTTACCTGGCTGTAAAGGCAGTGGTAAAACTTGCCCTGAGATCAGAAATCCAAGTTCTCATCCCGTGTGCTCTTCCAGGTTTAAATTGGCTAACTCATTGCAGATGAGCCTTTCTCTGTGCCATCCTCAGCACTGTTCCTTGCCTACGCTTGTTTTATAAAGTACTTGGCACAGTTGTCCAAGTACTTGGCACAGATGTCTTGAGATTGGAGGTGATGATGACTTGTCATGCTCAGAAATTCCCTTGGCTTCTGGCAGAGGTTAAACTAGGGGAGAAAAGGCCTTTGCCAACTTCTTCACTGCAAGTTAACTTCTAAACATAAAACCGTAATGCATTCTGAGCAGTTACGACATTTGCTACTATCGTAGTGTCTGGAACTCTAGTGATTTTGATCCATTTCTTGTAGTAAACATGCCCTTACATTTTCCAAGAGAGAAGCGGACAGTGAGAGATGAAGAGAGGGTAGAGAGGAGGGATGGTGATTTCAGTCTCTCAATGGACTTGAAATTCTAAAGTAGGGTGAAGGATTTATTTGGGGTAACAAATGAGAATGTCTCATCATTAAAACTCAAGCAAATACATGTTCAAGATGTACTTTTAAAAGTCTAGTTTCCCCCGTTTGTGGGCCTTGGGGGCAGTTAGCCTAAAATTTCATAGAAAACTAGCTCCAGAGACCTTAGAACGTTGTTTCACGCGTGGTTCAAATGCTGCCTGTAGTTGTTGCACCAGAGCGTTACTTTCTGCCTGGTTTGTTAGTGTGTTCCTTGTATTGATCACCAGTGGTTAAAATGTAGAAAATAACTACACTTTAAAAAAAGAAAAGTTGGGAGACCAGCAGTTAGCATAATGGCCATGTCACTGGACTCCCATGTAGTTGACTGCAGTTCGGGTCCTGGACCCGGCGGCACACCTGGGCACGTGTGCGTACGTGCGTGCGTGCCCAAGATCCCGAGAGGAGAATGGAGGATTGTGGTGTGGCCATCCCCCCTGGGGGGTGATTTTTCGCTTTCTGTCTCTCTCTGTCTTTCTGGCGAGCGCACACGCCCTATAGCAAAAAGCCTCTCCCCTCCTAAAAAAAAAAAGGAAAGAAAAATTGGGCCAGCAGGTGGCATGGTGGCTGACCACAGTCCAAGCCCTGGACCTGGTGGCTTGTTATCTCTCTCTTTCTCTCTCTATCTCTCTCTTTCTCTCTGTCTGTCTGCCTGTCTTGCTCTGTTCTAATTGAAAATAATGATGATAAATAAAATTAAATAAATACAAAAGGAAAAGTCAGGACCAGCAGATAGCATGATGATTACATCACTGGACTGCCACATAGCTGACTGCAGGTTCAAGTCCCAGACCTGGCAGTTTGAAAGTCATGTTGGGTACATGTGCATGCGTGTCCAAAATCCCCAAACGAGAATGGAGAAGAGATTGTAGCATGGCTGCTTTCTGTCTCTGTCTCTCTGGAGAGCACATATACCCTATAGCAAAAATCTCTCTTAAAGAAAAAAAAAAAAGGTCAGTTCTGTTCATTTCCCATAATGACTAGTTCCCTTATTCTGACATCTTCACATCTAGCAGCCTTAGGAAAAAAAACATTGTGAGGGCTGTGAGTTAAACTTGGGGTACCAGCAGGTGGCTTGGTGGTTAAGGTGCTGGACTTCCACACAGCTGATCGAAGTTCAAATCCCAGACTTGGCAGGACTTGAACTTTCTCACTTTCCCTCTCTCTGTCTGTCTCTGGCGAGGGAACATGCCCTATAGCAAATTTAAAAATATAAAATAAAAAATAATTGAATAAGTCTTTAAAAGGGGAAATATTGGATATTTGAAAACATTCGAGTTTATTTATTAATAACTCAGTAGTTTCTATTATGGTAGGAAAATTTTGACCTGTTTAAGCACATATGTATTTCTGTCTTCATGTTATTTTCATGAGACAGTGATCTCTTAAGAGAATATTTGCAGGCCTTTACCTATAGTAAAGGAATGTAAACCTTTGCCAGTGGCCAAAATAAGTTTGATTTGCATATCCAAATTCATTAGGTATTCTGTGTCAACTTTCAGGTCTTTTTCATTGGTTTAGCACAGTTTGTGAGCATTTTCAAATCAGGAAATGAGTTTTAACAAACAGAGAAAGCGTAATTTGTCTTACCCTACATTGACATCATTACACAATGAAGAGGCCTCTGACCTGAGTCCCGGCTCCATCCTGGCCAGCCCTGGGCAAGTTGACTGTAAAAGGGGGAGAGTGCCTCCACAGATGAGAGAAAATCGTCCCCGAGAGCGCCCAGTACACTCCTGGCTGGGTGTGGGGTTAGCACACAGGAGGTATTGGCTTCTACCTCCCTTTTTAGAGGATGACTGGAATTTTTAGTTTGTCCAAATTGTAGACACTTGTCCAGGGCAACCCATTAAGCATTTCTGAGTGCCTACTGTGTGTACTGTGCCAAAGATACAAAGAAAAGTCATCATCTCTGCCCACTCTGAAAAGTGCTAACTCCTTAGAGCACGCCTGCGCGTCAGGCACTGTCGTAGACATGTTGCGTAGGGTTATTTAATCCCGATGTCACAGTCCCATCCACATTTCACAAATGAGAAAACTGCGGGTACTAGAGCAGTCGCCCAGAGCTCTGGGTCTGGAGTCAGCACAGACCCCAGATCACTGGGCAGCTCTGCACCAGTTCAGCTGACCTACAGTACGGGTTGGTTAGCCTCTGCGAGCTGCAGTTTCCTACCCGTGGCATGGGGTAACGTGATGTCCTGGAAATACTAGCGGCAGTGTAAGTACCTTGCCGAAGGCCAGTTGATAGAGTGGGAGTTTAAATCTTCTCTTCCTGACTTGAGGCCACACTCTGCTAGACCTTTCTGCTAGAAAGGTAAACAAAATTGAATATAATAACTTGGGGCTGAAAGTTTGGGATAGTGTAAGTTTGTTACCTTTCTTTCCTTTTTCTTCTTGGATTTACTTTTTTTTCTTTTCTTTTTTTTTGGAGAGGTGTTGTTTTGTTTTGTTTTGTTTTGTTTTGTTTTTTGCTATAGGGCGCATGCGCCAGAAAGACAGAGAGAGACGTAGAGACAGAAAGTGAGAAATCACCCCCAGGGGGGATGGTCACGCCGCAGTCCCTTCTCATCCATTCTCCTCTCGGGATCTTGGGCACGCACGTGCACGCACCTGGCGTGAGTTTAAGCCGCGGGGTCCAGGACTTGAACCATGGTCGACTACATGGGAGTCCAGTGACATAGCCATTATGCTAACTGCTGGTCCCACATTTTTTTTTTTAAAATCTTGGATGAATGTGAAGCTTTTCTGGACCCTCTTGTATGGTTAAAAAGGCAGAACATGTGGGTAAAACAAGAGAGTAGAATTTTAGGGCTGGGTCCACCAAATTTTATGATACCCAGAGTTTAGCAAGTCTCTGGATTTCAGGCAGAGTATGAATTTGGAACAGCGTTTAACATACTCAACACAGAAGTGTCCTTTCCTAGAGCAAAGGAGATCCTAATATTCACGTTTCATTGGTACTTCCTATCTCTAAGCTGTGTGACATTCATGGGGAACTCAAAACGGGATACAAAGGCACAAATACGTACACCTTTGAAAAAGTCAGTGTGGTCGTAAGCAGTACTGCTTGGAGGAGGTTCCGTGTCGTGACTTTCAGATATTCGACAGAGATCAGATGCCTTCCTGTGCACAAGGCACAGGAGCGAGAGGGACTAGTGCGGTTTCCGGCACATCCTCCTCACACGCGTCCTGTCCAGCCCTCGCGACACTGCTCTTTTGCTTATGAAAGCTGAATCTTTTGAAAGCCCATTAGGGTTTATTATCTCTATCTCACTGGGGTCTGTGGGGTTTAAAATATATCTTTTTACTGTAATATATAAAATATCGACGCCACAAATAATTTTTTTTTTTAAGTTTTGCTATTGGCATATGGGCTCACCAGAGAGACAGATGGAGCGGTGATGAGTCACCCCACAGGGGGATAGCCATGTTGCATTCCCTTCTTATCCAGCATCCTCTCAGGATTTTGGGTACATATAAACACATACACAGGCCCAGTGTGATTTTCAAGCTGCTGGGTCCTGGACTCAAACTGTGCAGTCAGCCATGTGGGATCTAGGCATGTTAATCTCCACACCCCTATAAACTCTGATTTGTGTTAACAGACAAATGTCCTTCGATTCCTTTGACCATAGGTGTGGACTCAAAATTGTCTCCCTCTCTTCCTTTTTCTTCCTTCCTTGGATTTTTAATAATTTTACTTTAAAACGTGGGTAAAACAATTCAGCCATCATGTTACTTACTTAGAACACCAGAGAGGGTACGAAGGAAGCCAAGAGGCAGAATGCCTTGTGAGGCAAGACTGACTCCAGAAGATACAGAAGGGAGCTGAGAAGTGTTCTAACCCTAACTGGCCTGCTACTAGGAACCTTGGCAATGCAGAGAGGTTTTGAAGAATCCAGCCATTGAAACCCAAATTCCTCCTGTGTAGTGGGACATGTAACTCTGGCCGTCCACTTTGCTGTATGCAGAGCAGAAACAGAAGCATTTTGGAGTCACTGTAAAGAACAGTGGCCACAGGGAACCAGCAGTTAGCGTAATGGCTATGTCGCTGGACTCCCATGTAGTCGACCGCGGTTCGCGTCTCGGACCCGGTGGCTTAAATCTCACGCCGGGCGCGTGTGCGTGCGTGCCCAAGATCCCCAGAGGAGAATGGAGGAGAAGGGATTGCAGCGTGACCATCCCCCCTGGGGGGTGATTTCTCGCTTTCTGTCTCTATGTCTCTGTCTGTCTGGCGAGCGCACGCGCCCTATAGCAAAAACCTCTCAAAAAAAAAAAACACAAACAAACAAACAAAAAC
>NW_006160205.1:4208142-4233432 GCF_000334495.1 Tupaia belangeri chinensis | reverse complement strand
CCCTAAAAAAAAAAAAAAAAAACAAACAAACAAAAACAGAACAGTGGCCACAGACACGGGTGACTCCACTCCTCTGGGAGTCAACGGGAGCCATGAGCTTGTCCATAAATACTTGTGAAAGGGCTTCAGAAAGTTCGTGGGAAATGCAGGCTATAGGGGAAAAATTGGGGTTCAAATTTTTGCACCTAAATAAACTCATCCTTTAATTCCATTCCCCGTGAACTTCTTGAAGTCCCCATGCACATCAGGTATATACTCAGATTTATTTGCTAGTTTGTGTAAAAACAAGTTACGTTGTAGGGCCTCGTTTTTCACCTGAGTAAAGATCTGAAACCCTTTCACATATGCAGTTCCGCATCAGTGCAAAAGAAAGGACGCTTGTGGGTGCAGACTTTGCGTGTGTCCATCTTCCTGAGCCAGGCAGGTGGAAGTAATGATGTCGAAGTGGGTGGGGCCAAATGAAGAGGAATCATAAAATGCACATGATTATGACATGGTAAACAATCTCATGTGTCTTGTGCACAGGTGGATTCGCAGCTGCGGTCACCACACCTCTGGATGTGGCCAAGACCAGAATTATGCTGGCAAAGGTAAGTGGTGAGACACGTGGTGTGTCCTTGACAGATGCTTCCACCCCTTAGTGTCAGGGGTTAAGGTGTACCTGAAGTGATGGACAGTGGTCCCGCCCCTACGGGTGACGTCGCCTTTACGTGCCTGGGGAACCACTAGTGAAACTGAGCACCAGAGTAGTCTCCACCGTAATCACTGGGACTGGTATCTAGGGAGCCTTTTACTATTTCAAAGATCACTTCACCTACATCGGGTCAGCAAGGGGACTAGGACGTCTGCCTCCCTCTCATTTTCAGATCTTTTTCCTGGTGACAAACCTGAGGCCCAGAGAGGTCGATTAGCTCCATGCCACATGGCAGGTAGGCAGTGGGCTCGATTACGTCATGCTTGGTTTTAACCAGCTAAGCTTAGTTGTCAGAACTATCAAACACTTTTGTCTGGAAGAAAATTTTTTTTTAAAAAGCTAGAAACAAAGTTCAAGGCACATCAGACACATATCTAGACCAAAACAAACCAACCAACCTCCCATCTTCTTAGAAAAGTAGAACAAATGCGGGCAGACTCTCGGTATGTAGTTACAGGACCAAACCGACGACGTTTATTCGATGTGCTTGTTAGCTACTCAGGCACGTTGTGGTTGTACTGTTTATACCGACCAGTGCCCATCTTCCCCAGTCCGTCTGCACCGCCGTCAGTCCTTCCTATTAAATGGTTGCGTGTCAGTGCTTTGGGTGAGCTGTGGGAGGCAGCTATCCTGTGTGACGCCTGGGCCATGTCACTGCTTGCCTGCGTGTCTGAATGTGTATTTCTGGCAGGGCCAGATCCAGGTCCTGATCCTGAGAAACAGCCCCTACCTCACTGTGAGATGCGACTCCGCTGAGGTGCGGGGAACTCAGAGATGACGGATTTCCCCTTGGTGTTTTCATGCAGGCCGGTTCCAGCGCTGCTGGTGGGAGTGTGCTCTCCGCCCTGCACGAGGTCTGGCGGTCGCACGGGCTGGCAGGGTAAGGACGAGCAGATGCTCAGCTGCCTTCCCTTCCTTCTGCTCGTGTTCTTGTTGGGGGCTCTGTCTTTAGACCATGTAAGGTTCTGTCCGATGTTGCATATGCAGGCTCAGGCTGCACAGTCATCCTGACGCGATGTTCTAGCCAGCTATGGTCTTTGCAGGAGAGCAGCCCCATCCTTGATCCAGTGTCCAACCAGAAGGTAGGAAAGCAAGGGACTCTGGATGGTCTCGAGTGTGACAGCTCTCAGGGGTTGAGACTGGCTGCCTGAAGGACACAGTGGCACTGAGACAAGGACTGTGTGGCAGAAAGTTGCTGCTGCTGATTGATGTCCAGCAGGGGCACAGGAGGGCAGAGCGCTGGCCTCTGTGTCACAAGTCAGCCATGCGTGGCTGATGGATGGTGAGTGAACGAGATGGAGGCTCCTGTCTGAGGCTTGTCTGTCCTGAAACCAGGAACAAAGCGATGGTGTGCGGAGAAGGTAGCAGCTTTGATGCCAGTTAGGATGTGGCAGTACAAGAGTCTGCTGTTTCAAATACTGACTGGGCCACATACACAGAGGTGCACGTAGTAGGTCTTAGAGATCATAAGGTCACGTGCCGAATGCCACCATTGTGCTTACTCTGATACAGTTCCCATTTGGTTCTGTGGCACCTGTTGGCCAAATCTCTGCTGTCAACCTGAGATCTGTGGGATCTGTGTCAAGCTGCAGTCTACCGGCCCGAGCGAGTGGTGAGAAGTGACGGTGGGTGATCACCTGGCAAAACGGAACCGCCCAGAGCAGAGAGCTGGAGACCAGTCTTCCCTGTCCCAGTTGTGGCACGGGCCTTACATAAAGCTAAGTAGTGCCTGAATCACAGGCAGAGGAGTGTCACAAATGGGCAAAGGTCCCAATTCTGTTTTCTGTCCCCACTGTCAGCCCTAAAAAGGCAATGTGGATTCTGTGGTTACTTCTGAAAGTCTCTTAGGCCTTGGGCTTTAGTTAAGTATGGATGAGTACTCTAGGCAGCAAAGATGGCCACTTAAGAAATGAGAGTTTGGTCTAGCCCCAGCGGCACAAGTAGGAGGTGCCATGGCATATTGCTTAGTGCTGTGTGGGAGGCCCGGGTCGGACTCCCGGTCCCCAAACAGGCCAGGTGCAGTGCTGCCAGTGGTCTTAGCTACCTGGAGGTTGGGCCAGGAGGATCACGAAGTGACACCCTGTCAAAAATACCTCTCAAAAATAATGCTAAATGTATCCTCTTTTAAAATTTGATAGAGGATAAAAAGTAGCATGACCAAAAATGCTAACTCAATACAAAACCAGTAAACCTCGTCCAAACCTGGGCAGCTGTTCTGAACAGTACCCTAGAAAATCCTGAAGGTTCTCAGAGGTTGAGGTCTCCGTCTCGTTCCCCGACCACATTCTAGGTTTACCAAGGGTTTGAGCCTCTCCACCCTCTAACAGAGCAGTGTCACACTCTTAGGGTGAACGCACATGGTGCCTGCTGTTGTCTCTGTGGTCCAAACAGGCTTCCTGGCAAGAAAGGTGCCAGGCACGCAGTCAGTGCAGTAGCCAGAAAGTGGACGAGAAATCTGCATCCTCGACTGTCCTTCCTGCTTTTCTTCTGTTAATCAACCAACTTTTTGTTTTTCTGGCCCATGCCCTTTATGTGGGTACTGCTCTTGTCATGAGCATCCCTCTGAGCCTTCTGCTCCCTGTCTCACACCTGCAGTCTCACCCGTGCTCTGGCACTGCCTGCGTTTACTGCTAGGCTGTAATTATGCTAATAGAGCCACTGTCATCCAGGGAAACCATAAACTAAATCCATCTGCTTTTTGCCAGGAGCAGCTGAGCTCAGTGGTAGAAGCTGAGCAAGCCAGCAGCTTTCTGAAGTGAGAGAGAAAAGGAGGGAGGAGGAGAGGGAGGACTCAGCAGCCAGAGTGCTCTTCCACCGCCCTCGGCCTGACTGCCCTGCCGGCATCCTCCCTCTCCAAGGCAGGGGCAGGAGATCCATCTGTTCTCTTGGCCAAGGACACTGTGGCCTCGATGCAGAACTTCAAGTTTCTGCCCTCGCTGGCCACCTCATGCAAGAACAATTTACACAGAGTCGAACTGAACAACTTTTTCTCTCAATTTTTTTTAGTCTTCTCTAGAATTTTGTTATTTCTTGGCTAGAAAAAGGTTGTGCAGGACTTTCATGATTTAAATCCTTTGTTGGCCAAGGGCCCTACCAGACTGTCCTGTGTTCCTGCATCTCCTCAGTAGCGTAGCAGGTCGTCAGGAGGGAAGCAGCCTCTGCACAGGTAGCTGGCATGTCCTCTTGCTGGGCTCTCTCTGAGCCGTTTGCTTGCACAGAGATCTGGCCATTTCTTAAAGGACATACACCTGCTGCTGGCATAACCTGATCATTTTCAGTTTTCCTCCCTAGACCTGATCCAAAGGCTTCTCACGTGTGTCCACCCGTCCCGACTTTCTGCTTGCACACCCAATATTCTTGGTGAGAATGTTCAACACGACAGTGGGACAGGCAGGGACTGTCTTGGGATCCTGCTGGCAGTGAGAACAGCCGTCAGTCTAGGGCACATCCCTCCCAGGTTGTGCAAACACGTGCTGCTGTCCATACCGCTCTGGTCCCTCTCTCGTACATGTTTCCGTTGGTGCCTATGGACGGCTGTGTTCTTCCCAGCTGCCTGGTCATGTTATTTAAACTGGATACTGCCAGAGCTAGGTCATTTGCAGTGTTTCTTTTTCATCGATGCCATGATGAACATCTGTTTAAAGGCAGACTCCAGTTTACACTTCCTGCCTCTGTTCTTGTACTTGGCATTTCTGTAGTTACGGTGAAGTTCCTTCAGAAGCATCAGGGACTGAGAACCTGTGGAGGCACTCTCTCTTCCCAGCCCGTTTGCCTTTTATGTCCTCCACTAGAGAGGAAAAGAAAACAGGGACTCCACGGAGATTCAACTCCTCATTGTGGCTTCACATTTGTGGGTCTTGAGGACAGAGTATGACGGTCACCAGGAGCAGGAACTGGACTAACAGAGACCATCTGAGAAGGCAAGGCTGGGAAGGGCCTTCCAGCCTCACCCACGACTCAGCCTGTGTCTCCTTTAAAAAAGCAAAGTCGGGAACTGGCAAATGGTGTGGTGGTTAAGGTGCTGGACACTCCCACGTAGTTGACCACGATTCAAGTCCTGGACCTGGTGGCTCGCTCTCTCTCTGGTCAAATTAAAATGAATGAGCGAATGAATGAAATTAAACTTTTTTTTTTTTAAAGTCACTCCTGTTGTCTATTTTTATTTAGAGTTTTTTTTGCTAGAGGGCATTATGTGCTGACTGGAGAGCGACGGACGGGGAAAGTGAGAAATCATGAAATCACCCCCCCTCACAGCGGGGGATGGCCACGGTACAATCCTGTATTCTCTTGGGATTTGGGGCATGTTTTAAGTTGCCAGGTCTGAGACTCAAACCGCAGTCAACCATGTGGAAGTCTAGCACCTTGACCACTACGCCACCTGTTGTTCCCCTCTATTGTCTCTAAAAGAAAAAAAATGGACCAAAAGTGTTAGAGAACTTGCTGGGACAGAATCATCCCTTGCCTTCATTTGAGTGCTCACAAGCGAGCTGCTTGGTAGCTGCTTGGTATTTAGGCACTTGAGCCAGCACACAGCTGGGCTCGGCCTTCCACACGCCTCCTTGGGAATGTAATTCAGTGCCACCTAGAAGGAAAATGCACATGGTGTGTTCTGCGTGGGGCTTAATGAGCATGGTGTGTTGAGCACGCTGTGGGCGCTGGAATGTAGCTTTTTTTTTTTTTTTTTAATAACACAAATTTCTTTTCTTCCCCCCTCTAGATTATTTGCAGGTGTCTTCCCTCGAATGGCAGCAATCAGTCTGGGAGGTTTCATCTTTCTGGGTGCTTATGACCAAACACACAGCTTCTTGCTAAAAGTTAGCAGACAGAGTCCGTGAAGCAGAGACAGCCTCGGGTCCATGCCCGTCAGGAAAGGCAGCTGCCAGGAGACCCCTCGCTTCCAGGGAGCAGCTGTTTGGCCATCTGAACACCACCCAGATCTTCGGAGCTTTCATTTGTTCTGTGGGCTCGTCCCAGGTCCTGCCACCTAGCATTGGAGTCAGAAGGCAAGCTTTTGTGAAGAGTGGCTAGACTTGGGGGAAAGTAGAATATGTGGGTGTTTCTGCCCTGGGTTAATGCCTATTGTGTAAAGTTGCTTTGTTTAAACAGAATGAACTACAGGTACATAGCAAGCATTCTTTCTGGGTAACCAGTCTGTTTTCAATTCCCCTCAGAGTTCACCTATAAAAACAAAATCATGTTATTTTACAGAGAAGTGTCCAAGGACCCAAGAGCCTAGGGGGGCCCAGCTCGCCTCGGGAGGAGGGCATGGTGGGTCCCCTGGAGTAGCTACGTCCTCTTTTCCGTCTTCGGCTGATGGGGCAGCCTGGGCCAGCTTTGGAAACTGCACTGCCTCCCTGCAGTAAGATTGTTGTCCGGAGTTTCAAGCTCGGTGTTAAAGGTTGCTGCATTTGGAGATTTGGAGCTTGACTAACAAGCTCCAGGTGTAGAAAAATTCAGAGTGCAATCTCAGGAATCCAGAAGTGTATGTCTTCCCTGGAGGAATGCTATGAGTCTGCTTAGCCTAATTCAGGGAAAAAGATAATTAAAGGCAGAATGACTGCATTTCTTAGAGCATCTCTAATTAAATAGGAAGACATGCTGGTTAAAGTTAGGAAAAATGGCCACAACCATACACTTAACATTTATAAATGAACCTTTATTAAAGACACTTCAATGGCATTTGTTAGACACTTCAATATTTTACATGTTTTTCAATGTACACTGTACCAAAATTTCTATAAATAAATAACTTTGTACATAAAAGTAATACTTCCTCTTTCACATTGCCTCTCAGAAGCAGCAAATTCACATATTTTGTGGAAGTAACATTAACCAGTTAACTGTTCAACAAATTTCACTGCTCACCCTCTGGAGCAGCGCTGACACCTGACAGGAAGTGAACACAGGTAACCATTTTGTCAATACTCCCTTTAGCTTGTAGCCAAAGGAACTTGCTTTCTGAGATTGTAAGGACCTTGTTTTGATGTAATTTTTACAGAATTATGCATTGGCACTCTACAAGATGGTTAGCTGCAGGTCTCAAAAGTGCAAATATACCCAGAACCCAGGTTACGGGCTAAGCGTGAACAGTCCGAGCCCAGCCCCGCCTGTGCACAGGCCTGCTCTGGGTCCTCAGTAGAAGCAAGCTACCCCTGAAAAGTAAAAAATGTTACCGTCTCCTAAGGCCAATGTAACATCTGTCATCTGTCGTACTGGCAGAACTAAAACATCACTATTGAAAAATCCACAGGAACCAATACCAGCAGCCTTTACCTTAATTAAGAGCCTCTTTGCTTTTCATCGTAACACAAGCTTCAAAAAAAGGAAGGGCAGTGTGCTTGCTTGTTCCAAGCAGTTGCCTGGGGTGGACCAACCACCTGCTCATTCTACTCCTTAAGGGAAGGAGCTCAGTCTAGAAGAAAAAGTCACTCACTGCAGGTGGATGACAGCTGCAGCCCAGGGTCCCATGCTGGTCAGCCAGGATGTCACTGGTACCACAAATGAGACCTCCAAGTTAAAGCAGCCTAGGGCGTCTGTTTTATAAAGTCCACACCAAATACAGGAACTTTCTACCCACTGGCAACTCCTAGGAACAAAGGTGGTTTAACCTCTGTAGACTCCAGCCATGAGTTAAGGCACCAGGACTAATCCCCCCCCACCCCAACAGCAACCTGATATGAAAAATAATGTCAAAATTGTGTAATTTTTTTTGTTAACCATGCACTAAAGATTAAAATAGCCTCTGTAAAAGATATATAATATATATGAAATCTCTGAAAACTCTTATGTACAATGGTATCAAATACTTTTCAGCCTTTGTACACAAATAGAATCTTGCATTTCTGTGCTTCAGATGCAAGTCCTTTGAACGACTGGTACTCCACATGGAAGTTAAAACTATATACAAATCAGCGACGCTTGAACCCAAGCTTCCTCACAGCCTCTACCTCTTCCCCGTAGAGACCAACACGACAAGAGCTGAGGTAGATAAAGCCTAGCTTTTCGGTGCCAACAGCAGTGGCACCCTCTGTGTCCCAGCGAGCTGCCCTGTCGGTGGTGTGGACTCCACACTGGAGTCGTGTGCCTTGGGAAGGTGGCCACTGGAAGCCAGCAGGTGCTGGACCTCAGTGCGGATGGCAGGAAAGTCCGAGGCAACTCCTGGGAGCTTGGGGCTGCCGGACGGGGCTGCGGCTGAAGGCTGCAGATCTGTACAGTCCAGGTCATACAGCCTGGCTAAAGTCCAGGATGAGTCCCCTATGGGAAAAAAGAGGGCATGTCAGACACAGCAGCATGACCACCGAGGAGGACTCCTCAGAACACAATAAAAGGTCACCTTTTTCATCAAGAGATGCCACTGGCTTTTTCTTCAAGGGTGTCAGCATTCTATCGTGGTTACTGGGGTACAGGGACCCTCTGCAGTCAGTGTGAGACCTGTCAACGACCCCACTGCTCTGATGAGGTGGAAGATGTCCTCGGTCACTCTGACTGGGGTCCTGGCCACTTAGTGTATTTGGCTGTATGCTGTCTCCAGGCACAGATTGAGGGTAGGTGGCTTGCTCCTTGGAGTAACTGTCCGTGTCAGTGTTGCAGTCCCCGCGTACACCCGGGCCACTATGTTCTGAAGGGTAGAGCCAAAGACAGATTACTGAGTCTCCACACATGGGACAGACTGTGTAAGTACTCCTGTTCTTGCCAAAGTGGTTCACAGAAAATGAACACATTCCAGATCAAGTTAATTTTGTATTCGAAGAACACAGACTACTTGGATCATGGGATTAAAAAAAATCTTATTTCAGGTATTCTGCTGTGTTAGGTATAGCTTCAAAATAGCCCTGGTGAAAAGGCTAAAAACTCTACATTTATGTGGCCCTAGACCCTTAAGGTACCTAGAAATCTAGAAAACTCAAGCAAGTCTCATATTTACTTGAGAGAAGCCCTACCATAAAAATAAAAGAGGCCGGGAACCAGCAGTTAGCGTAATGGCTATGTCGCTGGACTCCCACATAGTCGACCGCGGTTCGCGTCCCGGACCCGGTGGCTTAAAACTCACGCCGGGCGCGTGTGCGTGCGTGCCCAAGATCCCAAGAGGAGAATGGAGGAGAAGGGATTGCGGCGTGACCATCCCCTCTGGGGGGTGATTTCTCGCTTTCTGTCTCTGTGTCTCTCTCTCTCTGTCTGGCGAGCGCACGCGCCCTACAGAGAATGGAAGAGAAGGGATTGTGGCGTGACCATCCCCCCGGGGGGTGATTTGATTTTTTCTGTTTCTGTCTCTCTCTGTCTGGCGAGCGCACGCGCCCTACAGTGAAAATCTCTCAAAAAAAAAAAAAGAGGCCGAGGCCACAGCTTCTTCACATTTTGGAGAGAATGCATAGACCAATGAGTCTTTTTCCCTTTCACTTGGTTAAAGGTCAACAGAAATTTCTAATTCAGAAACGACTTGTCCTGATATCTGTCCTGATGAAAGCACCTCATACCCATCTTATGCGGCCCAGCTGTCCCGCTGGCTTTCTCCACCGTTTTCCAGGGCTCTCTGTTATATCCAACGCAGAGCTTTGGTGGCCTGCATGCAATGCCGTGAGCTTCGGCCTCGGGGAAAAGGCCCACATCCCTCAGACACACACCTGCAATAGATGGTGAGCATTAGACATGCTGAGCCTAGCATGTCGCGTCTTAGGAAGGTGACATACAAAGCTCCTAGAACACAGTCAGTTTTTAGAGGGGCAGATTGGTGAGCTAAGTAAGCGATCCAACAAGGAGAAACATTTTCAGCTCTCATCTTCCTGGCAGCCAGGCTTGGGAGCCTTGGGAGCCAGGCCCAGCGTGTAGCTCCTGGAAAGCTAACCTTTACAACGCCAGGCAAGTGCACTGACTCCCCCACTGTCTGAAGTAGTTCGCTCTAGAAGAGCTTTCTACAGTGAGGCTGGATGGCAGAGCAGAGCCAACACTTACCCTGTACACACAGGTTACTTTTCATATTTCAAAGGGCCCGAACTGTCCTTTGTAGCCATTACGGAAGGCAGGAAATACTGCCTTAGCCTAACCGGGAATGCTAGGCCAGCATCATGACAAGATTTTTGGAACCTGCACCAATTAAGTCCAAGACACAAGAGAAGACTGGTCACACCACTTCCCAGTCCAGCAACATGAGGCACCTGGCTTGGGAAGGAGCTGAAGGTGGAAAAGTCACACCAGAGCTCTGCTTCATTGGGAAAGAGGCCTTACCGTTGCTCTCAATGTGCCCATTGGCCTGATGGCTTCCCTCAGTCCTAACCACAGTTTCCTGTCGGTCAGAAAGGGTGCCTTGAGAAGAGAGGTAACTTGGAACATCTGGTGGCACAATGGTTTCATCTGTAAGGAGACAGGACAATGGTCTTACAAGCAATGCAGACACACGTCCCTTGTCAGACTTAGAACCAAGATCTGCCCCTTCTCCCCCAACATCCACCAAGGCAGTAGAGTCCACAGATGCAAGGCGCCCTCCTGGCACCTGGGGAGCCTTACTGACCACCGTGTGTAAAAAGCAGGGCAGTCAGTTGTCTAAGACCACAGTGACTGCGAAGAGCAGTCCACCCGTACGACAGCAGGTGCCTAGGCAGGATGCGTCTGAGTCAGAACTGCAGAGTTCATCACGTCCTCCTGATTCAGAGTATTCCCATAGGATGTTATATTCCCAAAAGTTAAAACACTATCATCAGGAGTAAAGCCTCAGCTTCCAGGATGACTCCATATTCCCAGCAGTCTGAGGGTTGTGAGATGCAGGGGAAAGCCCCTGGCATTGGCCTCTTTCGCCAGTGCCCACAGCACCTACCGGTGTTGGTGACGCTGTACTCCTCGCTCTTCTTCCTGGTCTGGTAGATGATGCACACCCAGACCAGCGAGGTCAGGACGATGCTGCACACCACGGCGATAGTGAAGATGCCCACGGTGGTCCCGTCCTTCCTGCAGCCAGCGGTGGGCAAGATGCTCAGCTGGCTGTGTGCACGCTCCGTGCCTAGGGCGTTGGACATCTCGCAGGTGTACTGGCCCGCGTCCTCGGCCACCACGTTCTGAACGACAAGCAGCTGGTTGCCAGGGGTGAAGTGATGGCGCTCGGTGAGGCTCAGTGGGAGGTCTCCCTTGAGCCAAGTGATGCGGGGCTGAGGGCTCCCGGTTGCCTTGCACTGGAGGGCCACCGTTTCTCCCATAGACACCACACGGTCTTCCAAGGGCACCACTAAGGACGGGGTCTCTGCAAGAAGTCCGCAGAAACCCGGAAGTTATTCACGGCCACAGATCTGCCTTGTCTTCTCGACAAGGGACAAATGCAGCACTGGAATGCCACCCGAGATCATTTATCAATGGCAAGCCTTTCCAAATCCTCTGACCATGGCCGGAACGTTTCCACTGTAGGGGCGGGGTTCAACAAGAAGGAACCGACCCCGGCCACAGAAGCCCCCACTGTTCCCCAACTGCCCGGTGACAGACCTCTGTCCCTATTCTCGACCAGGACTATACTCATCCTACCCGACTCAGAGGGCAGTTCTACCTAGTGCTCTGTGCGCACTCTCTTAATTCACTAATATTTTTCTTGTTAATTTATCCACTTTTTTTTTTAAACAATGGAATGACTATTCAAAAAAAAAATTAGAAAGCAGCCCAAAGTTTTAGACCAAGTAATAAAAGCCCATGACCCTGAGCTATGAGCAGTTTGAGAGCCTTGCCTCTAGGTAATTGTGACATTTATGAGTCTTTCCCTCTCGCGTGTACACACACACACACACACACACAGAGCGAACCTAAGACAGTCAGGGTGGCATTAGCTGAAATGGAGCCGGCCGAGTTCTGGGCAGTACAGCTGTAAACCCCCATGTCATCTATCTTCACGTCAGTGATGAAGAACACGTCGTCATCCGGCATGACGTGCATGCGTCGCTCACGAGCAGCAGGGAAGTCTGTGCCTCCATCCTTCTGCCAGGCAATCTGGGGATTGGGGTGGCCAGTCGCGGCACACTCAAGGCGGGCCATGGTGCCAGTCCGGATGGCGATGTCATGGGGCATTTTGGTGAAAGATGGCAACACTGAAAAAATACAGACAAGGTGGGGTTATCGGACAGTAGAGGCAGAGCCAAGAAAGCCCTCAGCCTCTGGCACTGTGCCTGGTGGTTGGTTCACCTCCTCCCCACCTCCTGCTGCCCCCTGTGGAAGAGCAGCCGTGGGTTTCCATGGACCCCCGCTGCTCCCACCACAAGTGGAACTTCCCATTGTTTTTTCTTGTACATTATGGGCTGGCCATAATCCCCTCAGAGGTAAGGCCTCTTATCACATATTTCCTCTACCGAAGAGACCTGATTGGGACAAGTGTGGGAGGGCCGTGCATGTGCACACACACGGCAGGGAGCATGCAGCCAAAGTCGCCTGGAGACCTGCACCCGACAGTGGCAGCAAACACCCCACGTGTCAGGCTTCACCACAGTTCCTGTCCAGGCAGCTCTAGAAGACAGTCTACCAGTTCACCGAATCTCTAAGGTGCAGTGAGGGGGTCCTGAGAGCCAGTGAAGACAACACAGCCAGAGTCTGCTAGATGGGTGTTCTGTGGTCCATGGAGCCCAAGGAGCATAATGGATCCAGCACTGCAGACTGCCCATGAACCAGCTCTTCGGATTAGAGGTCCAGTAATCAGGACACATGCTGGGTTACTGGGGTGGGGACGGTTAACTACTATAGTTGCTGCCCTCTCCCCTCTCGACCCCACACATGACAACCAACAGAAGCCCTGAAAAAAAGTCACCTTGACAGGCTCCGAGGCTACTTACAGCCCACCCAATACGTGGCATGTCAGGCCAGGTGCACACCCCAGCTCTGCGCTTCACCACAGCTGGACTGGTGGGGACTTGGCCCCAAGGCTGTGCCATCTATACAAAGAGAAGCAGCCTCCCCAAGGGATGCTCAGAACCTGGAAACCAACTACCTGGCTTTACAGAAGATAATAAATGGATCAAAATATAACACTTAGCTCCACTATTTAACACCTTGATTGTAAAAGGTACCAAAACAAACTATTGAGGACAACCCTTCAGTCTGCAAAGCTGGCCCTGGGGCACACACAAGGAACAGTATAATTTAGTAATTGTGTCCCAAAGAAACTCATGAGTCTGTCTTGGTCATTCCTATGTGAATAAATGAAAGAGCCACCACGAGTAGGAATCTCATCTTAGCCCCTGTGCCCTCGCCAAGATGACATTGCATACCGTTCACTGTGAGCCTGGCCTTGTGTGAGTAGGTGGAGCCGAAGTGGTTGGTGATGATGCACTGGTAGCGGCCCTCGTGCCCAAAAGTGACCCGACGGAGGTGCAGGATGGTGGTATACTCCATCACTTCCCCATCCTGCGCACGGACATGAGCGAAGTTCTCCATGTCGGCGTTGGCCAGGACCTCATTGTCCTTCTTCCAGGCAAAGGTCATAGGTGAGCTGCTGCTGCTGGCGGCTGAGCATGTAAAGCGGATATCCTTCCCTGCCACAGCCATGGTCGTCTCGGGCTGGGTGATGATCTGTGGCTTCGGGAAGTCATCTGGGAACAACAGGGCCAACATTAAGTCACTCAGGCTGTGAGTACACACGGACCAGCTTCTGCTGGAGCTAAGAAACTGGATCAGACACTGAGCAGGAACCAGATCTTTCATGGTCCCTGTGCATCGTCAGCCCCAGCAGACACCATGACTGACTGTTCATCCTGTTATAACAGTGCTCACTTCTACAATGAGACTCCTTGGTTAGAAATTAATCCGAAGCAGTCAATTATCAGACCACCCCACAGTATCCTTGCAAGGTCTACAACCAGTTTTACCTGCTGACTTTCACACACGACATACCTACCCAGAGTCAGCACCTCTGGTTACGACCACACAGACCTTACCACATACCTCACTCCAGAAGAAGCACTTCCAGAACATCAGAATAAAGACTTACAAAACCCGCACTTCCATAAAACAATAAAAATACCAGCACAGGTGATCAAAGTCTTTTTTTCCCCAGAATTCTAAAACGCCAAGGCCTTTCAACAGTCCTTGGGGTGCTAATTCAAGGAAACAGCTACATCTTGGTAAGAAAGGTGAGTGTTGTGGTGCTTCACTTATCCTAAGTCCTATTTATCTCTCCCCAGCTCCAGGGGAGCCTTCAAATCCAGCAGCCTAGCAACCTTTGAGGGGAACAGAATGGGACTGGATCCCCTAGAAACACCATCCATCACTGTCACCATGTGACCCGTATGGGAACAACCTGGAAAGTCTCATTCACAGGGTTTGCTTTCCTTCCACTGGCTGTAGTCTGTTCTGTAAGGGAGGCATGCCACACCACCTGACAGGAACAGCCAGCAGCCACTGGCGAACAGCACGGCAGTCTGAAGGTACACTCCCAACTAGAGTAAACAAGAAGCTGGCCAAAAAACACACAGAGGAAAATCAATACATGTTGACAGTGGGCTTTGAGAACATTCAGCCTATTCCTGGGGATCTAGAAAGCTGCATGCATACGCAGGGCTTCGCAGCCCTGGAAATGCAGGGAAGGCCTCAGAGGGTCATTTCTCACCTATGGTTGAACTAGAGACTCTACAAACAGGAAGGGATGGCTCATCCCCACATACGCACACGTGCATGCTGGGTAAAGGATGGGAAACTTACTTGTTGACGTGACAAGGACTTCCCTGTCCGTCATCAGCTAGTCACCAAGCTAACCAGGAAGGTGCTATACAGAGAAAGGTGCTATACAGCTTTTGTCCAGGAAAAGTCAGAACGAACTAACAGTAAACTTGGGGGAGTCAAGGGAGACTCGTCTTCAGAGTTGCTACAATACTTTCTAAGAATTTTTTTAAAGAAGTTTTCGTCTTAGGGCACGTGGGGAGACAGAGACAATGAAAGAGAAAAGTGAGGAATCATCTGGGGAGGTGGAGGGAATGGCCATGCCACAGTCCCTTCTTTAACTGAGATCTTGGACACGTGCATGCATGTGTGTACACACACACCTGGCATGACTTTCAAGCCACCAGGGCCTGAGTCTTGAACTGTGGTTGGGCATGTGGGAGTCCAGTGACCTACCTTCTATGTCATCTGCTGGTCTCCACAGTATTTTATTTTAAATCCCTAATTTTTAACAAAAAATTATAAAACATTCAAGAGAACAGGGGTGGGAAAGCCAACAAACTTTCCCTGAGGAAGCCCAGATCTTAGACATGGGGGAGGGGGGAGGCAAGCAGCTAGCATGGTGGTTAAGGCACTGGACTCCCACTGGTGATCACAGTTTGAGTCCCAGACCTGATGGCTTGCTTTCCCACTTCCCTCTCTCTGATGAGCACATGTGTCCTATAGCAAATTAAAAATAATAATAAACTTAAAACAAAGAGGCTTGAAATCAGCTATTACTAACATGTTTGCAAAGAAACAAGAGGAAACCACATCTAAAATAAAGTATTAGAATAATTTATTTTTTGGAGAGGTTTTTGCTACAGGGTGTGTGTGCTAGCTAGAAAGACAGAGACAGAGAGATAGAAAGCGAGAAATCACCCCCCAGGGGGGATGGCCACACCACAGTCCCTTCTCCACTCTTCTTCTCTTGGGATCTTGGGCACGCATGCACATATGCCCATTGAGTTTAAGCCAGTGGGTCCAGGACTTGAACCGCAGTCAACTACATGGGAGTCGAATGACATAGCCATTACACTATCTGCTGGTCCTGAGAATACTTTCTTACACGAGAGAATATCAATAAACAGAAATTACAGAAATGGATCAAATATAAATTTGAGCTTATAAGTACGATAATTAAAATGAAAATTCACCCCAGGGGGTCAACAGTAGAATGGAGTTGGCAGAATCAAGAATCAGTGAATTTGAGGCAACACAACTGAGATTATCCCGTCTGTTAACCATAAGGAAAAGGGATGGAAAAAAGGAACAGAACCACGGAGACCAGTGAGACAAAAACAAGCGTAAGAACATGTAAATAATGGAAGTCCATGAAGAAAAAAGGGAAAAGAGAAAGTTATATAAACAATAGTCTCAATTTCCCAAATCTAATGGAAAACATTCATCTACACATCTAAGGAGCTTAAGGAACTCCAAATAAAAGGTATTCAGATGGACACCCAGAAATATTATAGTTAAGGTGTGAAATGCCAAAGACAAAGAATTTTGACAACAGCCAAAGTGAAATAACTCATCAAATACGGGGATCCTCTATCACGTTAATAGCTGATTTCTCGTCAAAAGTAGAGGCAGGCAATAGAGAAATACACTCAAATTGGTACAAGAAAGACTCAGATTTCTGTATCCAGCAAAACCATCCATCAAAAATAGAGGAGGAGGACCAGCAGATGGCAGAATGGTTACATCACTGGACTCCCATGTAGTCAACCATGGTCCGGTGGCTTAAAGATCAGACTGGGCATGTGCACATGCATACCCAAGATCCCACGAGGAGAATGGAGGAGATAGGATGTGGCCATTCCCCAGGGGGTGATTCTTGTTCTCTGTCTTTGGTGAGTGAGCACACCCTATAACAAAAATAACTTAAAAAAAAATAGGAGGAATTAAAACATACTCAAACTTAAAGAATAAAAATCAACAACAAAAAACACAATACAGAGAAAATTTACTGCTACCAGACCTGCCCGACAAGAAAGTCTGAAGAGAGTACTGTGAGGCTGAAATCAAAGAACATTAGAGAAATTAGACAATACTTTGAGACGAATGACGTAAAACAAACTGCAATTAAAACAGTACATATAGATTTGTAGGATAAACACCTATATTAAAGATATCAAATTAATATCTAACCTTTTACTTTAAGAAATTAGACAAAGAGAACAGACTTACCTAAAGCAGAAGGAAAGAAATAAAGATGACAGTGCGAACTAATGAGAGAGAATAGAAAAGTGGTTCTCCCGGGACGCGAACCGTGGTCGACTACGTGGGAGTCCAGTGACATAGCCATTATGCTAACTGCTGGTCCTACCTCAAAACCCTTTTTGCTAGACTGGTGGGTTGAGGGAGTTTAAAATTACTAAGATCAAGAATGCAAGTGGGAACACTTCTACCAAACTTCCAGTAATAAAAAGGAACATGGGAAACAGCAAAATAACTGCATGCCATACAAAATTAAGTAACATAGCTGAAATACAGAAATTTTCATTCCTACACAAAACTAACAAGACCGAACTCAAGAAGAAAGAGAAATTCTGAATAGATACTAGTCAAGAGGCTAAATCAGTAATTCAGAAACTTCTTACAAAGATAAGCCAAGATCCAAATAGTTACATGGTGAATTCTATCAAACATTTAAAGAATTACTACTAACCCTTTCTAAACACTTCCAAAAATAAAGGGACTACTTACCAACTCATTCACAGAAAAAACCCTAAAGAACAATATCCTTTATGAGTACAGCTGCAAAAATCTTCAACAGAATATTTGTAAACTGAGTCCTAAAATATATGAAAGGGATTATGCACCACGAGCAAGCTGGATGGATCACAGGAAAACAAGGCTGATTTAAAGTCCAAAAATCAATGTAATGCACATTATCAATAAAATAAAGGAAAAAAACTCCATCTGATCTCCTCAAAAGATGCAAGAAAAAAAAATCTGACAGAATCTACTACCTTTTTTTAAAGAATTATTTTATTTAACTTTATTTATTATTATTATCATTATTATTTTCCAGTTTGATCAGAGACAGAAAGAGAGTGATTAAGTGGGAAAGCAAGCCACCAGGTCCGAGACTTGAACCGTGGTCAGCCATGTGGGAGTCCAGTACCCTTAACCACCATGCAACCTGCTGGCCCCACCCTCATCACTTTTATTCACTGTACTGGAGCTGTTAGCCAGAGCAATTAGGCAAGAACAAGAAATGAGAACAATCCAGATGGGAAAAGTTGTGGTAAAACTATTGTTTCACAAATGACATGATGATCAGGGAACCTGATCATTAGGCAGTTAGCGTAATGGCTATGTTGCTGGACTCCCATGTAGTCGACCGTGGTTCGCATCCCTGACCCGGTGGCTTAAAACTCACGCCAGGCGCGTGTGCGTGCGTGCCCAAGATCCCGAGAGGAGAATGGAGGAGAAGGGATTGCGGCGTGACCATCCCCCCTGGGGGGTGATTTCTCACTTTCTGTCTCTCTCTGTCTCTGTCTGGTGAGCGCACACACCCTATAGCGAAAACCTCTCAAAAAAAAAAAAATGACATGATGATCATATATTAAAAACGTACTAAGGGATTCACTAAAAAAATCCATTAGAATAAATGTCAACAGAGTTGCAGGATACAAAATTCAATTGCCTATCTGGAGTAGTGAAAATCTGAAAATGAAATTCAAGACTCCATTTACAATAATATAAAACATAACCAGGAACAAATTTAACAGACGTGCAAAAATTGTATACTAAAAACTACAAAACAAAGTGAAAAGAAATTAAAAAAAAAAAAAAGGAAAGACCTTCCATGTTCATAGGTTAGGCAATAATGCTGTTAAGATTTAGGCAGTACTGTCCAAATTACTCCAAATGGAGTAAGTATAATCTCTTATTGAAATCCAAGTTTCCTGTATTGCAGAATTTGAAAGGCTGATCAAAAAAATTACTGGGAAGTGGCAAGGGACTCATAACCACCTTGAAAAAGAAGAAAATTACAGAGCTACGCAAAAGCTAAAATCATAAAACTCTTCCAAGAAAATAGAGGAGTACATCTTTGTGACTGTCTTAGGTAACATTTTCTTAGAAATGGTATCAAAATTACAAATGATACAAAAAAAAAAACCTAGACTACACTAGTACTTAAAAGTTTTACACTTCATCATTAAAAAAAAAGAAAAACAACCCTCAGACTGGCAGCACATACTGGCAAATCTTAATATTAATCCCTGATAAGGGTCTAGTATCCAGAATATATGAAGAACTCTTAGAAGTAGTTAAAAAGAAAGAAACATGGACAAGTTATTTGAATAGCCATTTTTTCCAAAGGAGATAAACGCTCATACGTATGAATAAGCATATTAAAACATGTTCAACATCCTTAGTCACTAAGGAAATGGAAATCAAGACCACCATAAGACTCTACTTCACAGCCACGAGTACGCCCAAAGTGGGAGAGAGAGATAATCAGGGGCTGACGAAGATGGGAAGAATCTGAAATTTTACACATTGCTGGTGGGGGTATGAAACTATGAAGTAACTTTGGGAAACAGTTTGGCATTTCCTTACAAGTTAAATATAGAGTTAACAACTGAGCAATTCCACTCCTATGTATAGGTCGAAAAGAATTCCCACAAAAACTTGTACATGAATGTTTATAGCAACATTCATAACCACCATGCAACCTGCTGGCCCTGCCCTCATAATTCAAAAAAATGAGCACGACCTAACGTCTGTTATCTGATGAACAGATGAAATGAACATCCACACTACAGGACAGTAGTCAGACCTAAGCATAGCAGTTAAGCCCTGTGTGGTGGGTGCCAGATCCCACAGGGTCCACCACAGTTTGACTCTCGACCCTGGTGGCTTACAAAACATGCCTGGTGTGTGTGTGTGTGCACGCATCCCCCAAATCCAGATGAGAAAAAATTGGGGAAAGGGACTATGGTGTGACTACCTCCCATTGACGGGGTGTGTGTGCGCGCATCCCCCAAATCCAGATGAAAAAAAAATTGGGGAAAGGGACTATGGTGTGACTACCTCCCATTGACGGGGTCGCTTTCTCGCCCTGGTTCGCATATGTGCCTACCGACCAAAAACGGGTAAAGTACTCATACATGCTTTAAAAAACATGCTAAGTGAGGAAACCATGTACAAAAGACCATACATTAAATAGTTCCGTTTATATTAAATGTCCACAGTAGGCAAATCCTAGACACACTGTAGATCGGTTAGTGCAATGCTCTGGGGGCAGGGAGAATATAGAATGCCTAACAGTAATGGGGCTTCTTGACTAACATGTTCTGCAATTAGATAACGAGTTTTGCACATCCTAAAAATTACTGAGTTGGGGACCGGCAAAGGGCATAAAGGTTATGTCGCTGGACTCCACATGGCCAACCACAGTTCAAGTCCCAGCCCTGGTCGCTTAAGACTCATGCCAGGCATGTGTGTATGCGCATGTACACGCACCCAAGATCCCGGGAGGAGACTGGAGGAGAAGGGATTGCATTTCTCATTTTCTGTCTGTCTCTGGCGAGGCACACACCCACTAGCAAAAAAAAACCCCAAAAACAAAAAACTTAAAAACTACTGAAATGTACACTCCTGCTTAGAGCAAAACCAGGAATGACTACAAATTCATCTCCTCTTATTGATCTTCCTGACAGTAAGGATGGTCATTCCTCTCTGAGCTAGCCCGTGTGCATGTGTCTTTTCAGCTGTTCAGCTTTTTTTTTATACTATTTGCAACCAAACGCAGATCCTGAAGACCTTTAGTCACAAAGATGGGAAGAGCTATATTCCGACAATCAGAAAGGAAAAAATTTAAAGCTGCAAGTGCAGACTTCTGTGGTTTGGAGAAAAAGCACCAGTGCAAGTCAACACCAAGGAATCCTTTTTACTACAGCAGCTGTTCTCTGGAGACCCGTTCTTCCTGTGTTTAACCTCTCATTCTTGGGGTGGAAAGAAACACACATTAGAGCCTGGCCTCACTCACTGAGTAGCCTCCCAGCTAGACCCGGGCATCAGAGCCCTTCTGAAACACCAGCCCCGTCCTCCTGTGACGATTACTCTGATCTGTAATTGAACCATCGCCTACTCCCGTCTGATGAAATGCATGTAGTCCAAGAACCACATAATGAGGCGACTGTTCGGTAAATGCTACGTGTGGTTTCAGTGGGATATGAACTGCATCCAGCAGCTGATTTGTACCCATGCGTCGGGGTTTACCCTGATCACAGGAATTACTCCCATAATGAAGCGTTCTTCCTGGCCTCCCTGCCCTTTGTGGGGGGGGAAAAAAAAAAAAAGAAAAAAAAACACAAAGATGGTCTTACCACACACGAAACTCTCCGGCGACACAGAGAAAATGCTCTGGCCCTTCAGGGACTCTGGGTGGGCACAGGTGGCTGTCACGAAGGACTGCAGCATCCTGCCCACTAGCCACGGGGGGAACCACTTCAGCTGGCAGTCGCACAGGAAGCTGTCACTGCTGATGTGGCTGAAAGGAAAACAAGACTGACATGTAAGGTGTGACGGCAGGAGGGGTACGCCCCCGTACCGAGTGATCGATCGCCCTCTCATCAGCTTCTGATGTTAATGCCAGCAAGAAAGAGCGGGGAAATCCTAATTCTCACATTTCCTCTCCAGGGACCTGGAGCAGGGTATCTATCTAAGCAGCGACTCTGATAACCTGTGGCTTCCGAGTCAGGAATGAAATCGGAGTTTCTGCATGCCTGATGGGCTCCCATGTGAGGACGAGCCTGCTAGCCTCAGGTCCACACTTGAAAGAGCAACAACCTAGAGTTGACCCACAGGAGTCAGACGCTGCTCCTTCCTATGTGACCCTGGGGATGCCTTTTAAGCTGTCCCGGCCCCCGTACCATTCCCCAGAGGCTGAGCGAGCACTGCCCTCTCTCTGGTTCTTCCCACTTCCCTGACACGCTACTTAGAGCTTCCTAACTCCATCTGGGCCTTTGATGTAAATTCTGCAACAAGTTCTGAGTAGGGCCCTTCGATGTGGCTGTTATGTTTTGCTTTGGCAAAGCTGGATGTTTTCTTACTTCCCAGTGTAAGCCTCGGCAACCTGCTTCGCTTGTGTGTGTGTTTATCTCTGCACCAGCATTCAGGAGGCCAGGATTCAGCTCCGCTCCCTAAATAGTGCTTGTTGGTTAACTGCCACTGCCCAGAGAGCATGAGAATGCACCACTCTGGATTTGTGAGGCTCCAACTAAAACAGAGAATATTTTCTTTTTCATTTCTCAGCAACTGAGGATAAGCTTTTTCAACAGAAATCAGAATCACCATCTCAGCGGACATTCCTTCCCGAGGAGTCACTTCAAGATAAGTCAACCAAAGAGTCTAGCTGCCCTGTTCCTGGAAGACCTTGGGGCTGTGAGCTGAAGAAAGATGGCCGACCCACAAGGGAGAAGGCTGTGAACGCAAATGCACAGGGTTGTCTCTGGGACACGGTAACAAAAAGGGCCTGAGTCTGGTGAAAAATTCTGAAACCCTCATGCAGGTCCACAGCAGGAGAGACATGACCTCCCTCCCTGCCCACTGCCATCCTCTGACATCAACCGGCAACGGCCACCAAACAGACTGGCTTTCTGTCTACCTGTTTCACTTTGGCCTTCTAAAGAGGAGATAATCTGTCAAACAATAAGAAGAGAGAGATTTCAGACCAACAACCCAAGGCTGACTAAATCTAGTAAAATCAGCTTTTCCTTCCTGTTCAGCTCATTCACAGGAAAGAGCACCTTCATTTAATATAATAACTTAGTGATGTGCTTCTCCAAAGACTAAAATAGTGTATCTTCAAGCCTTTATATGACTAGGATGCTCGCCCACATGAGACCTTGAAATCAGTACCTGCGTTTGATGGGCAAGGAGCACCTGCCCCGACAGGCCTGGAGGACCAGCCTGGTGGGAGTCCCTGTATGTGGGAGAAGGGCCGTACCAGCAGCCAGGAGAAAATGGCTGATTCTCACTCAGCACACAGGGAGGGGAGCTCCCAGGAAGGAGCTCTATGTGGTGTCTGGATGGGGTGTACCAGGCCTGGGAGCCCTTCAAGGCTGGGGCAAAAAACCAAAGGAACCCCAAGACATCAGCACTTCTGTGGAGCTAGGCAGGAGATCCTGGGTGTGGCGTAGGGAAGCCTAGAGGAGGATGCTGGGCCATCAGTGTGGGATTGTAAGCACTTCTGCGGGGAACAGGGACCAGAAGAACAAACTGGGCAACACGAATGTGTCCTTTATCCTCGGTCAGACATCTGTGAAAGGGCAAAGCTTCCCTCCACACATTCAGTGCATTTGCTGGGCCAGCTCCTTTGAGGCCCTCCAACCTCCTCCATGGTGAGGCCCACCTGAGAGGAGACTGGGCTCCAGAAAGACAGCGGGCACTTGAAGGGAGAGAGGGCCTTCCTGAGAAACGAGGTAGCACTGAGAGGACAGGTGGAGAGACAACTGCCAGGTGGCAGTAAGGACAATGACCCCTGGCCCCTCCCCAGCACACACTCGCAAGTTTCTTTAAAGACAAGGTTGGATCAAAGGACTGGACAGCCGGGGCTGCGCCTCCTTCACTAGCCAAAGGCGGGGCCTCCTCCACTGCTGACAGCTCGGCCTTCCAAGGCTCCCGCCCCCAGCCGTCCTCACAGGCCTGGCTCACCTCGCGCATCTCATGATTCCAACTCCAAGTGTGTTTCTAATCATGGCTTGTGGAAATTTACCCAGAGGATGACTAAGTGCACAGTGCAGTCTGCCTTGATCCGGTGGGGGCAGAAAGTGACCAAGTGGAATTAGCTGTTTCTCCCACCAGAGGACCAGGCCCCAGGCCAGCCACACTACAGCTGGGTACGTGCAGTCACGATGGGAAACCCAGGCCAGGGATCAGCCTAAGCCTCTAAATCCAGAAGGGAAGGTTCCGGGTTCATGTCTAGAGACCCTCCCCCAAGTATGTCGGGCAGGCACATACTTATGATCTGAGGCTGGGGGAGCAGTCTCTCTATCTCCCTCCATCCCTGCCCCTCATGAAAGAAATAAACTTTAAAAATAAATTAAGGGCCAACCGTACAGCACAAGGGTTAGTGCCGTGTGGAGAGAGCCAGATCCCATACAGCTAACTGGTTCTAATCCCAGCATGGGCAGCTTGAAACACATGCTAGCATGCTCGGATCCTGACAGGAAGGAGACAGAGGAAAGGGCATTGTGGTGAGACAGGGTCCCGCTGGGGAGGCTTTCTGTCTCACGTGCACTCTCACTTGCTCTCTCTGGCGTGTGCACGTGCTCTCTGGCATAAAAATAACAACAACAAATAAAGTAAGTGTTCTGGGACTGTTTCTTCTCCTTCCCTGGAGTAAGAGCTGCAGGATCCCTTTTTCGCCTGGCGCTTACAGACGCAGGACTGCTAACGGTGGACAAGGGCAGTGTGCACAGAGCGGGGCAGCCTTACCAGAGCCTGTGAGCTCCTGCGTGGAGACCCTGGGCCTTCAGGGACAGCACGCGTACCTGCACACTGGTGTGCACTGTGGACCACACGCACAGCTCATCGGGAGGCCAATGCCAGACCGCGCGGGTCTTCTCACTTGGAGGAAAGTCACTGCCTGCTTCAGTTCTCCCCACAGGGGCTGTGCCTTGCTTCCTCATGCCTACCCTCCCTGTCCCAAATGAAGGGGCTGCCAGGAGTGGCCACAGACAGGGACAAGGACAGGCAAAGCAGGCCACCTCTGGCATCTGCCATTGTGTTAGCACTTCCTGGAACCAAAAGCCACACTTTCCAAGAACTGGCATACAGCTAGAACTTACTGGCCTGAGTCAGGTCCACGTACAGGAAAAAGAAAAGGACGTGAGTGTTGCTACCCAAGTCCCTAGACTCGCCGCACTGCTGCCAGAGACTAGGAGCTAGGCAAGCTCTCCTATCCCTTGTCTCCCAAGAGTCCACAGTATAAGTCCCCGGTGGCAGCGCCGCACCTCTGAGCATCCCGGAGATGTTCAGCCTCGCTCATAGCCTACCGTGCTCTCCGGGGAAGGTCCTCCTAACACAGGCCTTCGCCGAAGCAAACCCCAAGATGGAACTCATCCTTGACACAATTAAAGGGGTGATTAATCACAGCAGCAGACAGCTAACTATAGCCTGCAGGGCACTGTTTCTAAGGACAATTTACCTCGCGAACACTCCTACGCACAGATCGGGCTGCTTTGTGCAGAGATCGCAACGCTCTCACAGACGTTTCTTCCTCTGAAATCCCCCATGTTCATCAGAGCCATGCACCCCAGGTACTTACAGCTCTTTGAGGTTCTTCATCTTCACGAAGGCATCGAACTGCACAGACCGGATTGCGTTCTCTGCAAGGTTCCTGAAAGTGAACACGATTACTTAGGCAAAGAAACACCCTTCTAGTCAGCCACGCGCTTGAGCCAAGACACTCGGATGTTGTTCCAGGACAGCCCTGGATTCACAGCTGACCCACAGGTCCTGGGCAGTCCTAATGCTCCTGGAGGTGGCTCCCACTTCACGTTCACAGCATGTGGAATGACCCAGAGCCACCCTTATGGACATTGAAGCTAGGTTTAGGCCTGCTCACCAAGCCTGCAGGCAAAAATCCTTTCCAACCAAATTGCAAACTTGGCTCAAAGGCGACAAGTTAAGAATCACACAGTGGAGCCCTCTGCCCTAGACAGCATTACGGATGTCTCAGGGCTGACTTTGCTCTTCCTTTCTTTCTTCCTTTCTTTCTTTTTTTTTGAGAGTTTTTTGTTATAGAGTGCATGCGCTCGCCATACAGAGAGAGACAGAGAGACAGAAAGCGAGAAATCACCCCTCGGGGGGATGGCCATGCCACAATCCCTTCTCTTCCATTCTCCTCTCAGGATCCTGGGCATGCACGCACAAGCGCCCGGCGTGAGTTTTAAGCCACCGGGTCCGGGACGTGA